>NC_041223.1:15227194-15268363 GCF_002837175.3 Physeter macrocephalus | reverse complement strand
CTCTTAGAACTGCTTTTGCTGCATCCCATAGGTTTTGGATCATCATGTTTTCATTGTCATTTGTCTCTAGGTATTTTTTGATTTCCTCTTTGATTTCTTCATTGATCTCTTGGTTATTTAGTAACGTATTGTTTAGCCTCCATGTGTTTGTGTTTTTTACTTTTTTTCCCCTGTAATTCATTTCTAATCTCATAGCATTGTGTTCAGAAACGATGCTTGATATGATTTCAATTTTTTAAAATTTACTGAGGCTTGATTTGTGACCCCAGAAGTAATCTCTCCTGGAGAATGTTCCATGCACACTTGAGAAGAAAGTGTAATCTGCTGTTTTTGGATGGAATGTCCTATAAATATCAATTAAATCTATCTGGTCTGTTGTGTCATTTAAAGCTTGTGTTTCCTTATTTATTTTCACTTTGGATGATCTGTCCATTGGTGTACGTGAGGTGTTAACATCCGTCCCCCACTATTATTGTGTTACTGTCAATTTCCTCTTTTAGAGCTGTTAGCAATTGCGTTATGTATTGTGGTGCTCCTGTGTTGGGTGCATATATATTTATAATGGTTATATCTTCTTCTTGGATGGATCCCTTGATCATTATGTGGTGTCCTTCCTTGTCTCTTGTAACATTCTTTATTTTAAAGTCTATTTTATTTGATGTGAGTATTGCTACTCCAGCTTTCTTTTGATTTCCATTTGCATGGAATATGTTTTTCCATCACCTCACTTTCAGTCTGTATGTGTCCCTAGGTCTGAAGTGGATCTCTTGTAGACAGCATATATATGGGTCTTATTTTTGTATCCATTCAGCAAGCCTGTGTCTTTTGGTTGGAGCATTTACTCCATTAACGTTTAAGGTAATTATCGATATGTATGTTCCTATGACCATTTTCTTAATTGTTTTGGGGTTTTTTTTTTTAGGTCCTTTTCTTCTTTTGTGTTTCCCAGTTAGAGGAGTTCGTTTAGCATTTATTGTAGAGTTGGTTTGGTGGTGCTGAATTCTCTTAGCTTTTGCTTGTCTGTAAAGCTTTTGATTTCTCCATCGAATCTGAATGAGATCCTTGCTGGGTAGAATAATCTTGGTTGTAGGTCCTTCCCTTTCATCACTTTAAGTATATCATGCCACTCCCTTCTGGCTTGTAGAGTTTCTGCTGAGAAATCAGCTATTAACCTTATGGGAGTTCCCTTGTACATTGTCATTTTTCCCTTGCTGCTTTCAGTAATTTTTCTTGTCTTTAATGTTCGCCAATTTGATCACTATGTGTCTCGGAGTGTTTCTCCTTGGGTTTATCCTGTATGGGACTCTGCACTTCCTGGACTTGGGTGGCTATTTCCTTTCCCATGTTAGGGAAGTTTTAGACTATCATCTCTTCAAATATTTTCTCGGGTCCTTTCTCTCTCTCTGTTCTCCTTTGGGATCCCTATAATGCGAATGTTGTTGCGTTTACTGTTGTCCCAGAGGTGTCTTAGGCTGTCTTCATTTCTTCTCATTCCTTTTCCTTTATTCTGTTCTGCAGCAGTGAATTCCACCATTCTGTCTCCAGGTCACTTATCCGTTCTTCTGCCTCAGTTATTCTGCTAGTGATTCCTTCTAGTGTAGTTTTCATTTCAGTTATTGTACTGTACATCTCTGTTTGTTTGTTTTTTAATTCTTGTAGGTCTTTGTTAAACATTTCTTGCATCTTCTCGATCTTTGCCTCCATTCTTTTTCCGAGGTCCTGGATCATCTTCACTATCATTATTCTGAATTCTTTTTCTGGAAGATTGCCTATCTCTGCTCCATTTTGTTGTTTTTCTGGGGTTTTATCTTGTCCCTTCATCTGGTACATAACCCTCTGCCTTTTCATCTTGTCTATCTTTCTGTGAATGTGGTTTTTGTTCCACAGGCTGCAGGATTGTAGTTCTTGCTTCTGCTTTCTGCCCTCTTGCTGGTGATGTGATTCTATTTATATAAAATTCAGCATACTGCTAGTGTTGGACAGTGTCCTGCAGAGAATGGGGGTGGCTGTGGCTCACTGTGAGGACAAGGACACTGGCAGCAGAAGTTCTGGAAAGTACGCCTTGGTGTGAGCCCTCCCAGAGTCTGCCATTAGCCCCACCAGAGATGATGACCTCTCTTTTTATGCCCTTACCCCTGTACTGCTGTCTCCTTCTCAAGGCCGTTGACCTCCTCTCGCTCTTTCCTGCTTGTCCTCAGACCTGCCCTTGGTCTTCCTGTTACCACCAGTCCTTTCTTCAGCTCTCTCCTTTCCTCCTTTTGTGCAATTGAACGTTTGGTATGTTTTATAGGAAGCTTCCCCTTATATTTCCAGTCAGTTAAGTATCTCATTCAGAATCCGTGTCTTGGGCTTCCCTGGTGGTGCAGTGGGTAAGAATCCGCCTGCCAATGCAGGGGACACGGGTTCAAGCCCTGGTCCAGGAAGATCCCACATGCCGCGGAGCAACTAAGCCCGTGCGCCACAACTACTGAGCCTGCGCTCTAGAGCCCACGAGCCACAACTCCTGAAGCCTGTGTGCCTAGAGCCGGTGCTCTGCAACAAGAGAAGCCACCGCAATGAGAAGCCTGCGCACTGCAACAGAGTAGCCCCCGCTCGCTGCACCTAGAGAAAGCCTGCGAGCAGCAACAAAGACCCAACGCAGCCAAAAATAAATAAAGAAAATAAAGAAAAGAATCTGTGTCTCTTCCATGTGCTCTCATGTTCTGCTTTCTTATTTATGGTTGAGCTCTGGTCATCCATCCTGAACTGCTTCTAGCCCTTCGCTCATCAGCCTCTTCTCCTCTTGCCTCCTTTTCATGATTCAGCTCCAAATTCCCACACTGCCTCAATACCACATCCTTCTGCAAACACATCTTAGATCGCTATCAAAACTAGATTGTTCTCCAACACTGGCCTCTAGGTTCTTTGTCCAGACTCCTTTGGCCAGCAGTGTATCACTCACCTCCTTGGCCTACCCCTACCGCTGCGTCACCCATCTGTGTTTGACAGGTCTCTTCAGATCTGAACCTATTGTTAGATCCAACCCAACTTTCTCAATGCATCCTATTCAGCCCTTTGTGATTCTGGCAAAGCATCCTGCAGCTTTGTCTCCTTGAAGCTAGAAATAGCACCTGATGAGAAAGAAACAGTGGTCTATATCCATTTCACTTGTACATGTCACAGGGATTCCTATAATTTCATTCAAGTGCTTTCTTCTAACAAAAAATGGAATGTCACTATGGTAAAAGTTTCTAGAAATGCATTATTTCATCCAAAACTATGGGCCAAGCAGGAAAGACAGGGATGTAAAATGAACTGTCCATGTCCCACCACATGTTAGCTAGTCACCTTCTGCTATCACTCCATCCATCCCTTGGTCTTTCTGACTTAAATTCAGATGACATGAGAGGACTCAGTAGGGAAAGCATCCATTTTCTCAGCCTGAAAAGCAAGCAACATTATTTAAATATTATCACAGGTGTATTAAAGACCACTTGAAAAGGAAAACGACAACCTTAGGACTGGGGGAGGAAATCACTCAAAACAGCACAGGCTTCCAATCACCCCAGGATCTGAGAGGTTAGGGATTTGTCTTAGCAATCATTTTATTTCAGAAAATGATTTATTTTTCCTTTCATGAAAGTAGTTTACTCCACTCTTGAGTGAGACTTTTAATCTTAGACCAGAAGATTTTTTTTTGACAGCACTGCTCCAGTAGATGAATGAGGGAAGTATGACTCCTGCCCAGGAAAACAGAGGCCAGGCTGCACCTCGTGTTCATTCATATTAGTCTTACAACACACTGAGGTTTGCAAGTGACTTCATGCCAGGAGGAACAGCAGGTGTGTCATACATGCATATCGTTAGGCCAAGCAAGTGCTCAGGCCACGACCAGCCCTTCCCCCTCCTTTGGGTGAGATCATTACAATCACCTGTTCCTCTATATTGCTTTCTTTTGGCGTTGCTGTAATGTTCTGTTTAAGTGTATACAGCACAGGGAACTCTGCTCAATATTTGTAATAACCTAAATGGGAAAAGAATTTGAAAAAGAACAGATACATGTATATGTGTGACTGAATCACTTTGCTGTACGCCTGAAACTAGCACAACATTGTAAATCAACTATACTCTAATATAAAATAAGAATTAAAAAACAAAACAAAAGAATTAAAATAAATAAATAAAAAATAAAATAAGCACTTTATTTTTAAAAATAAAATTCAAAATAAAATTGTTTAAAATTGTTTAAATAAAATTAAATTAAGAATCAAAAAAGGGAACAATAGTGAGGAAAAAATCCTCAACTAGGAGTAAAAATCTAAAATTTGCCCACTAGATGAAACAAAATTCAAATGAATTCATATTCAATGAGCAAATTTTAAACACAAGGCTCTGTATATCCCTCGAGATTGCTCTGTTAGACACTATGTTGATCCCTTTGCATATTTGGTCCTATGAAATACAGTCCTCAAGATGTCCAACTACAGGAAATTGGACAAAGAAAATTCCTGTGAACTGAAATAAATCAAACTGAAGGCAAAAACCAAACAAAAACGAGTATACAAGGTCACCCTTGTGATTTGAATGTGAATTCCTTATCATCATCATTTCACATGGACAAATGCAGACTCTCTGGTGATGAGCCTCTTTTCCTTTCCCAGACCCCAGCTATCTCCAACACGTGTCCTGGTTGTCTTAGGAGAGCGAGATTCTTCTGGGATTCTGCTGGGTTGACCTGTTGCTCAGGACCAACAGGCCAGCGGGACAAGCCACTCAGGGAGCTGGCTCATGGCAGTCAGCACGGACACCTTGGGTAGCTCAGATGTGCTGGTTTCCAGCCAGCGACATGCTTTGTGTCAAAGACACAAGAGTCTGTTGTTCTCACTCACAATGCAGAGCTGCTCCCATGACACCAGGGGTATGTTGTAGTGAAGCCCTTGCTCCTGGTGGAAGCTGGTTTCACATTACATACTTGTATTTGAGGTACAGGAAAGGCCATTTACCGAACTGCACTTGTAGATCACTGAAAATTCATGCATCATTTTAAATACAAAATACAAACACAAAATACAAAATACTGTATGTCCAGAGATTTTTATTCGACTTAAAAATTTACTAATTGATTCCTCTCTTTAAATATTTCATGAGCATTGAAGTACTTCAAGACAACATCACAGCATAGGAACACTTAACTTATGTGAATTCCAATCTAGGCTTTGGTAAAACAAAAGAACAATGTAGTTTTCATTCAGTGTAATGGCTGACGAAACAGCAGTGTGTTTCAACACTTCAACAGTTATGTACTTCAGAGATAGTGGAATATTGATAATAGAGTATTGTGTCATGTTTTCATGGGTCTTCTAAGAGACCTTCAGGGCTGCTGACTTTAGAACCTGACATCTAAGTAAGATGAGATGCCACTATATTATAAAGCCTTCATACTTCTTTATTTTCCTCAATTCTGTCAGCTTCATTTTTTTAAATTGAACTATAGTTGATTTACAATGTTGGGTTAGTTTCTGGTGTACAGCAAAGTGACTCAGTTTTTTATATCTATATCTATATCTATATATACGTACACACACGCTCTTTTCAGAAAAGAATATATTCTTTTCAGACTCTTCCATTATAGGTTATTACAAGATATTGGATATAGTTCCCTGTGCTATACAGTAGTACCTTGTTGTTTATCTATTTTATATATAATAGTGTGTATATGTTAATTCCAAACTCCTAATTTATCCCTCCCCGCCTTTCCCTTTTGGTAACCGTAAATTTGTCTTCTTTGTCTGTGACTCTATTTCTGTTTTGTAAATGAGTTCATTTATATCATATTTTTAGATTCCACATATAAATGATATGATATTTGTCTTTTTCTGTCTGAATTACTTCACTTAGTATGATAATCTCCAGTTCCATCCATGTTGCTGCAAATGGCATTATTGCATTCTTTTTCATGGCTGAGGGGTATTCCATTGTATATATGTACCACATCTTCTTTATCCATTCAACTGTTGATGGACACTTAGGTTGCTTCCATGTCTTGCCTATTGTCAGTAGTGTGGCAATGAACATTGGGTGCATGTGTAATGAGTCCAGTGTTCTTTTCAAGAAGCATATGCTATCTAACTTTGAGTAACTTAGTTTCTATGAGCCTGGATCACCACATCTACATAAGGAATGTGGTAAAGAGTGAAGACCCCTACATCCTCCAGCCTACCTTCCTGGTGTCACTCAGCCAGGATTCTGGGTGGGCATACTCTAAGCAAAAGACCATAGACAATATGACCCCCCAGTCAGGGTTCTTTTCTAGAGCTAGAAAGAACTGCTGCCCAGTTCAGTAGTCACTGGTCATAGAAAGCTATTGACATTTAAATTAACTAAAATTAACAGCTCATTTCCTTGGTTGCACTAGTCCCATTTCAACTACTTACTAGCCACATGAGGCTGGTGGCTACTAGCCTGGAAAGCATGGTTGTAGAACATTTCCATCATCACAGAAAGTTTCTATCGGAAAGCTCTCTTCTAAAGTATTTCAGTTATTTTTATATGTTTAAGAGGTTTGGGAGGAAATTAATGAAGAATATGTTCAGAATTATATTCTTGGTGAAGATGGAGATTTAACATAGTGTTAGTTCCAAAATGATCAAAGATCCTAGTAGAGATGCCAGGCTTTGTGAAGTAGCTTATATGGGTATGTATGTTGCATAATACAAATAGAGTAGTCCCTCTTTCCAGAAAAAGCCTTGTCTTTGCTGCCATTCACACCTTGATGTGTGCCATTGTCCTTGTGTGAAATAATCTTTCCTTTTATTGCTTATTCAAATCTTTCGCATCCTTCAAGCACCATTCAAGTTCCTTTTTAGGTGTTACCAACTTATGCTGACTTCCATGCCGTCCCCTGCAATCTGTTATCTTCCAACTTTAGTAGTAACGTAGAGGCAGAGGCTTTATCACACACTCCATTCTGTCACACTTTACTGTGTCATTGTCCCCACCCCATCAGACATTCTTTGTACACAAAATCTCCGAAATTCTTTGTACACCATGACATCTTGAAAGTACTTGCCACAGGTGGTTGTTCATTCAGCAGATGTTTGTGGAGGGCCTACTGATTGGAAGTTAATATCCTAGACATCAAGGATGTAAGGAGGAAAGAGGTGGCAAATAGATAAATTTGTAAATATTTAGGAAGTTGGAGCAAAGCCAGGGATGATTAATGCATACCCATTCATAATTTATTTTACCATTTTATTTGTTTTATAAAAACTACCACTTAAAATGAGCAGTACGAGTGAATGTCAAGTTCAGATCAAGATCATTGGACATGAATTTGACTTTTTTCTTTTTCTTTAAAGATTACACTGCTCCCCAAAATCGAGCAGAAAAACAGCAGGAAGTTCCTTTCCTGCTGTCACAGTATTAGTAGATGGTATACAGTGGAGCTGCCTTATCAGGGCAGGTTTTAGTTTTTATACTAAACCCAAAAGTTGTGTTAACTGAGATGTTCTTTTTATTTATTTACTTGTACACATAGGTGAAAGAGAATAATTGTTGCAAGAGTCCCAAGAGAATTTTGGTCTTGGGATTTCTAGCTCCGTGAGCTGAAGCCCATTATTTATCCAGTGTGGGGCTGTGAGACACACACCAGTTGGTGATGGTCCCTCTCGTAGGCTCACGTTGGACAGCTTTGTGCATGTTGAGGCCGGCGAGGGAGTGTCGTCATCTCTGGGGCTGGTGAGGCTGAGGTTGGGGCATGGGAAGTGCAGGATACCGGGAGCTGGTCATGGTGGCTGCTGGGGTGCTCCAGGCTCTGGCACCTGAGGGTAAGGAGGGGAAACAAGTCGCCTGACTGGGACTCACTCACACCACCATCCCCTGCTCCCCTACTCTGCCTTCTGCTTGAGTCATCCTGTCATGTGTGGTTGCAGTTTTCCTATAGGAAATAAGACCACAACTACACAGTTCACAAAGTCAGCCTGGCACCTGCTTGAAATTTCCGCAACACTTTCAAATAAACATTAGACAAGGGGCTTCCCTGGTGGCACAGTGATTAAGAACCCACCTGTCAATGAAGGGGACACGGGTTCGAGCCCTGGTCCGGGAAGATCCCACATGCCGCGGAGCAACTAAGCCCGTGCGCCACAACTACTGAGCCTGTCCTCTAGAGCCCACGAGCCACAACTCTTGAGCCCACGTGCCACAACTACTGAAGGCCGCACACCTAGAGCCCGTGCTCTGCAACAAGAGAAGCCACTGCGACGAGAAGCCCGTGTGCCGCAACGAAGAGTAGCCTCCGCTCGCCTCAACTAGAGAAAGCCCGCATGCAGCAGCAAAGACCCAAGGCAGCCAAAAATAAATATAAATAAAGTAAATGAATTTATTTAAAAAAAGAAAACATTAGACAGGAAGGCAGTTTAGTTGTTGATAAAAATGTATATTTCCTTATACCCCAAAGAATTGAAGTCTGGAAGAGAAATATTTGTCCATCCCCCCCCAACTTTTAAGCATAGCAGCATTATTCACAGTAGCAAAAAGGTGGAAACAACCTCTGTCCATCAGTGGATGAATGGATTTTTTTTAATGTGGTATGTCCATACAGTGAAATATTATTCAGCCTTGAAAACGAAAGAAATTTGTAACATGCTACATCATGGTTGAACCTTGAGGTTCATGCTAAATAAAATAAGCCAGATGCAAAAAGATACAAACCGTATGATTCCACTTACATGAGGTACCCTGAGTAGGCAGCTTCATAGAGACAGAAAGTAGAAAGGTGGTAGCAAGGGGCTGAGGGGAGGACAGAATGGGTAGTTAGTGTTTCATGGGTACAGTTTTAGTTCTGCAAAATGAAAAGGGTTCTGGAGATTGGCATCACAACAAAGGAATGTGCTTAACGGTATAGAACTGTACACTTCAAAATGATTAAGATGGTAAATTTTCTGTTATGTGTATTTTACCACAATTTAAAATTAAATATATGTATTCCTTGAAAAAAATTTTGTGTTTAAAAACTAAAAATAAATCAGTTAAATACCCACTCACACTAATTCCTTCATTGTCATCCATTTACTATTACCTTGTTCACGTATGGGTTTTTAAAAATTATTATCTTAATAGAAAAGTCATGCTCACTTTTCCTTTTCAGATCAATCTAGAGTTCAGTAAATAGTGCATTCTGTTCATTAAATGTGTCATGAGTAGTACTAATCTGTTTTGTAGTTGTTTTGTTTCACTTCCAGGGAAAATATACGTCTTTAGTTAGCCCTATTGCCCTCACGCCATCATAATAATATTACTTAAGGTTTGTGCAGCGTGATATTTGTAACACACTGCGTGGCTTCAATGCTTGCAGTGAAATGAGTACAGCAGCATATTCACCTCTCCCACTAGGAATGAGGTTGCATGATTCAGCCAGATCTAAGGGGCTGCGTTCTTCCTTAGCCCTCCTGTCCCACAGCCGCCCACAAACCCCCCCACCTGAGCTGCTCTGCAGGGCTGGAGGAGCCCAGGTGAGCCAGGTTGCATGGGACCTATCACACTGCTTGGGTGACACCATATTCTGTGAGCTGCTTTCCCCTGTAAAAGCGTAACTGTCACATCACATGGAATCCTTGCTTTGTCAACAGGAAGGTCAGAAAATATTTATTCATTTATTCAACTGTATATTGAGAGCCTACTCTGTAGTCCAGGGACTGTACTGTATCCCACCTCTATGTGAACAAGAGGTGGTCCTTGACCTCAAAGAGTTTATAGGCTATTCTCAATTCTTCAGCTAGTGAACATGGAATCTTTTACATTAGAAGTTACACTCGAGGTTTTCTCTAGCCCAGACTCAACTTTGCACTCATGCGGTAATTCTCCTGCAACAACCCTGGAGCCATACTCGGCTTACCCTGAACTCTGCCAGAGTAACACAGCTCTGGTTATTATAGCTTTTCCTTAAACATTTCCTTCTAATTTCTGTCCTTGCTTCACCTTCTGCCTTCCTGGAAAATAACGATCATTTCTTTCTAGAGTTGTTCCTTCTAGAGGTGGAGATTCTTCTTCTTCTTCTTTTTTTTAAGAATCAACTTTATTTATTTATTTTTGGTTGTGTTGGGTCTTCGTTGCTGCGCGCGCGTTTTCTCTAGTTGTGGCGAGCGGGAGCTACTCTTTGTTGCGGTGCGCAGGCTTCTCATTGCGGTGGCTTCTCTTGTTGCGGAGCACGGGCTCTAGGTGCGCGGGCTTCAGTGGTTGTGGCACGTGGGCCAGTAGTTTCGGCTCGCGGGCTCTAGAGCACAGGCTCAGTAGTTGTGGCTCACAGGCTGTAGAACGCAGGCTCAGTAGTTGTAGCGCACAGGCTTCCTTGCTCCGCGGCATGTGGGATCTTCCCGGACCAGGGATTGAACCGGTGTCCCCTGCATTGGCAGGCGGATTCTTAACCACTGTGCCACCAGGGAAGTCCTGAAGTGGAGATTCTTCTGTGATTTCTCTTATAACATGGTTTACAAAAGGCCCCTTGCCACCCGGTAGATTTCAGCATCAGAGTTTGATCCTGGCACTGTTACCATCCGAGGTCCATCAGTGCATCCCAACAGGGCGTGGGCTTTGCTAGCAGCCACTCATTGCCAGGCCCTGCTGAACCTCTGGTGCCATGTCACCCCCAGGTCAGAGCATTACAGGGCTATCCGATGGCAAAGACGAGAACGCCCACATGTGCTTGAGGAAGGCCAGTACAGGCCTCCTGGAGATGCTGGCCTTTGAGATAGATCTTCGAGTGCTCAGGGAGTCTTAGCAGAGGTGAGCCTGAGTTTTTCTTAGTTAGGTACATTTTAAGAAGGTTAGACTTGCAGTAGAGTGGAGGGTGTGTTAGAAGTGAAGAAACCAGTTAGGAAGCTTTCATGGTAGGCGAGACCTTTAACATCTCAACCGAGAGTACTTTGAAGGGTCACCTTCCCCACATCCTCACCCACGCTTGAAATTCTCATACTTTCAGTTTTGCTGATCTCACAGTTGTAAATTGGTTTTTCATCATTTTAATTTGCCTTTCCTTGATCACTAATGAGATTGGGCATTTTTTCATATTGTTACTAGTCACTCTTTTGCCTAGTATTAAATATTTGTTTGTCTTTTTCTGAATTTATGGGCGTTTTATGCATTCTAGTAACTAATCTTTTAAATATTTGCAAGCATCTTCTCCCAGACTGTTCCTTATGCTTTATCCTTATTTCTGATGTCTTTTTTTTTAATACAAAAACTTTAAATTTTGATGTCAGGTCTATAAATCATTTCCTTTAAGGCGGAGTCTGTTGTTACCTTGTTTAAGAAATCCTTCTGTACCTCAGGATAATAAAGAGAGTTCCCCAATTTTTTTCCCCAATATGTAGAGTTTTGATTTTGAAGATTTTGCCTTTGTTTCATATTGGACTCATTTAGGGGCCTGGTGTGAGGCAGGAATTTATTTCTCCAGCCAAAAGTCAGTTGAATAGTCAGTCCTTTCCTTGTTTTGTGCCATGTCTACTATATACTATCCCACACCTGCTGAGGTGTCCTTCTATGTTCTTTGTTATCTTCCCTTGATTAATCATCTCGTCCTGTGCCGATACCACATGGAATTAATCGGCATAGTTTTGTAGTATGATTGATACCTGGTATGGCAGGTCCCTTATCTTTGTTCTTTTGGTTTTATTTATTTTTGAAGTTATCTTACCTATTTATGCCACTGCTCTTCATTATGAATTTAAAAATTGGTTGGCCAAGTAAGCTGTGCTCTTGGGATTTTTATTGGAATTGGATTGAACTAATAGATTAAGTTTGAGAGACCGACCTCTCTTCAGTATTACGTCTCCTCATCCATGAACAAAGTATTTCTCTCCGTTGATTCAGATCCTCTTTTATGTCCTTCAGCAAAAGATCATAATGACTTGCACCTTCATTTCTTTTTTATTTGTTGAAACATCCAATATTTCAGTTCCAGACCACAGAGCAACTCTACAGTAATAAAAACTATAGTAATAAAAAATACATTTTAAAGCAGTTTGGGGTACTATCGGATCGGCAGAGCAAAGCTAGCTTTTATTTTCTCCTGTTAGGTAACTCTCCTCCTGTCTATATCAGCAGTAATTCATGCAAATGTACCAGTTGCCACTGCCCAGCAAAGGCCTTGAGGTGTGCCATGAGAGGCTTCTGCCCCTGGTTGACGTCCATTCCATCAGCACTTGGTCCAGCAGCCCTTCGCTGAACAGTAAACCCACCAACCGTCTTCATTATGCCTGTGTGCTTTCTACCCACTGTGAAATTAGGAACAGTTTTGTCAGATGCTTTGCTTGAATTAAGAATCACTTTATCCACGGCACATTCCTTCCTAATGAACGATCCTTGTTTCTGAAGCACTTTTAGTATTTTACTAGCAACCTATATCCAAGTGTTGCATCCAACATTGTGGAAGATTTTTCCATCTCCTCCCCACACACTTATTTGCCCATATCTAGTCTTCTCAGATTTTTCCCATTCTCCTTGTTGTCTCATAATTTGCTAAAGTGACACTAGGTTCAACCTCTGGTTTTCCAATAAAGTGTTTGATCACATTAGCATTTATATTAAAATCTCAACCAATTCCTGCTCACCAAAAAAAAATAAATAAAATTTGTTCTTTAGAACTGCTACCTTTCTGTCATATAACCCAAGCTGAGACCCACTTAAACACCAGCACTGTTTAGTTAGGAGACTTTTGTTCTGACTTAAAAGATCACTAAAAAGCATAGTATAAACTACATTTTTTAAAAGGATGCAGTGGATAAGAATGATTTAACTAGATAAGCAGCCTCTGAACTGGCTGAACATCTAAGGCTTCTTACTTGCTAGTTGATCTCTGATCTGAAAATTTCAGGACATTAAGGATGATAGAAGAGAAAAGTGTTTGCTTCAACTACTACAGATGATGAGGAGGGAATCTGGTAGTGAATTTTAAGCAATTACAGAAAATCTCACTAAGCTCTCCCTTAATTCTTTAAACAGGTTGAAATTAACGATTTTGTTGTCATTTGTGTTTTTCCAGCTTCCAATTGTGGAAAAGATAAGAACCATCGCCCAGGCTGTCTATGGAGCCGAAGATATTGAACTCTCTCCGGAGGCACAGTCCAAAATAGATCGTTACACGGAACAGGTAAAAGTTGTGCGTTTAGGGGGGAAAATCCAGCTTAGGCTTTTGAAATTATTCACCGTGACTTGAGAGCTGGTGTATGTCCCACCAGCTGAACTTGGCTTAATCTACTCTATGGTCTACAAAAATTGAATTAATGTCCTTGGGTAGGACGTTAACTGTAATTATGGTGAGAGTACATACGTCGTTGACTTTTATGGTTATAAATTTGTCTAATATAGGTGGTGTCCATGTTTATCTGTGTGTGTGATCTTTAGCCCCTGCTAGTCAGCCACAAACATTGAAACTGTTCTTGGATGTGCAGCAGTGCAGGCAAGAGTTACATAATCTGTAGTGCTTTTTCCTCTTACTGTCTTAAAAATGGTAGCATGGTGCCAGGTTAGTCAGAGAGGACTGCAGCACATAAAGTTGGTGGTGCTTGGTATTCTTTCTTATACAGGTGCTTCATAGGCTTGGTGCTGAGATTGTCCACAATGGCTGAAGGCTCTGTCACCTTCTGCCGTGCACATGGCCAAGATTCAGCAGCGAGAATCTAGTCCTGTAATGGTTATGTCGAATAGGCTCCACTGCAGCATATTCGGCCACCTTAACCAAAGGGGCCATGTGCCTCAAACACCCCCTCCAGTTTGCTGTGATCAGATAGAAGTCAGAGCTCTTCAAGAGCTTGCTGGCAAAAGAGCTTCATGATGAGTATCACTGATCTATTTTTTTTAATCCCCCAACTCCTAAATTCTATTTTTTTTTTTACCTATAACATGTTTGTTTGTTTGTTTTTTAACATCTTTATTGGAGTATAATTGCTTTACAATGGTGTGTTAGTTTCTGCTTTACAACAAAGTGAATCAGTCATACATATACATATATCCCCATATCTCTTCCCTCTTGCGTCTCCCTCCCTCCCACCCTCCCTATCCTACCCCTCTAGGTGGTCACAAAGCACCGAGCTGATCTCCCTGTGCCATGTGGCTGCTTAAATTCTATTTTTAAAGCATATTTAATATTTTGTCCTCTGCTACCAGCACTAGCCAGAGTATTCGCCCAGGTTTGGTAAGATAGTCAGCAATTCATTTCTTCTTAGGATTTTCCAGGAGCTTAGAATGCTCTTGGCTTGTGCTTTTCAATAAATGATTCTCAAACATTGCTGTACACACTGGCATTGTTCTGCAGTGAAATTTTCACTCATGTGCAATGAAATGAGTAAAATAAGGTCATTGTCATGAGGTGTTTTTTTTTTTAATAAGTTTTTAATAATGCTATTTAAGGACTATCATTGATTCTACTATTAAGTCCTTCCTGATGTTTTCTCAGGCTTAAAATCTTCTTTCTTTTATGAAGTAATATGGTGATGGTATGTAGCATATTGGGTTTTTAAAAAATATATTCTTACTGGCAAACTTTTAAATTGGCAAACCCATATCAGTTCATAAAAATTATTTCAATATTTGATTGATCTCTGAAACCCAAAATTCTGGGCACCGTTTCTGTAGAGCAATTGTGATCGTCACCCAGCAGATTTCTGATCTGTATCGAAGAGTAAAGGGAACACCCCACCCCCAACCCCAGTTGATAGTACTCTGAAATCTTCCAAATCGTTCTAGGTTGAATCTCAAGAAATTCTGTGTGGGTTACCTCTGAAGATTGCATTCCTTTTATCTCTGTCTGTCCACCGAGGGAATGTTCCTTAAAAGTTACGCGTCAAGTATGTGGTTGCAGTTAATTAGCAAAGTCTCTAAGGAGGCACTGTGTACCCTTAATCGGGACCAGGCAGCGAGGACACTGTCCTTTTTGTGAGACCCCACATGTGACTTCCTCCCCTTTCACCTTTGGAACTCTGGGTCAGGCATCGCCTTTGGTCCTTAAAAATAAGAGGCTTAAATAGTGACCTCATCTTAGTTCATATAATGTAATCGCAGATCAAATAGCCATGATTCATAAAACAACACAAAGAGGCTCTTTGCTTCCTGACAGCCTCTAAGAATGAGCGAACAACGGGACTAAAAGCCTTGTTACAAAGCCTTTCTCCAGATTACCTTTCTGAGTGCCGGATATTAATATCCTTAGAAAGTGGTTTCTACAGCTGCTGCTGCCTCTTTGCCTGCAAATAACCACCTTTTCTTCAAAGACACACATAATGCTGCCTTTCTGTAACAAGAATTATCCAAAATAAGTAATAGACACCCTCAACTTGCCAGGTGATGATCTCGTGCAGACGAGTTTTTGTCCCATCTTCTTGTTCAATGAGCAAGCAGTAACAAGCACTATTGTGTGTGTGGATCTGAGTCGTGGGGATTCTGTGGAGTGCGGGTCAGACAAGTACAGGAGATGAACATTTATGCTCAAGGAACGCCTTTCCTTTCCTTTCTTACAGGGTTTTGGAAATTTGCCCATCTGCATGGCTAAGACCCACCTTTCCCTGTCTCACCAACCTGACAAGAAAGGCGTACCCAAGGATTTCATTCTACCCATTAGTGACGTACGGGCCAGCATAGGCGCTGGGTTCATTTACCCATTGGTTGGAACGGTGAGTGTGTAACATTCTCCAGAAACCTTCCCCAGTCTGTTTTGTCATGATGCCTAAAATCCTTATGCTCTGGGAACGCCTTACAGATCGGGTATTGGGAAGTAATTAATAGTATTTGCTCTTTTCCTAAATACTCTCTTCCACCATGAAAAATGCACCTGCCATCAGGGTTTGGATTTTTCTTTTCTTTAGATCACATGTTCAGCATCCCTTGAGTCATAAAGTCGACTCCCCCCTCATAGAACATGGAAGAGAATAATTTGGGAGGAGCCAGTCTGCTGCTGAAATGGTGGGGTGGCTTAGTGTAGGGCTTCTGGATCTTCACATCACTGCCCTCAGAATGATAAGGCTTCACTGCGGTGGGTTAAGTGGAGGCCACCACCATGTCCAAGAGACAGGACCAGCCTCCCACCCCAGGGCTGGGGAGATCAGTCTTTCAGGCTTCACCTCTTCGTCAGCACATTAAGAGGGGAGCTCTGCCTAAGAAAATGAGCAAATCACATGAGTTCTCGTTTTTGACCTTGTGACGGGACATTGTTGCCATGGGATGGTTATTGTTATTTCAAAGCTTCTCTTTGGACGGAGGGGAGATCGCACGCACGTGAAAGCTTATCAAAGCACTTAAAATCCACGGTGATAGGCTTAATACATAAAATGCTTCATTATAGCCACACAGAGATATGGTGGTTCCCCTTGGTTTATCTTCTCATCATGGGACGCTCCTGGATTAGATTCAGCACAAAAAAATCTTGATCATCTCTGTTGCTGTCGTTGTTACAAGCTGATCCAAGTCCAAACAGGAAACATAGCAATTTTTAAAATAAGCCATGTGGCTCTGTTGTTTAAGCAGCGGATGGGTAAAAAGTGCATAATGAGTGCAGAGTTGCTTGCCCTCATGTATACACGTTTCGTCTGATATTGGGCAAAGCGTTTTCAATAAGCGTTTTTTGAATTCTTAATGCCTGTGCTGCACAGAGAGACTAGGAGGCATCCAGTAGGTGTGGTGTTGCTGCTGGCATCCGAAATGCTCTCAGGGCACACGCGAGGCAGCAGCTGTTTCTTCCCTGGTTTAGGGGCAGGGGGTGTTTGGAAGAAAAAGAGAATCAGCCTCTGAACTGGGGAAACAGTGAATTTTGACTCAGAGGCACAGAAATACATGGTACCCTTCCCAGCGTGGTCCAGTGTGGCTGGAGTTGGACAGGGGTTGAGAGCTGAGAAATGGGATTGGGGTAGCAATACCAGGCCAAACTGTTAAGGATCTCAGCTGCCATCTTAAAGACCTTGGATATTATCTGATGCACGCTGGGGAGTTACAGTAAGGTGGGTTTCGCGCCTGGTTTTTATTCTTTCTCTCTCTTTTTTTTTTTTTTGGCCGCGCCACGTGGCT
Organism: Physeter macrocephalus; assembly: GCF_002837175.3. Lineage (NCBI taxonomy): Eukaryota > Metazoa > Chordata > Mammalia > Artiodactyla > Physeteridae > Physeter > Physeter macrocephalus. Next base: position 15,251,332 of record NC_041223.1, on the reverse strand, counting down.
TGTGGGATCCTAGTTCCCCCACCAGGGATCGAACGTGCGCCCTCAGAAGTGAAAGCACAGGGTCCTCACCACTGGAAAAGAAAAATGTCTGATTTGTATTTTAGAAAAATAGCTCTGGTAGCAATGTGGAGAATGTTTAGAGGAAAGAGAACCAGACCCAGGGAGACATCGGCTGAGGCCAGAGGTAATCAAGGTTGGCATGGCAGCTGTAGAAGTAAGTATGGGGAGTAGAGATGAATTCGAGGTATATTTTGAAGGTAGCCACCTGCACGTGGGGCTCGGGGGGAGGGACACTTCTAGCCTGAGTGTAGACGGTGATGCTGTCCGTTGTGGAAGGAACACAGTCAAGAAGACAGATGGGCAGGGCCAGAAATGCGTCTGGCCAGGACGTAGAGAGCTGAAAAGGCTCATAGGATCTATAAAATGGTCTGTGAATCCATGAGAAATACAGACACAACACTCAGAAGAAAGGAACAGGCAGGAAGAAGGCCCTGAGAGCTTTAAGAATATACAAGAGGGTGGACACAGGGGAGAAGCAAGGATATGCATGAGAGAAATAAGCGGTAAAGGACGGTACTAGGAAAACAGCCATGTTTCCGGAGCCAGCGGGGTAACAGGAGCCCTCGAGGGTCTGGGCAGAACCATTGGAGGCGGCACGGGGAGACCAGAGAGTAACCGCGGGAGCTGGCGGTGGGGTTTCCCATTGAGGGAGGCATAGCAACGGTGCTGGAAGAGAGAGAAGGGTTCAGATAAAACAGGTTCTGAATGGTAATTTTAGAAAAGGTGCAACTGAAGGGAAAAAATTTCAGATCAGTGGTCCAGGGGGCGGGGGGGGGGGAGGGGACAGATTGCAGAGGGGCACCAGAGACCTTTTGTGGGTGATGGAAATACTCTGTATCAGCGGTCCCCAACCTTTTTGGCACCAGGGACCAGTTTCATGGAAGACAGTTTTTCCACGGTTGGGGGAGGGGGGATGTTTCAGGCGGTACTGCGAGCGATGGGGAGCGATGCGGAGCCGCAGGTGAAGCTTCGCTCGCTGCCTTGCCGCTCACCTCCTGCTGTGCAGCCCGGTTCCTAACAGGCCGCGGACTGATACCGTTCCATGGCCTTGGGGTTGGGGACCTATTTTAATTGTGGTGGTGGATCCATGACTGTATACATTGTGTCAAAACTCATAGACCTACACATTTTTTTTTTTTTTTTGCGGTACGCGGGCCTCTCACTGTTGTAGCCTCTCCCGTTGCGGAGCACAGGCTCCGGACGCGCAGGCTCAGCGGCCATGGCTCATGGGCCCGGCCGCTCCGCGGCACGTGGGATCTTCCCGGACCGGGGCGCGAACCCGCGTCCCCTGCATCGGCAGGCGGACTCTCAACCACTGCGCCACCAGGGAAGCCCAACCTACACATTTTTAAAGGGTAAAATTTATTGAGTATAAGGTAATCCTACCTCAGTTAACAAAAACACGAGGAGAGCTTGCTTTATATTCCTTAGAATGGCCTCCCTGATGGCAGCCCCTCAGGGCCAAAGATCTGGTCTTCAGTCCATGAAGGCCTTTGCTCAGCAGAGCACAGCCGGGTAGTACCCGCCCAGAGGGACCAAGGACAAGCGGCCACGAGGGTCCCAAAGAGCATGGAACAGTGGACACAACTGAGGAGGGAATTAGCCGAGTTCCTAATCTGCCCTGTCTTGTCCTGCACAGATCTGAAACCCCACAGTCGTTCTCCCAACAAATTCATTCATTCATTCATTCAGGGAACATGCACATGGCCCCGTGCTCCATGCTGTGGGGAGCCCCCAGTAAAGCAGCTTTCTCCACTTTAGGCAGCTAGTAAAGGTAGATAGAAGGGAATTAACAGGGACAATGGTTTGGTGTAAAAATTGTGAGTCAATAAATGATACCTTCTGAGTATCTGAGCATTTAAGAGTCATTAAATACCAATCATAATTTTAAATCTGTGGGGTCACTAAGCAAATAGATGCCGTGAGTCTCCTCCCACCTCAACTAATACCCTCCCATCCACAGCCTTGTAAGCCCATTTCTGGAAAGCCAGGATGCCGTCAGCCACAGCTTGTGTGTCTGCATGACCACGAGTCCATCCCTCCATCTCCCTTCTCCTCCTTGACGCCTGACTGGTAGTTGGAAAATGAAGGTGTGAGCAGTCCTCGAGGGGTGGCCTCCGGCTGCCTGGGTTCCCTGAGGAGCTCCCATGCCTCCACCCCCGGGTGGAGCCGTAAGCGGCAGGGCCCCGCGGTAAAATCCTCCAAAACAATCGTGTGAGGAGCGAGGAAGGAAGAAGTTCCTGGAGGTCAGGAAGTATCACGTGGAGGCAGTGACCTGCGGTCTGCTTTCTGTGACAGAGCAGGAAGCCGCTGGTGTCCGGGGCAAACGCACCGCAGGAGGCCAGGATCGCCTAATAAGGGCTGGTATTTACTTTTACTTGACCCCGTCCGGGGCCCTGCCACAGTCTGTGAGAATGCTTCTAAGATTCATCATCCATGTGGGAGACACAGTGTAGTAATTTCCTGCTGAGTTGACCGAGGCAAAGGGGGCTGGGGACACTGCGGGGACTGGCTCCTGCAGGTGGGAAAATTCTAGCCTGATGAATCACCCTGACTCAACACGGGCTTATCAGAGTGCCTCCAAAGCACACATCCGTCTCTCCCCTCCAGGAAGAAAGCCCAAACTGAGACCTCAAAATCAGAAAGCCCCTCAGTTTTTCTGCATTGCTCGTTCATTCATTCATGCATTCATTTATACCTGTCGGGTGGGAGGTGCTGTAAACCACATGGAGGCGAACAAGCTCCAGTCCTCTCCTGAGGGGCCTTATGGCAGATGCTGGCAAATAAAATCATACACGTGCAGAACACCGTGGGCTTTTATAGCAAAGGAGAAATCCCTCTGGTGTGTCCTCAGGGGAGGCCCGTCCTCCTGGCCACCTAGTAGGTCTAAAAGTGGAGGATCTCAACACAAGCTTGTCCCTCCTCAAACAATAAACATCTCCAGCTTTGCTGACTTTGGGAGATGGCACGGTGAAGTGCTGGAGAGTTCGGTTTTTTCCCCCTCCAGATTTAGTTTTCTAGATATTTACTTTTACCTTTCATCCTTACTTATAGGCCAAAGTTTTCTACCACTGAATGATTTCATCATGTTTTATTTAGTTACTGCTTTAATTGGAGTTGATCACCAATTTGTGACCTCCAGTTGGTGTAGATACTTTACCAGTACATTTCACTTCCTGGTGCTGTTTTTATAGAAGCACCCAGTCGTACATGGGTTCCTCAGCTAGGGCCATCTAAGACCTTTGCCCCATCCTTACGTGCACTGGCAGTGTTTTCTATTTCATTTTTCCTTCCTAAAATATCTTCATTCCTACTAAGCTCCGTGTGTATCCTTGCCTCTCTTTAATGACATTATTCTCGTATATTCTTTCCATCATATTATTGAAAGCTACAAAAGCATATAAAATCCTTGACCAACACACCACCACTTAGTACATCTCCTTGTAAGAAATAGTTTAGCAAATCCAGATCTTTGATGTGGGGAGAAAAGAGCAGACTGTTTTTAAGATTTTCCAACCCTATATTCTACAGATTACCCTGTTAAGTTTCCAAAAATTATTTCAAAGCTTATGGTTTAGAGTGCTCAATAAATCTCATAACTTATAAAACTTCTCCAAAACAATCTCATTTCCCACCGCTTCCCCAATTTAGTAGGTGGTCTTTGTCTGGTGGTCCCATTGCTTTGATATTGTCTTTAGGTTTTTATAATTTATCAGGGCTGTTTAATCATTTGACATAAATTTCGTGACATAAAAACATTAATATGTAAGCAAAGTTTATGAAATTACATTATTGGGAAGTAAATTACATTCCATATAGAAAAGACTAAAAAGACACCAAAATGTTGACAGGGGGCTGTGATATTATGAACAGCTTCTTTACTTTTCTGCTTATTTCAAATTACTGCATCAAGTGTATGTCACTTTCATAACATGAAAATACAATAAATAGAGAAATGGTAAACTGAAAGTACTTGGGGAAATGTTTAGCCAGGGCCGGTTAGTTGCAAGGGAGGCAGAGTACATGTATGGCAGGCGGAATTAGGCTGGTAGAACCATCTTGCCCTTCCTGGCTGTCTTGTAGTGTTTTAACACCTGAAAATTGGGACAGCAAAGAATGGACAAAAGAACTGGAATGTTCCTCCAAGAAGTGCACTCCTGAGGATGGCTTGTCGAGTCTCGTCAGGTGTTTGCTGGCCCCAAATTCTGCTAAGGAAATGCAAGATCGTTTTTTCCATGTTAATTTGTTTTCTTGCGGGGCTTCCTCACAGAGTGACGCGTTGTCAGAACAGTTGGCTTGGAGAGGTGTCCAACCAAGTGTGAATTCCTAGCAGAAGTCCATCTGAAGGCAGTTTTTGGTGTATCGGACTATTTTCCTTTGATACCACATTGAGGCAATGAGATTGGCTCCTTAGAAGAACTGAGAAGTCCTCTTTTTTTTTTTTTGCGATACGCAGGCCTCTCACTGCTGTGGCCTCTCCTGTTGCGGAGCACAGGCTCCGGATGCGCAGGCCCAGCGGCCATGGCTCACGGGCCCAGCCGCTCCGCGGCATGTGGGATCTTCCCGGACCGGGGCACGAACCCTTGTCCCCTTCCCCTGCATCGGCAGGCGGACTCCCAACCACTGCGCCACCAGGGAAGCCCGAGAAGTCCTCTTGAATATGAAGTCTTCTTTATTGACAAACTTAGGACACAAAATTAGGACCTAATGGTTATTAAGGACAAGAATATGAGCTGGAATCTTGGGCTTAAGCCATCCTGCAGTTTACCCTGAAGGGATTAAGACTTCCTACAGCGTTTACATGGTGTTCGGTGCCAGTTAGAGCCTTTCTGGGGGACACAGTGGCTACTTGAAACTGTAGAGAGAATCCTAGTGCTTTGGCCTCACAGACCAATGGGGAGAGAGAAGCATCTAGGCTGGGGGCTGTAAGATGCAGTGCGTCAGAGCTCCTTGTCCGTCTGGAGCAGTGATTCTCACTGGGCAGCTCCCCTGTCCCTTCTACACACTTCACTTTATCCCTGTTGTCTTTCTGGAACAGACCGTGTGATCCTGGGCACTGAATATATGTACATGCCATGACTGGTCTGGGCTGGCCCCATCAGAGCACGGAAATCTGTCCAAGGAAAGGGGACTGGAAAATCAGCAGTAAAACAAGCAGCTCATTGAACGAGCAAACGGGCCCTGGTGTGGCCTTCATTTCCACTCTGTGCCCTGACCTGGCCACATCTCTACCCAGGTGCCCCACTGACAACCTCACTTGGCTTGACTCTGGAAAGCAGGAAACTGCTGGAGCGTGTTTGGGAAATCAGTGATGTCATCCACAGCGAATGCTGGGTGGAGAGTTCCTGGTCTGCGGGGAACGGGGGCCAGTGAAAGAGCAAGCTGGGGCCCCACCCAGCCAAGTCATTGCCGTTTTCTTTCTCACATTTCAGTTAAGCTCACTTTGTTTTCCGTTCTCCTCCCTCTCCTGTAAAAGTATGTACTGAATGTTTTGTTTCCGCTGCATCTGATTCAGGTCAGTGATGAAGTTATTCTGCAGCCCAGTGGGGAGATGATTTCCTCCTGGCACACCGACCCTACTCAGGGATGCATAGTTATAAACTCGGTCCACTTGGTCAGGCATGAATTAATTCAGACCTTATAGGTTTCAACCCAGTGCACTACTCCTCACGTCTTCCAGAGATTCATGGCCAGGTACACACACTCACTCCTCAAGCTGCCTTTATTTTTTTAAATAAATTTATTTATTTATTTTATTTTTGGCTGCGTTGGGTCTTCGTTGCTGTGCGAGGGCTTTCTCTAGTTGCAGAGAGGGGGCTACTCTTGGTTGCGGTGTGCAGGCTTCTCATTGGGTGGCTTCTCTTGTTGCAGAGCACGGGCTCTCGGCGAGCAGGCTTCAGTAGTTGTGGCTCACGGGCTCTAGAGCACAGGCTCAGTAGTTGTGGCGCACCAGCTTAGCTGCTCCGCGGCATGTGGGATCTCCCCGGACCAGGGCTCGAACCCACGTCCCCTGCATCGGCAGGTGGATTCTTCACCACTGCACCCCCAGGGAAGTCCCCCCAAGCTGCCTTTAAATGAGGTGGCTAAGCATTCGTGTTGTAAAGAGCTTCCTGTCCTGTGAGATCACACAGAAGGTCTGTCGGAAGTTCAGCATTGGGCATATTTCCTGCAAAATCGTCCACTCCTCCTCTCCTTTCCCTCACTCTCCTCTTGCCTTACTTTCCCCAACACACACAACCCACCCCCCCAACAAATAAAGAAACTCTTAGCTTATGTTTTTGAAGTCTCTGCAAGTGACCTCCCTAACTCCCATGTCCCCTGTGGCCCCAGTTAACCCGACACCTGAAATCTCTGTGATTAGTTTGAAATAATCCAGACTCGCTGCACACACTGCCCGCAAGCCTCCCCTCCCCATCTCACCTCACTTTCTTTGTATCGCTGTGTCCTTTCACCCCATTTGTGTGGACCTGGTCGGGTTCCTCTTCTCCGCCCAGCTTGGGTCTCTCTCCCGCTACTCTTCTTATCTCTACATCAGAATTTCTGCTTTCTCCCAAACGTGCCCTTCCTCTGGAGCAGGCATCCCTCGCTTCCTCTTACCCTGACGTGGCTGCAGCAAGTGGCCCGGTTGCTTTGTGACCATGCCCCCTTCCCGATGTCCAGAGGAGAGGCACACGGGTGTCTGTCCAGCAGGAGAGAACTCGTCCCTGCCTTTTCAGTATGGCATGTTTCAGCGAAAGGAAAGTGACCAGCAGCATTCTCGATTTCCAGAAACTCTTGATCAGATTGATGAGACACAGGAAGCTTTGTGACTCAGGAAAATGTTTGCCTCTCTACCACATACTGTTATCTAGGTCTAGTCCATTCGTTTCCATGACCTTTTCTCCCTGAGTTTGATGCTAATGTTGTTGTTTTTTTTTTCAGTAATGTGGGTTTTTAAATTTTATTTATTTTTGTTTTTGGCTGCTTTGGGTCTTCGTTGCTGTGCGCAGGCTTTCTCTAGTTGCGGCGAGCGGGGGCTACTCTTCGTTGCAGCGCGAGGGCTTCTCATCGCTGTGGCTTCTCTCGTTGCGGAGCACGGGCTCTAGGCACGCAGGCTTCGATAGTTGTGGCACGCAGGCTCAGTAGTTGTGGCTTGTGGGCTCTAGAGCACAAGCTCAGTAGTTGTGGCGCATGGGCTTAGTTGCTCTGTGGCATGTAGGATCTTTCCAGACCAGGGCTCGAACCCATGTCCCCTGCACTGGCAAGTGGATTCTCAACCACTGCGCCACCAGGGAAGTCCAATGCTAATATATTTTTAGCATAGATATAAAATTACTTCAAATGAAATCAGCCTCAGCCAGGGAAACGTGCTGAGTAATAACGTTACCAGATATTTCTATTATTGAGTTAATTTTTTTTTAATTGGGTTAAATTTTTAACCTACCACTAGTAATCCCTATGTGTAGGCTCTGTCTTTCTTACTTTCTATGAACCTAGCAAAGGGTACTTGTGATGCTTAAGTGCCCGCCCCTATCATCAGGATATTGACCTTTTGTTTTCTCTAGGGGTTGATGAAATTGGCCCATTCCTCTTCCACTTCCATCTCTAGCCTACTTGTTTCCTGCCACATTTAGTAGTTTGGATTCAGAGCATAAAATTGCCGATCAAGATATACGCAAGTCAGAAAGACATCCATAAAAGTATCTGGTACTCATGGCGCTTCTCTTTATTCTGTGCCTCTTTGTTGCATTCGTTTACTTTGTTTTCCTAGTCTTTACTAAGAGGCAAATGGTCGGAAGCAGCTAAGCAGTTTAAGAGAGGGAAATAAAATTAATACAAACCAAAATACCAGCTTTCAAATTAAATAACTGGGCCACCCTCAGAGTCAGTTTGAGCGTTTGGTGCGAGTGAATGAATAGGAAGAAAAGCTAGATTTAGAAGAAAAATATGGCACTTTCAAACTGGGATTGTAATTTGAGGGAGGAATATAGTTGATATTATCTGGAACTCTCATAGCACTTCACACGCTTAACTACGTATGTGTTCATCAAAGTATCCACCCATGGACATCAGATTAAATGTTAAAATAAAAATAGTATATGTCCCTGTAAAACATTTGTGGTATACTGCTTTTGGAAAATAGCCCGATCTAATTAAATCAGGGAACCAAGTATAAAGTAGGTATTAGAGAAATAATTTATGTTGGGTTAAGTGATCAAACAGATGTATTTATATATATAGTCCCTGGAAGACCCAGATTGAAAATTCATAGCCACATTGCCACCCTTCTGTAAGGACTTCCAGGGGTGCCTGCATTACGTATGTGCCCTTGGCCAGTCTGCTGAGGGGGAAACCTAGGGCTAAGGATACAAGCTGAATCCATAGTGTAAGTCAGTCTCCTGTTTGAGACTTAACCCAACCCCAAGAATCAGCTCTGGGGAGTGTAAAGCCTGTGAAAGTCAGTGGGTGACCCCCGTGCTTCTTTGTGCTTTCCAAAATCCATCATCCAGTTCTCAAATTTATCTGCATTTCTTCTCTGAAGACATATTTACTCACTCCAGAACCTTCCCCCAGGACTGGCATTGTGGCCCCCTACTCACCTCCCAACCCTGCATTTCTCACTCAAGCACACCTCTGCCTTTGTGCTGCCAGCTCTACCCAGCTAAGATCTCTTGCACTTATTTCCTTTGGGTGTCCTATCCTTTATCAAGTCGCCTTACCCAGTGTCTCCTGTTAATCCAGGCCTCCCCAGGGTAGAGACCCTGCTTTTGGTTCCCTTGATCTGTCCACACTGGGGAGTCCAGTGTAGAACATACGGCTGAGCCAACCCAGTGGGAGGGGGTCAGCCAACTGCGCGGAGGGCACGGTGATCCTTAAGGTGTCCTCTGCCGATGTGACCTCACAGTGTCAGGATCTCCACTCAAGTCCCAGTCTGGAAAAGCACATCTTGTAAGAAACTAAGGGGACAGGCTCAAATGCCCACCTAGCTTATCTGCTCGTAACTCCAGCCTTTCGGGGTCAGTGCCGTAGCCCTTCTTTTCAAACCAGTTACTGGCCAGCAATGCTATAAATCAGGTCTAAATATATTTTTCTTAACGTGTTTAGATATGGACTTATAGATCGACTATCCCACCAAGCTGTATCACTTGGCATATGGCCGTTTGTGTGGAAACTGCTGGTCACATTTTGGTTAATGAATCTCAGCCCTCATTTCAGTGGGAATAATAATAGTAGTAAGAATAATAAATAATAGCTGTTCTTACCACAGGCCAGACACTCTTCCCAATGCTTTATATAGATTAACTCATTCATCACCCCTCGAACCAGCCCTGTGAGCCAAGTTATGATAAATGGCCAAGGAGGATTCTAGTGCTCATGAATGTTAAGGTTTATGAGATCTTCGCACAAGAATTACTTAAAGTTTGAACATCTTGATATTTTCTTTTTTTCTTTTTTTTTTTTTTTAGAGGGAAGGGATATGGGAACATATGCATATGTATAACTGATTCACTTTGTTGTAAAGCAGAAACTAACACACCATCGTGAAGCAATTATACTCCAATAAAGATGTTAAAAATATATATATATATATACATATATATATATTTTTTTTTGGCTGTGTTGGGTCTTCGTTTCTGTGCGAGGGCTTTCTCTACTTGTGGCAAGCGGGGTCCACTCTTCATCGCGGTGCGCCGGCCTCTCCCTGTCGCGGCCTCTCTCGTTGAGGAGCGCAGGCTCCGGACGCGCAGGCTCAGTAGTTGTGGCGCACGGGCCCGGCCGCTCCGCGGCATGTGGGATCTTCCCGGACCGGGGCTCGAACCCGCGTCCCCTGCATCGGCAGGCGGGCTCTCAACCACTGCGCCACCAGGGAAGCCCAGTAAATTTCTTTTATTTTTTTTTTTGCGGTACGTGGGCCTCTCACTGTTGTGGCCCCTCCCACTGCGGAGCACAGGCTTTTCTTTTTTTTTTTTTTTTTTTTTTTTTTAGAGGGAAGGGATATGGGAACATATGCATATGTATAACTGATTCACTTTGTTGTAAAGCAGAAACTAACACACCATCGTGAAGCAATTATACTCCAATAAAGATGTTAAAAATATATATATATACATATATATATATATATATTTTTGGCTGTGTTGGGTCTTCGTTTCCGTGCGAGGGCTTTCTCTACTTGTGGCAAGCGGGGTCCACTCTTCATCGCGGTGCGCGGGCCTCTCTCGTTGAGGAGCGCAGGCTCCGGACGCGCAGGCTCAGCGGCCATGGCTCACGGGCCCAGCTGCTCCGCGGCATGTGGGATCCTCCCGGACCGGGGCTCGAACCCGCGTCCCCTGCATCGGCAGGCGGACTCTCAACCACTGCGCCACCAGGGGAGCCCTTGATATTTTCTTTTCAGTAGGTCAGTCAGTGTGTATTCTCGATGCTGTGTGTGCTGCACGCTGAGACATATAACAAAGCATAAAAGGTGGTGCCGCCCTCCAGGGACAGCAGGATGCTTGGATAATAGAGCATCAACACCGGGAAATTCAAGCAAATGGTTTGTGCAGTTTGCTTGCCACAAGGAAGGCATAAATGATCCATGCAGTAAAACCTCAAAGAAAGCCAAGATCACAGTGGGTCTTTGGGTAGGCTGGGAAGGTTGGTTAGAGATGGGGGCCTTGAGTACCATACTGGGGCACACTAGGACGTTTGAGGTTTTGTGGGTGGAGGACCACCTGGCATCAGTCACCTGAAGGAAGTCGAGACAGGTCAGGAGCCCTTGAGTGCATGTGGTAGGCCCAGGATGGGGGCGATAATGGTAGAAGTGGAGAGGATGGTGTGTGGCCAGGAGACCACCAGGAGTCACAGAAAATAAACATGGATGGACTATGAGGAGGGGGTCCAAGGTGACTCCCGAGGACCTGGAAGGAAGGGCGCACAAAGAGCACGCTGGTGTTTCAGTGGAGGTGACGGGGAGCGCCGTGTTGTTTGAGGTGCCTGTTGGATTTCCCTGTCAAGTCATCCATCAGCCAGTTAGAAATTCGTTTTTGGAGCTCAGGAGAGAGGCCAGAGCAAAAACACGGAGACTTTTTTTTACATTCGGGTGGTACACAGTCTCCAAGTTCCCTTCCAATTCAAAACATTGTTGCCTGTCTGATACGCGCTCTACACTGGGTGACCGAGACGGGAGAGACCCAGTCCCTGCCCTGGACGCTTAGTGCTGACAGACGAATAGATTCAAGCAAAGTGTTGAAGGTGCCAGGTTGTAAGGAGACACGGGGAAGGGGTGCTCGCTTCTCCTGAGGAAAAGGACAGCCGTGCAGAGAACCTGCCTGGAAGTGCCCTTGGTGTCCTGAAAAAGGGCAGCGTTTAGGGAGGAATCATTCCAGACAGAGGAGTGGGCAGGCACCTGACTGCAGATGGCCTTAGACCCTGGAGTTAGGAGTTGAACTTGACCCTGAAGCAAGTGGGAGGGAGCCCTTAACCAATGGAAGGATGTAATAAGATCCTTCCAAGGCCTCTGCCTTGACAGCTCCGGGGGGCCCTTCACAGGAGTAAGTGTGAGTGATTGTCCCTGGGCATATGGGCAGGGCCACCTCCTGCATGGCCACAACACAAGGTCTCTGGGTCATTCTTTATTGCCTTTGAGGCAGAAAAGCAAAACTTCCAGCAGTTTCCCTTGCCCGGGCTGGTGAGCCCTGTTCCAGGCTGGACCTTGTACTAGGTAACCAGGAAAGCCAGAAGTGTCAAAACGGGCAGCTCCAGGCTGTGTTTGGGGACAGATGAGTTGTTTCTGCGCTCTGTGTGGTCGCCTGTAGTGAAATACTATTTCTGTGTCCATTTAGTCATTAAGCCTCAATAATTTGGTTTCTGAATGGACCGTGACTTGCTGCAGGTCAGAGGCTTTTAAAGTTGTTTCAAGCTACATTACACAAAAAAACAGCATTCTCCTAAAAATAAAGGAAGTGATCTCTTCTGTGTCTGAGACACCATGCATAATTTGTCGAACTTGCACAACTATTTCCAACCCATTAGAATCCTCTATTTTCAGCGTGTTTGCGGCTCTATCACAGTTATTATAAGCCCATGGGGACCGGTAACCTGGGTTTCCACTATCTTTGCTCTTTCTTTTTATGGAGCGGTTCAGTCTGCTTATAGGTGGCAAAGAGTTAACTAACTTGTCATCAAAGCTATAAAATCACAATGATATGTGAAAAGTTCTCCCTGAAGTGTGTAAATCCCAAGTACTTGCTCATATTAAGAGACAGTTTTTTGTTTGGGCCTGAAAATAATTATAACAAGGACTCTTCTGCAAAAGGTCAGTTCTCCAAGTTGCCTGTGGTCAGTCCAGCTCCCAGTTCTGTGATGTGGTTGGCGTTCCCTCCAAAGTTTATAAAATAATGAATTTAGTAACTGACTCATTTGTAGTCCTTTATGCCATCTAAAAACCATTTATTTAAAGAAATAGTTTTCACATGGGTAAAAATCATTGCATAGGTAGCTGTAATAAGTTCTTTATTATTTACAATAACCACAACTGACTTCTTCTTTTTTTTTGAAGTTGTTTTGACAGCCGGAGGTTGTTATTTTAATTTTGATTAAGTTTGTCACAAAGAATGGAATGTGCTCCATTTTAGAGATGGAAAAGTTTGGGCAGGGAGAGAGGAGAGAGGCACCACCTAACAATGGGATTCCAAAAGGAGATCTATTTGACTTCTTCGAAGTGCTTTTAGTTTTCATTTGAGGCATAAATTGGAACCTGCTGTCTTTCTTTGGAGTAGAATGCATTACAGACAGAAAAATATGTATATATCGCTGCAACCACATCACTGGAAAAAGAACAGAAGATTTCAGGAAGAAGAAGAATATTGAGTGTATGGATTAGAATTGCAGACAGTCTTCTTGTCTTTGGACAATAAATAGTTAATGGTACATGGAAACACCCTGATGGGGAATCTCTGCAGCACTGAAAAAAAAAATGCCCATAAATCCCTCTTTAGCACTTCCTTGTGATCACACATTCAAGCTGAGGACAAGGGTGGAATGTCCAGTTCATCTCAAGTGCACCGGGCTACTCTGCATCTTACCCTGACATCCTGTCCTCCTTGCTGTGTTATCAACATGCAGGCACTGCTCTCTGTGTATTATTAAACACAAACAAACAAAACCTCCGTCTGCAGTAGTTCTGTACGTTTTCACAGATCTTCTATCGTGAGTTTATTTCTTCCATATCTTCTCTATTGAGCACATAAGCTCACATCTTTCTAGCCCCCAAAATAATCCATTCTTTTCCCCTAGATGTAATGTGTGATGCGAAAAGGAATCATTGAAAGGAGGGTTAGAGATACTAATGTCTGGATAGTTTCAGGACCAGAATGATTGTCTCTAAATACATACAGCAGCTATATGCTTATAATGTTTAATGACTTGGAGAAATAACTGGTTTGTTTAGTGGGAAAATAAATGGGATTCATAGACTATAATGTCAGCAGTGTAAAAATGCGTAGCAAAAGCAAGTAGAAACAAAGGGATGTTTACTTAAATTACGATAATAAGAATTAAAAATGTAATCAGCACTAACATCAGAGCCAGACAGCGTTTTCAGCAGTATATATTAACTCATTTAATGCTCACTGCCCCCTTCCAGGTAGGTAACATCACTGCCCTTGTTTACACAGAGGGAAACCAAGGACAGAGCCATTAAGTAAATTGCCCTGATCATGGAGCCAGTAAGTAATAAACCCAATAAAGCCCCATCATTGCCTCCTCAGAAATATTATATCATCTTTCTGCTGATTATATGGTCTTATTTTCACATCCTATCCATTACTGGACAGGAGCCTTGATTCTGGTAGCCATCCAATTAGAAAGAGTGGCTTCAAATGATCTAGTCTAAAACTAATCCCATTATGTGAGCAGATGGTATCCAAAACCTTATTGCTTCATAGCCATTAATTCCGTTATAGCTTTAAAATTGTAGTAACTTAGGATAAACTAACTAAACTTTTGGTTGCTTAGCAGAAAGCTATGTTGCTCAAAGGTAAATTTTTCATTGTGACATGTTGAGATTTTTCAACCAGGCTTTCCTGGTTGAAACTATTGCCTTGAGTATCTTCTAAATTAGAATAATGTCACCCTTTTTTTTTTTTTTTTTTTTTTGGTGTGGATCTTGGTGTTTCTGTCACCCATTAATTAATGTGCTTTAAAAGGTCAGAGAGGTCCAGAATTGTTTTCTACTGACCTCTTTCTCTCTTTGGGATAGGTTGGTCATCTCTTTAGGTGAGAGACTTGATTTGGTTCCTTAATTTCACAAAAGTATTATCAACCCTACCAGCCCAATGATTGATCTGCTAGGCCGTAGGAACCTGCTCAGCCAGCGTGATAGAATATAGTCAGTCCCTGCTGTCACTGGAGATTATAACCCTGACCTGTCGGCTGCCAGGCCCAGCGCTTGGCACACAGTAGGTTCTAGTTATTGGATGAATTTCTTCCGATCTTAAGTGACAGTAGTATTTTGGGGTTATTTACTTTGTTTTCTGTGCTGCTTTCCCAAGGGAATGAAGATACCTTTTCCAGACACATCGTTGGCCTGAGTGTTCTCCCCTTTTTCTTGGGTCGTCAAGAAGCTCTAAAACTAATAAACAGCTCAGTTCTAACAATTGTAGGATGCCTGGACCACACACCTACTTTCTAACAGGATCTTGACGTTTATTCAGTGTATATTTTCCTGATTTCTGTCAATCTATTTCTTAAACTTTATTTTAAAGTAAGCCTCCTTAAGTTGTTTGCTGAAAACCTCCACCTTCTGAAACCAGACTTCAGAAGATTAGGGGGCAAAGTCGAAATAAAGATACCACCCAGAATGCTCCAAGGCTAAAGAAATCTAGACTTTCCAACACACACACACACACACACACACACACACACACACACACACACACACACTCGCACAATATGTATACAATAAAATGTGTTCCTACCATATCTTTCTCAATTCAGACACTGCCCAGAATAGTCTTACCTTTGAGGAAAGCAGTACACAAAATCCTTATTTTCATTGCCATTCAGGGACAGCCCATGGCTTATAGATTAGCAGTTTCAATTTCTTCTTTCCTTGTTTCATTTCCGTACCTAGTAAGAGCTTAAGCTGATTTACCGCACTGACGTTTTAATGAAATATAAATAGCTTCACAGAGAGACAAGAAAGATATGTATCTAGTGCAGCTTGAGACTCTGGGAAGGTCAGGACCATGTTGGGTTTCGTAAAGGAGCAGGAAGTATGGAGGCACTGATTCTGGGGGTCTGTCACATCCATTTTTGGCCTTTGGTGGAGGCTGCTTTTCTGATCCTGCAGAAGCTTGTTGGTACTCTTTGCAGAAATGTGCTATTTGCTTGCTTTTAAGGATGACCTGGGCTTCCCTGGTGGCGCAGTGGTTGCGCGTCCGCCTGCCGATGCAGGGGAACCGGGTTCGCGCCCCGGTCTGGGAGGATCCCACATGCCGCGGAGCGGCTGGGCCCTTGAGCCATGGCCGCTGGGCCTGCGCCTCCGGAGCCTGTGCTCCGCAACGGGAGAGGCCACAGCAGAGGGAGGCCCGCGTACCGCAAAAAAATAAATAAATAAATAAATAAAAATAAAAATAAAAAAATAAAAAGGATGACCTGACAGCCAGCAAGAATCATGAACTGCCTTCTACACTTGCAGATTCTTCAGTGAGATCGACGATAATTAGCCTACAGAAGCCCATTTAACCCTCAAGCTAGAGCTGTACCATGAAAATTATGCTTCGTGGGGTACGTGTAATTTGTCCCCTCCCCAGAAGGGAGAGCCACGGCTCACGCACATCCGCAAGCCTATGCCTGCGGCAAAGCCCTGGTCCCCTCCTTTCCAAGGACTCCTGCCCCCGTCTGCGTGGCTGGGCATGGCCTGGCCGAGTGAGTTGTCTAAGAGCATCTTCAGGTGTGAACCATGGGTCGTTTTTACTGTTTTAACTTATTTGATGACACTTGAACCAATATTGCGCCTTTCTCAAAACTTCGGAAGGAATTTTTTTTTTTTTTTTTTTCCCACCAAAAGTGAGACAGCATCGCGATGAAGGGCAGGATGGCACCGTGGTGAGCACCTAAATAAGGCATTGCCGTGTCTCGACCTGAAGTCTTCCCTCTGTCACAGGCCAAGGCCCCCCACCTCGCTGATGAGCTGATGGCCTCTGGTCTCTGTCAGCTCCAAGCCACTGTAGTCCTAACCTGGATGTTGATTGGGTTTTTTTTTTATAAAATCAGAGTATAAAATTTGAGCGTGTCCTTCTCTTTTGTGAGAAACGACAACTACTAAATGATGCAAATGTTCTAAAAGCTATCAGGTACTTACCTAAGTATTAAGGCCCTTCTCTTAGCATTTTGTTAAATAATGTTTATTCCTAAAAACTAACCGAGATATTAAGTATTCTTGCGAATCAAAGCACATAGATTGGCATTTGCCAGAGCAGCTTCTCCAGTTTACCTGGCCCTGCATTTCAGACACTCAGCCTGGAGGTTGGCTGTGCTCTCTGTCCTGAGGGCATGTGTACAGATCATCCGTGAGATGGTAAGGAAGGGCTCTTCCTCGGTGCGTTGCATAATACACCGGGGAGTCATCAATTTCATTTACAAGTAAGTCATTGTTTCCAATGGATTTTGGCTTTGCTTGGTTCCAAATTCAAATCCTTCATATACTGTAGGAATGGAACAGTAGAGACTTGAAGAAGGACATTAGGATTTAAGTGAAGGGCAAGGCAAGCCGCGGTCAGCAAGCGGACGTCTCTGAGATAAACAGCACTGAATTTGTGGGAAGCAATTCAGAAAAATCTGCTGAAAACACTTCAGTTAATATTTACATAGTAAAGAATCATATGCATTGCCCCGGGGTGGGTTATGGACAGAAGGTAGAGGACCACATGGGTCTGAGAAAAGGGAGCTCGGGAGAAGACGATTTTATTGTCATCACCAGGAGAGTCCAGGGCAGAGAGTTCTGTCCTTGGCAGTGACTAATCCTCTTCCTCTAGATGCCCTTCAGATACTCAAGCTAATGGGGATGATTCATCAGGGCATTCGAGCTTAATGAATGCATCACTGTGCGACCACACAAATGCCTTATTTCTGATTCACTCATACAATATTTATTGAAGAGTGCTGTGCACTAGGCCATGAGAAACAAACAAACAAAACAACAAAAGGACTGGGCCTTGCCCTCATGGAATTCACGGGCTAGTGAGGGGCAGCGGTTAAATACATTAACACCTAAAAGAGCCGAGAGCTCTTTCCTTCTGAGAGACAGGGATGTCGAGGTGCCCCAGAGCCCATGGGAGCTGGCAGGGTTGGGGAGCTCAGGCTGGGCGTGGGGTTGCCTCGTCCTACTTGTGAGGGATGAGACGAGGCTAGCCAGGTGACGTGGGACAGGAAAACAGCAATACATAGAGCATCGAGGTGAGACAGAACGTGGTACTGTGGTGATCGTGTGTGCAGGCAGCGAGAGATTTGGAAGGAGCTTGAGCCGTGACACTGGGCAGGAAGCTGAGGCCCGGGTCATGCGAGGCCTTGAGGGTCAAGCTTAGGAATCAGAATTTAATTCTGCAGGACCTGTGGATTTCAAGCAGAGCAATGTCATCACTGTGTTCGCAGTTTAGAGCCATCTGGAGAGTAGCTGGAGAGAAAGGAGACTACAGGCATGAATACCTAGTTAGGAGGTGGTAGTACTGAGAGTTAGGAAGGCAAGAAACGCTCAGCAGAGCCAGCGAAGGTGGAGGAGGACATGGGTACCAGAGGGATGATGGGGGTAGAATGAGCTGGACTCGATAAGCAGGAGAGGGGAGGAGAGAATTCAAAAATGGCTCAAATGTCTGACTTGTCCCCATCTGGATAATCCATCTGGATTATCAACGGGCAATAAATTATTAGGACCTTTCCCATCTCTTTCCTCTTGTGTCCATTCAACAGATTTTTATGTTTCCATTTTGTTTGCCACTAGGAATAAAAAGGTGAATGTGGCAAAGTCTTTGCCTTCACGAACTTATTCCCTAGGGTCAGGAGAGAGAAAAACAATATATTAGGGGTGTGTCAGGGGCAAGAGTGTAGGCAGGGTGACCCCTTGGATATGGGAAATGAGAAGAAGTCAAACTCAAAACATGTTAGTTTTTTGCTTGAAGCTCTGATAAAGGATAAACTGGAACTTGAAAACTGTCAAATGAGGTTGCTGCATATTTACTTCGTTTTGGATTTCATTCCTGGGTGGCCTTAAGCTTGGATAGACAAGTACTAGAAAGCAATGTGGCTGTAGTTCTGTAAGACATCCATTTAACGCAACACATGTAAGTCGGCTTTGGTCTTAGAAGTTAACTTTGGTGCCTAAACAGGTAACCTCCTCTGATGCCCCCTCGAGCCCTTTTATGGCTAGATTGAATGCATTCACACGTGTTTGCTGCTTTTTGTGTGATTATTAATAGTCAATTTTGCATTATTCTAAGTTGTCTCAGGGGATAGCATGTAATATGTACAGAGTCAAACTTAATGGTAGAATGTCGATTTTAAAATAAGTGGCAGGTCATTTGTATAGTCTCAAAATGCATATTAAAAAAGAAACAAAATATTGCCCTCTCAAGTCTTTATTCCTATCTCAGCTTCATTTGCTGCCTCATCTGTCATCTAAACAGTCTTTGTTCTCTCCGCTTTCAAACATAATTAACTGATGGTGTGCGGCGTAGCCTAAGAAAAAGACTGAGTATTTTGTAAGATGAGTAACCAGGTGAAACACCCATCCTTCTTTTCTTTTATATTTTACCAACAGATATGTCTTATGTGGATGTAAGGGCAGTTTGCTTATTTCCCTGTTCAGAATTTTTGTGCTTTTAGCATAACGTTTCCTTTCCATTAAGCTAGCCAAATATAATATTGACAAATTCATGAAGCCTTCCATCTGATACTGTTGTAAACTTATGCAAATACATTTAGACAGTTAAGCGAATAGAATAATTAAACAGCCAGATGTCAAGAATGGGAAGTGGCAATGTCCATCACGTTATCTGGACTCAAGCTGGAAGTTAATGAAATGTTTGCAAATATACCTTCAAAACCCAAGACTTGAATTTGTGCTCCAGTTTTTTTTTATCAAGAGGGCAATAATTTGAATAAAACGCAGTGTAATATTATAGTTGTCTCAGGGAGTTATGAGTATTTCTGGGAGTGTTCGTTTCCAGCACATGCTACTTAGAATTTGAAAAGATATTCAGCGTCTCTTTGTCATGAATCTTTCCCCTGGGACCAGGCCACTCCTGGATGAACTCACAGATTGAGAGTTTCTCAAAATACATAATCAAATTGTTGGTCTTAAAAATATACTATTTTAAAGTCTTGAAAAATCAAAGAATGAAAATAAGGTTAATATTTGGCAAAAATAGTCAATTTGAGGAGTTGTCTCTTTCAAAACTCTGATTTCACTTACAGAGTTCGCTTCCAAAAAAATTCACTTGGCATGTCATAAATTAAAATTTTTTCTCTTTATGCCGTTCCTTAAATTCCTGATAAATTTCCTTGAAGTGTGAAATTGTTTTTAACTTGTTGGAAATAGAGGTTTGGTAGGTTTGGGGGTTTTAAGTGCAATTTAGTGAAGACTGGTTTAATACTCACCATAGCGCCAAACAAAAACCTTAAAATATTAAACGAAATCATAGCTTATAACTTTTCAAGATAGCAAATGTTTGCTAATCTTGAAAAGTGTGCTAATGGTCGTAAATGACCTCCTGCACATTTCTTTACACTTTTGGACCTTCGGTGTGATTTCATTTAGGAGTGTCTGCAGTGCCACTCCCGTCTCACAGCCGTGGGTAGGGGCCCATGTGAGTAAAGGAAGAGCTGTTCATGCAAGCCATTGAGTACAGACATGCCGACTCTTGTTCTAGGGGAAGAGACCGCCTGCCTGGGACTCGGGCCACCGTGGCTCCACCTCCCAGGCAGCTTCTGAGTTCTCTCCCACGTCCCCCGCAGGGCCCGCCCCACCGAACAGCCCCTTCTCCAGGCTGGGGGCCTAGGCAGGGGCTCCTGGCCAGCGAAGTCTGACCCTCACTGTGCTTGTCAAAACTCGCTTTTCATGGCAGTAAGAGAAACTCAACTCAAGTGTATACAAAAAGAAGAACTGACCCAGATAACCAAGTTCTAGGATTGTCTGGCTTTAGCCACTGCTGCCTTCTGGCTTCTGCTGTCCGTTTCTCAGCCCTGCCTCTCTGGAAGGGATGCCCTCCATATCACAAAGTGACCTACTTCAAACGTAAAACCCACTATCCCAGAGGAAGACGAACCTTGTCTCTCCCACAAACTGCCTACTGGTACGGTTGACCCTTGAACAACACCAGGCTTAGGGGCGCCAGCTTTAGCACAGTGGCAAATGCACGTATAACTTCTCGTGGGCCCTCTGTGTCTGCAGTTTCACATCCACAGAGTCAGCCAGCCATGGGTTGTGTAGTTCTGTACCATTTACTATTGAGAAACAGCCCTGTATAAGTGGGCCTGCTGCAGTTCAAACCCGTGTCGTTCAAGGGTCAGCTGTGTTCAGGAATCCCCTGACGGCCCTGTTTGCCGCACATCCCCGTCCTGACCCACCAGTGTGTCCAGCCAGGCAGTGACTGTCATGCCCATCCTGTGGGCGAGGCAGAGGCAGACCCCCCTGCACCACATGGAGCAGCCCCTACGGTTACCAAAAAGCCGGGATAAGAGTGCCGGTCAGGCACGACCCCCAAAGGCTACTGCTCAGACTGTGCGTGGTCTGTAGAGTGAACAAATCGTGTCTCCCATGGGCCAAAACTACTGTTTGTTTAATTATAGACAGAGGTTGGCATGGATGAAATACAAAGTCATTTAAAAACATAACTCTCAATTTATAGTCACTCCTTCTCATTATGCATTTTCGTGTTGAATGGACTGTACCCCATGGGAACCATTTTCTACTTCAAAAAGAGGTCTCCATACTCAAAACGATTAGGTAGCATTTGGGTTTTTTAAAATAATGCTTTGGCTTGAAAAGAACCACAGGAAAAGTGCGTTGGCCCTTGGTCCGTTGCTCACCTTTCCCCAGAATGCATCCTTTTTGTGATACTCGAGTCCGCCATCCTCACCAACCCCCCCAACCGCGTCCCCGCAAACTTAAGGTTTCTCATCTTATTCCTGCAAAATTTCTACAGTTACTCATCTCATTCCTCTCCTGTTCAGCTCATTAAAGCAGTGTGTGTAGGGCCTCGGAGTCCACATTAGTGTTAAAAACGTATCAAATTGATTATTATAAAATCAAGTTGGGCTTCCCTGGTGGCGCAGTGGTTAAGAATCTGCCTGCCAATGCAAAGGACATGGGTTCGAGCCCTGGTCTGGGAAGATCCCACATGCCGCGGAGCAGCTAAGCCCGTGAGCCACAACTACTGAGCCTGCGCATGTAGAGCCTGTGCTCCACAACAAGAGAAGCCACGACAGTGAGAGGCCCGCGCACCGCGATGAAGAGTGGCCCCCGCTCGCCGCAACTAGAGAAAGCCCGCGCACAGAAACGAAGACCCAACACAGACAAAAATAAATAAATAATTTAAAAAAAATCAAATTGTATTAGTTTGATCAGTTTAAAATATCAATATTTATTTAAGCAGTTCTTTAAATCGTAATTTTTGTTAAGCCCATAAATAATAGACACCAGCTTATGACACTGGAAATAAGGTTGCGTGTTAATAAAATTTAAGGTTGGTAACGTATACACACACAGATATCTCCATGTACTGGTGAAGTGAAATCTCTCAAACCCAGTGACCCAGGCTTACCATGTGGTTGGCTCTTCTCCAGGAATTGGAACACGGTGGCCGCTTGCCAGCTTGGCATCACCACTGTTTCCTTTTCTTTCTGCTGATGTTGTGCGGACACCAGCCAAATGAACTCTCCCGTCCCATGTATCGCATGTGGACTTCGGGTGCATGTAAACCATGGACACTTATTCTTGACTGCATGTCTGTAACTCAGTGAGGCTCTAAGGGAGACGCAGGAGGACTTGAAAGGAGCATTTGAATAACAAGTTTATTTTCAGGGATGGCAACATAAAAGAGATGAGAAATGCTAATAAACACACAACACAATTCCAGTTAACTCCATTGGCAAGAGAGGAGGCTTTGGGTAAACACACCAAAATAACAGCTAGAATTCAGATCTGATAACTGTGATTTGATTAAGTCAAAAGATGGCAAAAGATCGTTTTTGCTACTTCTCCTACTGCAGCAACAGAGGCTTGCCTCCCCAAACACACCCAAGTGGAAACACCACATTGTGAGTCTTTGGGGACCTGGTGCATTTTGCCCAGTGACCCATCAAGAGGAACTTGAGCCAAGATCTTATCAGTGATGGAGATGGAGACACCTTAGGGTTTTCCAGTATCGTTTTTCACTTTTTCTTCTTTGACATGGTTATTAACACTACCAGATCTTTCAAATCCTGAGGTATTTTCTTGTGGCTCCAAGTAGCTGCTACGGGTTAGGTTCTTGAACTGAGGGTCCAGTTACAACATCCGTATGCTTCCCAGCCTTCATTCCTTTTCAGTACTTTTTCAGACTTTTAATGTTTCCATCCACTAATCCCAGGAGACTCAATATTCTGAATACTCAGCCCAATTATTTTTTTTTCAAAAAAATAGAAATTAAGCTTGATATGGATTGCATAAATTTTTTAAGTTAAAAATCCTTTACTCACAACCTAAGACAGTTAATCTTGACGGCATGTAAATGCTAAAAACTTAAGAACTTCCTTAGGTAGGCCAGAACCTTACCATTTCCTCCTGCACTTAGTGGTGTCAGCAATGCTGCATTTGCAGGAGGGATCGTCAGTGTCCTTAAGAATAATATCAATACTTGTCCACAGCCTTATTTCTTTTGAACTCAGCTCCGTTTCTCTGAAGCACTGATCACAGTATCCAGCTTTGATTCCTTTCGTGTGGACTTGTGCCAGTTTGCCTGATTTCATTAAGTTTTTGGAAAGGGCTAAAACTATGGTATCGTTTCATTGCAATCCTCACATCAATCATGATTTGGGATGGTCTTGGTGAAAGATGAGGAATTCAGACTGGGAGGCTGGAGCAGCCTGGTCTAGTGGTGAGGGGCTGGGGTACGGGGAGTAATGATTGCATGTTCCAACACCAGGCACCTCTACCTCAGGGCTTTTTAGTTGTGGCTTCACTACAAAATGATTGCAGTTATAAGGCCCATACCCAGGTATATAGAAACCATGCAATTTTTTAAAAAAATTTTTAATGAAGTATAGTTGATTTACAATGTTAGTTTCAGGTGTACAGCACAGTGATTCAGTTATATATAGAGATATATATATAGATTATATATATATATATGTTCTTTTCCCATACAGATTATTACAGAATATTGAGATATTGAGTATAGTTCTCTGTGCTATACAGTAGGCCTTTGTTGGTTATCTGTTTTATATATAGTAGTGTGTCTATGTTAATCCCAACCTCCTAATTTATGAAATCATGCCTTTTTTTTTTTCGGGCGGGGGGCTGTGTTGGGTCTTCGTTGCAGTGCACGGGCTTCTCCTTGCGGTGGCTTCTCTTGTTGCGGAGCACGGGCTCTAGGCACACAGGCTTCAGTAGTTGTGACCCCCGGGCTCTAGAATGCAGGCTCAGTAGTTGTGGTGCACGGGCTTAGTTGCTCCACGGCATGTGGGATCTTCCCAGACCAGGGATCAAACCAGTGTCCCCTGCACTGGCAGGAGGATTCTTAACCACTGTGCCACCAGGGAAGTCCATGCCATTTTTAATTAGGCACTTATCCTCTCTCTCTCTCTCTCTCTCTCTCTCTTTTTTTTTTTTTGGAATGGGGACCCCCTGATCTTCCAGGTTTACAGCCAGGAATGGTAAGGTATAGCCAAGGATAAGCAAGTTACTCCCTTGCTGACTTGATAGGCCAGAGGACTTTTAGATGATGGCTGTTCATCACAAAAGCTAATACCATAAATTCTAGCTTACTCCGTGTTTTTTCCCTTTACTACTCTTCACCCTTGACCAAATTTTCCATTGTATTGTTTTCCTGTTTTCCCCTGGATTTATAACTTTTCATC
>NC_041223.1:15220161-15227159 GCF_002837175.3 Physeter macrocephalus | reverse complement strand
CCCATTATTAGCTAAACCACTTTGCTATGGCAACTTTATTTTGTCCAGTGGGCCTCAGTGTTTCTTTTCTAAGAGTGTCCTTGGTTCTATTTAACTGCCTGTCCAGGGATCACTTTCCCTCTTAAGGTCCCTCTGGTGACCCTCTCGTCTCAGAGCCCATCTGGGCCTTTGGTGCCACTTGCCCATCAATCCGCATTACCAGGGCCAGGTCTAAAAGGACATCAGCAAGTACTAGATCACCCCAGCTACCATTTCAGAGTTCTCAGATCATTGATTCCTCAACAAGTCTCATCGATACATTGAACATGCCATAGAACCTGTGTTTTCTCTTTCAGTGCATAGTAGAACACTACCTCTTAAAAATCAGTGATACACAGAGGACCTGGTTGGTCAGTAAGAGTTCATCCTTTCAGCCTTCAGGTGACACACAGATAGATAGGCTTACCACCTCTAACCCAAGTGGAACAGAAGGTTTTGCCCTCTGGTGCAACATGTCACATCTCTAAGAACTCAGGTGTTTTCCCAATCAAAGAAAATTAGACTTCAGGGAAGCTCCCTGGGGTTCCAGTGGTTAGGACTCAGCATTTGACTGCCATGGGCCCGGGTTCAATCCCTGGTCGAGGAGCTAAGGTCCTGCAAGCCACACAGCACAGCCAAAAAAAAGAAAAGAAAAGAAAATTAGACTTCAACTAAAACATTTATCTAGAATCTACAAATTAGGTGTTATGAATTTTATTCTGCAAATGAGAACTCCACGAATTAAAATCTTTGAAGTAGATTCTAAGTAAAAAATACTATAGGGCTTCCCTGGTGGCGCAGTGGTTGAGAGTCCGCCTGCCGATGCGGGGGACGCGGGCTTGTGCCCCGGTCCGGGAGGATCCCGCGTGCCGCGGAGTGGCTGGTCCCATGAGCCATGGCCTCTGGGCCTGTGCGTCCGGAGCCTGTGCTCTGCAACGGGAGAGGCCACGGCAGTGAGAGGCCCGCGTACCACAAAAAAAAAAAAAAAAAAAAAAAATACTATAAATTAACATCCTACCACTAAGCATCTTTTAAACTGAGAATGACTTTCCCCCAGCAGTGTCCCAAAACATTGAGAATATGCCAGATTAGTGCCCTTGACCTTTCACTTTTAGAAAATGTGTGTTCTGTTGAACCAGTAATCTAGATTCAAACACCGTCACCCGCCTCAGTCTTTTCAGTTGACACCTCCACTTTACTAGTTATAAAATGTTTTTCGTGTCTTTAGGGAAAGTTAAAGAATACCCACAATCAAATTCTTCGTCTCGCTTGGTTTTCATTAAATCCTTTTTGTCTGTGACATTGTCTTTTAAAACAGAGATCAACAAACATTTTCTGTAAAGGGCCAGATAGTAAATATTTTAGGTGTTGCAGCCCAAACAGCCTCTGTCCTCACTACTCAACTCTGCTGTTATAGTACAAAAGCAATCACAGACAATATACAAATGAGTGTTGCTGTGTTCCAATAAAACTTTATTTATAAAACTAGACAGCAGGCCTGATGTACGGTGTATGGGCTATAATTTTCCAACCTGTGATTCAGAAGAAAGGAGAGGTCCATGAAATTTCATGTTTGAGTAATAAGGCACACGGAACTGTCTCAGGACGGCCTAACCTCTTTCCCATTGGGAACTGTTTTGGGTTTCCCAATGTCCCTAAGTACTGGTGTGAATGAAATGAAAAGGGCTGAGATGCTGTTCCCTGAGGCAGATAGCCAGCCCTATTCCTTTCCCCCATGGAAATCCCCATGGGCTGCAGCGGGGGGAAATAGCTCGTCTGGGAGCGCCCAGCAAGCCCCAGTTTATAGAGCGAATTCAAAGCCCTGCTTTAGGTCACTTTGCCTCAACTCTGAAATATAACAACATATGAAATATAAATATTATTTGTAGACTTGCCACGTCTAGTAGACATGTGCTTGAAATTAAATTTTCATAGAAAATTACATCGTGATAGGTAGAATGGTTGTGGAGGTGGGGATAGAAGGTAGAGGAAGTAGAAATTGGAAGGTGAGATTGTAGTCAGAAAGGGACACCACACAAAGCTGGTAGGTGTGTGGTACTGACAGAACTGTTTTTGGGTGTAAAGTGCATCCACATTGATGCTTTGTGTTAATTATGTGCAAGTACATGAAAAATTCAGGCTTTATTGGCTGGGTTCCTGTGGGAAAATAGCTGATGGGCTGATGGTATCACTCTCCTTCAACACGCTAGAGAATTACTCAGACACTCGTCAGATGCCTGGGCCCCATCGCTTCTCGGCCTTTTGGCTAAGATCAAGTGTAGATGCCTGGGCCACATATTTATTTGAAAATGTGCCATCATGGGAAGCTTTCATTCACCAAGGTCACTGAGAGGGCAGCAGAGGGAGGCCTACTGAACTTCAAATGGTTCTTGCCGCTTGTGTCAGTAGCAAGGCAATGAAGGAAGGATCTGACTTGCCAAAAGAAGAAAAGTTCAGAGAAAACTGACTTTGTTTTGATTGAGAAAAGCAGATAACTGAGCAGCAAGTATTCTCTTTTTTATTCCTGTTTTTCAGTTTATAAACATAAACAAAATGTATATTACCTTATTCCTAGTCATTTCTACAATTTCTCTATTTTTTTCTATTACTATAATTTTATTCTTGGACTACTTATCTAAAATCAAATTCTGCCATTATATGTAATAATATGTTTCCAATAACCTTGCTCTTTAATTAGGTACACTGAGTGGTGTAATCTTTAAAACCTCCACCAAAGGGAACAGTGCATAGCTCCCACACAGGGCCAAGAAGGTCTTGCTTCAGTAGTAGGGGAAAAATTAATCCTAGTCTAAACACAGTTCTGGTCCCACCCAACAAATCTTTAAAAGAAAACCCCCCCAAAATCAAGTTGTTTCCAAGTAACTAAACTGTATCCCAGGACAGAGTATTAAAATACTTATAAATACAAAAAATACAGCATGAAAAAAGAGAAGATGTCTGACATCCAATCCAAAATTAGCAGGCATGTTAAGTAGGAAAATACAACCTATAATGAAAAAAATCAACCAAAATTAATGCTTAAATGACACAGATAATAGAATTAGGAGACAGGGACATTAAAACAGTTATGACATTTTTTTTTTATGTTCATGAAACTAGAGGAAAGAAGAAAAGATTCGTTAACTTGAAGACATAATAATAGAGACTATCCAAAATGAAGCAGGAAAAGGCTGAAAAAAATTGAAAAGAGCAATCAGTGAGCTAGAGTCCCATAGGAGAGAAAGGAGAGGACTGAAAATATTTTAAGATATACTGGCTAACTTTTTTTCTAATTTTATGGAAACTACAAACCCACAGATTCAAGAAGCTTCAAGGAATCCCAAGTACAAGAAATGTGAAGAAAATTAGAGCAAGTCACATCTTAATCAAATTGCTTAAAACCAGTGATAAAGAGAAAATGTTAAAGGACAAAAGACGTTATATACAGAGGAACAAAGATAAATTGACAGCTGATTTCTTGTCAGAAACAATGCAAACTGGAAGACAGTGGGGCAACATCTTTAAAGTACTGAAAGAAAATTCTCCACCTAGAATTCTCTACCCATTTAAAATGTCTTTCAAAAACTAAGCTGAAAAAAATAATTTTTTAGGCAAGTAAAAGCTGAAAGAATTTATTATTAGCCAACCTGAAGTATAAGAAATGATAAAAGAAGTCCTTCTGCAGAATGAAAATTATACCAGGCAGAAACCTGGATCTACTCAAAGGAATGGAGAGGACCATGAAATAGTAACTCCATGGGTAAACAAAGATTTTTGAAGTCTCTTTGAAAGATAAGTGACTCAATAAAGCAAAAATAATAGAAATGTAATGTGGGGTTTCTACAATACATGGAAACAAAATAAATTACAGCAACAGCTCAAAGTCTAGGAGGAGAGAAATGGCCCTATATATTTTTTTAGATTCTTAACACTGTATGTGGGGGAGTATAATATCACTTGAAGGTAGACTGAAAAGTTAAATGTTAAAAAGTTAAATAAGGCCTTCCCTGGTGGCACAGTGGTTAAGAATCTGCCTGCCAATGCAGGGGACACAGGTTTGAGCTCTGGTCTGGGAATATCCCACATGCCACGGAGCAGCTAAGCCCGTGTGCCACAACTACCGAGCCTGAATTCTAGAGCCCACGAGCCACAACTACTGAAGCCCACGCACCTAGAGCCCGCGCTCCGCAACAAGAGAAGCCACCACAAGGAGAAGCCCGCGCACAGCAACGAAGACCCAATGCAGGCAAAAATAAATAAATTTTTTAAATAAAATGTGTATCATAAACACTAAGGAAACCAGTAAAATAACACCAAGAGTTATAGTTAATAAAACAACAAAGAAATAAAATGAAATCATTAAAAATATTCTATCCAGGGCTTCCCTGGTGGCTCAGTGGTTGAGCGTCTGCCTGCCGATGCAGGGGACACAGGTTCATGCCCCGGTCCGGGAAGATCCCACATGCTGCGGAGCGGCTGGGCCCATTAGCCATGGCCGCTGAGCCTGCGTGTCCAGAGCCTGTGCTCTGCAACGGGAGAGGCCACAACAGTGAGAGGCCCACGTACCAAAAAAAAAAATTCTATCCAAAGAAAGCTGAAAAAGAGGAAAAGAACAAAGACTAGATAGGACAGAGAGAAAAAGAATAGCAAGACAGATTTAAACCCAGCCATATCAGTAATCACATTAAATGTAAATGGTCTAAATACCCAAATTAAAAGACAGAGATTGTCAGATTGGCTAAAAATGCAAGATCCAGCTATATGCTGCCAACCAGAAACCCACTTTAAATATAAAGACATTAGTAGGTTAAAGGAAACAGGCTGGGAAAATGCTAATAGTGATCAAAAGAAAGCTGGATTGGTGTCAGAATAGAACTAGAGCAAATAATATTAACAAAGATAAAGAGGGTTGTTTCATATTTGTAAAGGGGCCATTTCATCTGGACATAACAATCCTAAGTGTTTATGCATCTAATAACAAACCTTCAACATAGACGAAGGAACTGCAAGGAAAAATAGACAAAGCCAGAAATATAGTAAGAGATTTTAAAACCCTTCTCAGAACAAATAAACAGAAAGTTAATAAGGATATTAGAAGACTTGAACAGCACTATAATCCAACTTGACCTAACTGGATTAAAAGAACACTCTACCTAACAATAGCAGAATACCCATCCTTTTCAAATGCAAACAGAATATTTGCCAAATTGACCATATTCTGGGCCACAGATTAATTTTCAGTAAATGTTGAAGGATTGAAATCATACAAAATATCTTCTTTAACCACAGTGGAATTAAATTAGAGATCAACACTGAAAGACATTTGGAAAAACCCCAAATATTTGGAAACTAAATAAGCCACAGAAAAGGAGAAAACATTTGCAGATCATCTATCTGATGATGGCTTGTATATAGGTAATAAATACATGAAAATATGCTTATCATCATTAGTCATTAGGGAAATGTAAATTAAAACCATAATGGGATACCACTGTATAGCTATTAGAATACCTAAAATTAAAAAGACTGACCATACCAGATGTTAGTGAGGATGTGAAAACAATTAAAGTCTAAACATGCACCTGCTGTATGACCAAGCCATTTCATTCCTAAGTGTTTACTCAAGAGAAATGAAATATATGTCCATATAAAGGTCTGTACATGAATGTTCACAGCAGCTTGTTTTGTAATAGCATAGAAGAAACTTTATACTTGAACACATGCAGCTTATTGTATGCCACGCTGCTAAATAATTCACTCTGTTTTTAAAATAAAGTTGCTGAAAGTAGAAAAACAAGAGAAAAAAATTTTAAAGAGAAAGTTAAGTCCATTAATTTTTTTAAAAATTTTCTATGCTGCATAACAAATTAACCAAAACTTTAGCAGCTTTAAAATAACACCAAACCCAGTTTAGCTAAGTTGCCTGCTTCAGGCTGCAGTACTGCTATCAGCTAGGGCTGTGGTCTCATGTGAGGCTAGGGATCCTCTTCCAAGCTCACAGGGTTGTTGGCAGATTTCAGTTCCTTGCAGCTGTAGGACTGAAGGTCCAGCCTTTTGCTGGCTGTCAGCTGGAGGCTACACTTAGGTCTCAGAGGCTACATGTGGTTTTTACCACCTGGCCTTCCTAGACCCTCTCATGGCATGGTAGTTTATCAAAAGCCAGCACGGGGGAAAGTTGAATCTGCTAAGACGGAAGGACCCCATCACTTTTGCCATGTTCTCCTGGTTAGAAGTAAGTCACAGGTCTCACCTGCACTCAAGGAGGGGGAGTTACTGGGAGTCACCCTAGTGTATATAAACCGCAATACGGTACAGCACATGGAAACAGAAACAATAGAAGGGAGTCTCCAGGATCATGGCAAAGGGAGATGCCACCATCAGCTGTTTAGTAGGCCTACAGGATGAAGGGCCGCCCGCAGGATGGCCCAAGGATGGCTAATCTCATGCGTGGGTATATGAAGGGATGACCAAGGCTGTCAGAGTGCATTAGTGCGTGAATGATAGGCCTATAGAAAGCTAAACTGATGAAGATACAAGACAGTTATTAACTCCAGGAGAAACAGGAGTTGTACAAGAATGAGAATGTAATCAGAATATGTGTGATGGCCCTCCTGTGAATAATATTTACATTGTCCTAATAAATCCTGATCAGACCCAAAGTAATGATAGCTCTTTATTTGAGAGATGGAAAGTGGAGGTGGGGGAGCATGGATAGTAGGATGTCAAGGAGCTAAATTCTCACCTTCTGCGTTGGAAAGCCAACAGATAGCATCTGAAGTTGTAAGTCAAGCAAGAGCAGTGATGATAAAAAGAAAGAGCTGAGAGGCCTTTCTCACCTTCTGAGATGGCCCACACTCTGTCTGTGGAGTGTGTTTCTCTCTCAATAGATCCACTTCTTTTTTTTTTTTTTTTTTTTTTTTTTTTGTGGTACGCGGGCCTCCCTCTGTTGTGGCCTCTCCCGTTGCGGGGCACAGGCTCCG
>NC_041223.1:15212030-15220132 GCF_002837175.3 Physeter macrocephalus | reverse complement strand
CGCTCCGCGGCACGTGGGATCCTCCCGGACCGGGGCGCGAACCCGTGTCCCCTGCCTCGGCAGGCGGACGCGCAACCACTGCGCCACCAGGGAAGCCCAATAAATCCACTTCTTACCTATCACTTTGTCTCTCACTGAATTCTTTGTGGGATGAGACATCAAGAACCTGAGCTTCATTAAGTCCTGAAACCAGGGAAGGTCATGGAGGCTGAAGACTCCCAGTTCTGCTTCATAAGTAAAGGTTAGCCAGAAGCGCTCAACCACCAGATCAACTGGAACCTGAGGAATGATGATGTTGACCTTCTCTGATTCTTGTGATGTCAGTCAAGTTTGGACTCAGTCGATGTCCCAGGCCCCTTCATGAATATGCATGTATGCTTACCTCAAGACTTCCCGGTTTTGCCACTGGGGAGACACTGCTTTGGGAAAGAGCCCCAGTGTTCTCCTTACTTGCTGCAGTAATAAATCCTTTCTTCTCCCCGAAAAAAAGAAAGAGCTGAGAATTGATAGTGGTTGCCTCTGAGCAGTTGGAATACAGCTGGGGTGGGGCAGCAGTGGACAGGGGACTGTCATTTTTTATAGTATGCCTTGAGGGACAGTGTGACCTTTTAAGCCACGTACATGATTTACTTTGATAAAAATTAGATATACAAAATAGAAATCCATCATGTTGCTCTCTTGATGTTTCTCCTTACTTTTAACACATGCTGTGTGTTTGTGAGAAACAGAAAGAGAGCAAGGTACATGATTTGTGAGTGATTTAACGATACTGGGTCCACAGTTTTCTTTTTCTCCCACTGCATTAATCCAGAGGAAGCAGGTCTGGCAGCTGCAGCATCCCTGCCGTGTTGGGGAAGCCGGGAGAAGAAGGGGAAAACGCGGGAGGGACAGCGGGGTGCTCACCTCCCAGGCAGGATCTCTACCCGCCAAGTTCTTTAATTATCGTCTGCCCTTGCAATGAGAAAAAGTGTTCTGTTTAGAGAAGCCTTTGCAAGTAGCCCAGTTACGACTCTTTCCGTCCAGGAATTGGAGAAAGGTAAAGTGGGGAAAACATGTTTTGTGGATGTTCGTGGAAGTATGTAGAGGGAAGGAAATACCCACATAAGTACGACGTGTTCATTGGCTAGGCCTGCCATAGTAATATACTATGGTCATTACTATGAGCAGTGCAGTCCACCAGTCCAGTGGACTGGACTGCTCAGACAGCAGGTTTATTTTCTCAAAGTTCTGGAGACCAGAAGACCAAGACCAAGGTGTCAGCAGGGTTGGTTTCTCCTGAGGCCTTTCTTCTGGGCTGTTCCTCTTAGAGGGACACCAGCCCTACTGGATAAAGGTCCCACCCTTATGACCTCATGTTGGAGGTTGGGGCTTGAACATATAGATTTGGGGTGGGGGGGGGAAACAGTTCAGTCCATAACATACTGTAAATCACTTATAGACCCAATCTGAGGTCCTGAGCATTCAGCTGGGATCTGGTCTGAACCACCTAAAGGAAAAAAAGAAAAAAAAAAAGAGAGAGAGAGATGGCAGAACAATATAGGCCTCTAGTATTTAAAATAGTTAAGTTAGGTGACAGGGTGGTCATGAATTCTTTCCTAATTCAGTTTCCTGGTCAAGCCTTGGCCAGCCAAGTGTCTGGTTAGTAAACATTAGATGATATAACTCCTCCCCTCCCCCTCCTCCCAGGCTCCTCCAGACCACTCCTTTGCCTCTGTCCTAAGAGAGCCATAAAGGGGACATTAAAATAATGGATACAATTTCCCTCTGTCTTGTTATGTTTTCCTGCTGCAGCAGCTTATTATCTCTGGGGAGGAGCTTTGCCAGGGTTGGAGGAGGGGCGGGGCGAAGAAAAGGGAAATGCTAAATTACACGGGCAGCAGTGTCTTCGATAACAAGCTCTGTGAAGCAAAGGACCAGCTCAGCTAAGTAAAGGCAGTTTTCGTGACACCCCCCCCCGCCCCGCCCTCCTTCTTCTTTTCCCTTCCCCTTCATCTTCTCTCTTCTTCCAGGAGTTATAGAATAATGACTTAATTGCTAATAGGACCTTGGGATAAAACACATGCCCAGAACATCACAGTTCATTTTCAGAAGATGAGCTTCTCAGAAACCAGAATTTGATTACTTAATATTGAGTTTCCAAACAATGAAACATTATAAAATTGGTTTGTTTTGCCAAAGCTGGCATGCCACCTGTCCATCGAAAGGCTGGAGAGGAAACGCTGCAAAAGTTCAAGCAGAGAGGACCAGTATGTGAGGAATTGAACTTGGGCTTCTCTTCACAGCATCTTCTTTGGCCTACCCAGAAAGAGTAATCGTCTCTTCCCAAAGACTCAACTCAGTTTAAAATCAGACTTGTTTTTAGCTCCTCATCACACTTCTGAAGGTTTCTCTCTCTCTTTTTTTTTTTTTTTTTTTTTTTTGCGGTACGCGGGCCTCTCACCGCTGTGGCCTCTCCCGTTGCGGAGCACAGGCTCGGGACGCGCAGGCTCAGCGGCCATGGCTCACGGACCCAGTTGCTCCGCGGCATGTGGGATCTTCCCGGACCGGGGCACGAACCCGTATCCCCTGCATCGGCAGGCGGATTCTCAACCACTGCGCCACCAGGGAAGCCCTTCTCTCTTAAAATAACATTTGTCATCAGTCAGGGGCCCCTGATTACTTGATACTTAGGTCTTGGTTATTGGGTGTAGCGTCAGATTTGGTTGTCATTAGTAGGAACAACAGAAAGGGGCTCTTTTAAATTGTTTATAGAGCAGGAAAGATTAGGGGGAAATCTCAAAACTAATGAACAGTTTTTTCTTATAAAAGAAACATATAATTATTCACAGTTCAGATTTGTTTTCAAGTCTCCTTTTTCCGTTTCTATCATAAATAACAGCACTGTACTTCATATAGACAATTATAGTTGTACCTTCTATAATAAAATAACAATTGTATCCATTGTGTATTACACACTAAACTAGGGTCCTTTCTTACTTTATCCCATTTTAATTTTGAAATAGAGCCTATAACATAGATCTGTTTATAGTCGTAGTGTATTTCCAGGTAAAGAACCAAGACTCAGTGATGTAACTTACCCAGGTACACAGGCAGTACAGGAACGGGGCCGTTCCCCTCACCCCTCAGTCACCTGGGTTACTGCTGCCCGTCAGACTTTGGTTACCTCTACCAGCCTTTGTACTTGACATTCCCATTCCTAATTGGTACCGGGAAAGTCACACAACTGTCTTGAGGCCACTTCCACACCTCTCAGTGGGGCTACGCAGACCTCTCCCACCTCACCTGTCTCACAGGGCTGTTGGCAGCCTCAGCTGTGGTCCTTATGGTGAAATGAGGGGAGATGGGCAAGAATCTCCACAGCCCCCCAATGGAAATGGAAGAGTGAGATGTGAACAGTGTAATACCTGTGTAGATATGACCATTAGCTATCATTTTGGCAATGGATAAGAACAAAGCATATGATGAAAGAATAAGAACAAAGTAAGTGAGAGAGGAACCAATTGGTTGATAAACAGTAGCAGTGTTTAACAGTCATAAGGTATTATTTACTCACTGCTGACCACTGTGACTAAGATGTAATTTGGAAAGATATCACCCCGGGTGTAAGCTGTGTAACATTTTCTCGGATAAATATTCAAGTTTAAAAGGAATCAAGACTAAAATTGTAAAGTAAATGAATTTGCTTTACAAATTCATGTAAATTTTATTTACACAAATATTGTAGCTGAAATCTCAGTAGTTTGATAGGATGTGTATTCCCATTGCAAAGGCAGCTCATAACATTTCTTTGTGCAGTTGAAGCACACATGTTGCCACCGAGGGGGGGCAGCGACACTAAATGCCATGGTGTAAGGGAGGCAGTAGGGATCAGTGGTTAGAGCTAGGACTTTGGGATCACACTGTCTGCTTTTGAATTCCAGCCCGTTAGCCGTGTGATTTGTGTTATCATGCTTTTCCTCGTCTTATTTTCCTAATCTGCAAATTGGGGATAATGAAACTGTAATAGCATGCACCTTGTGGAATTGTTGGAATTAAATGAGATACAGAGCATGGAAAGCACTTAGCAGAGTCCCAGAGGTATTACCATTAGGCACCAAACTATTGCTTTGAAAATTGGTAAATAAAAGAAAGGAATCAGGGAGAAAAAAATGAGTCACACACTGGATGAGTCTCACACTGGATATCACAGGGTGTGGCTATGATGTGGCCTGGAGCTGCCCACACAGAGCAGAAAGCCTGGGGATGAAGCCAACACCAAGAGGACAATAGAGAGAAGCCCTGGGGCTGCATTTTGCCACCTCTGGTCTTCCAGGCATGGAAACAGGAAGGACAGTGTCTTACTGAGCAAGCCAGCATGGGGCTTTCCTGGCAAGCATAGTTGAAAGCTGACTAAGGATACCGTCCTTAAAATCAGAACAAAAAAAGAAAAATAAATTATTTGGTGGGGAAAAAGATACACTCAAATGCAGAGTGGTCTTTGAACTGAAAGCTCTTAGTCCTTTGTAATATTTGAGATGCATGAAAGGTGCCGAACTTCTTCGTGTCCTTTGTCAACATCCAGTAGGTCAGACGCCCTGCTCGCATTTATTTTTCTTTTCTTCTAAAGAACTCTCCCTAATCTCTCATTTTCCAAAAGGCAGGGTGCATTGACTTTACAGTTGATGCTTGAAGAACAGGGGTTGGAACAGGGCGGGTCCACTTCTATACAGATGTTTTTCAATCTAAATATGACAGTAGTATTTCAGTCTCAACAATCCACAGTCTGCACTGGTTGAATCTGTGAATGATAAGGAGGAACCTCGGCTACCAAGGGCCAACTATAAATTATCCTTGGATTTTCAACCCTGCTGGGTATCAGTGCCCCTAACCCCACGTGGTTCAAGGGTCAACTGTAGAATGTGTTGGCAACAACTCTTCTTGGGTCTCCCCACTCCAGCCACATTCCTTTGTTTAGAAATTACCCCCGTTGCCTCTTTTAAGTTTTACTCTCCCTGAGAATCAGATTTCAGAATTGTACATGTGGAATTTTCCAATTTCTTTACGTAACTACATAAATACATGTTATATAGTCACATGGCTTATATAAGAATAGAAAATTTCTTGGGAGTTTGCACAAGACATTGTTTACAGGGGTCACCTCCAGGAAACAGTATGAGGAGAGCAAGACTTAGCTTTTTACTTCTTTTATTCATTACTTCTCAGTTGAAAGTCCTTTCTTTTTGAAAATGTTTTTTGTTGAAAGTAAGTTTTTTCTAACTAATGGAAAAGTTAGTTTGGAACAGGCTTCTTACCACTAAGAGTTATAGTTTCCTTTACAAAAGAAGAGAGAAATAACTGTACTTGCTCAGTCTTTTATTCAACGCCATTGAAATAAATTGGAATGGTCGGAGCTCTGTAATACTGGTCCAAAATGTGAGCACGATAGAGTCATCTTTATAGTGATTGAACCTGACTTCCATCTTCAAAAGTCAGACGTTAAGAATTTATTATGTTCATTCTTTTTATGTGAAAAGCAAAGAATGAAAAAGATTTTGGGGGGGCTTCCCTGGTGGCGCAGTGGTTGAGAGTCCGCCTGCCGATGCAGGGGACACGGGTTCGAGCCCCGGTCCGGGAGGATCCCACATGCCACGGAGCGGCTGGGCCCGTGAGCCATGGCCGCTGAGCCTGCGCGTCCGGAGCCTGTGCTCCGCAACGGGAGAGGCCACAACAGTGAGAGGCCCGCGTACCGGAAAAAAAAAAAAAATTTTTTTTTAACTAAAAAGTAAAAAGTGACTCGACCCAAATGATCTACTTAATGGTCTGTCCCTCTGGAAGCAGGGACCAGGTCCTGGTCACCTTGGTATCCCCATGGTGAGTGCTCAGCAAAGGATTGTGGGTTGAATAAAGCCTCACTGTCCTTTCGCACAGGAACAGGCACTCGCTGGCCACCAGGAAAGATAACAGGCACTCTGACAGGACACGCCCCAAGCACCCAGAGCATCCCTGGCAGTCACGGGCCGTGCAGGTGAATGTTACCTAACCCAGAAAGAAATCCCAGAGCCTCCATCACCACTAAGTCAAGCAAGTGGAATCCCAGTGGTAGCAGTACTGTTTTCATTATCATGATTTTTAATACCTCTCTTCTTTCCTTTCACTTGATGTTTATACCGGCCATTTTTCCTCTTGCATCATCTTAGTTTAATTATCTAAATGACCGTTAGATGTAAACAGTTCTGTCCCTCATGTCCAAAGAAGAGGGAGAAGGGAAGAAACAAAAAACCCAGTCCTTGAGAAGTTTTGTGTTTGTTTCCTAATTCTCTAATCATCCTCCATTTTACTCCTCTGTTTAAAAAGATATTTATTGCAGGCCTAATATTGCCAGTCACTGTACTTATAATTCAGAAAATACTTTTGCTCAATAATTTAAATGTTTGAGTTATTATTTCATCAAAAAGAATCTTTTTATTTTAATTACACCATTGTAGTCTCTTTGGTTGTTCTTTTTTTTTTTTTTTGGCTGTGTCGGGATCTTAGTTGCAGCATGCAGGATCTTTTTTTAAATTTTTTAAAATTAATTAATTTATTTATTTTTGCTGTGTTGGGTCTTCGTTTCTGTGCGAGGGCTTTCTCTAGTTTTGGCAAGCGGGCGGCCACTCTTCATCGCGGTGCGCGGGCCTCTCACTATCGCGGCCTCTCTTGTTGTGGAGCACAGGCTCCGGACGCACAGGCTCAGCGGCCATGGCTCACGGGCCCAGCCGCTCCACGGCACGTGAGATCTTCCCAGACCAGGGCTCGAACCCGTGTCCCCTGCATTGGCAGGCAGACTCTCAACCACTGTGCCACCAGGGAAGCCCCATGCAGGATCTTCGTTGAGGCATGTGGGATCTTTCGTTGCGGTGCATGGGCTCTTCCTTGCAGCGCTCAGGCTTCTCTCTAGTTGTGGTGTGTGGGTTTTCTCTCTCTAGTTGCAGCACGCAGGCTCCAGGGCTCGTGGGCTCTGTAGTGTGGCACACGGGCGTAGTTGCCCCATGGCATATGGGATCTTAGTTCCCTGACCAGGGATCGAACCCGCATCCCCTGCATTGGAAGGGGGATTCTTTACCACTGGACCACCAGGAAAGTCCCTTTTTGGTTGTTCTTAAATTTTTGGAACAAGATGATGGGTGTTCGGCCATATTGGTGGAGGAAAGAAATGTATAGAAGGGATTCCCTTTCAGATCATGAACTGAAGGAATAGTGAGTTCAAATGCTTATTTCTTTTCTGAATTACAACAAATCTGAATGATTTATCCAGTAGCAAAAAGCAGTAGATTTAAGGAGAAGTCAGAAAAGAAATTATTTCACAAACACAACAAAATTAACTACAACGATATTTTGGTTAAGTGGTAAGTATGATACTATCACTTTATGAAACAGATTTTTAGGTAATTTTTCTACTCATTCTAAGAGTATTTTACTCTTACTTCTGATGACGAGTTTTAGGTGTATGAATATTTTCTCTTTGCTGGTGTTAATGAATGTTTATAAAGGCTATTCCTATAACTCGTCGTTTCTCCAAAATAAGCTTAACCCGAAATCAAAGATGTGGAAGATTCATTGTAGTTAAAATTAGGGGCTTGAAGGGCAAAAGCCCATGCTTTTCAGCCTTTGTAAAAGAATCCATTAATGCAGCATGACAAGGAAGTACAATTTAGTGGCCCCTCATTATTTTAAGCAGGAGGCCTTCTTCAAGGGCACACAAATAAGTCAACATAGATCACCACTGACCCCAGACGTGGGTCCAGAGGTCAACTCCCAAGGGCTGTCCGAATTCTTCTTTCCTGTAGTGCTCTGCTGACTCTTGTCTGGGGGCTCCAATCCTTTGGTAACAGAGTGTTTTTTATTGGGAGAGAATCTGATGCGAATGTGTAAGGTCTTGTTAACATAATTCCGTACTGTGTCTGCTCAGCAGGACTTTTGTTTTAAACATAGATGGACTGGAGGTGGCTCTGTCTCCAGGGCTGGGAGTCCCCAGCCCTGCACACTCCACATGCTTCCTGGTCTGTTGTTGCTCATCCCGAATAAGTAGGGATTCTTTTTTTTTTTTTTTGCGGTACGCGGGCCTCTCACTGCTGTGGCGTCTC
>NC_041223.1:15188355-15211886 GCF_002837175.3 Physeter macrocephalus | reverse complement strand
CCGGACGCGCAGGCTCAGCGGCCATGGCTCACGGGCCCAGCCGCTCCGCGGCACGTGGGATCTTCCCGGACCGGGGCACGAACCCGTGTGCCCTGCATCGGCAGGCGGACTCTCAACCACTGCGCCACCAGGGAAGTCCAGTAGGGATTCTTGATTCTTGAAAGTGACGATTGCATCATTGGAAAGGAACATGGGAGTCTTCTGATTGATCTCATTTTTCTCCCATTTGAGAGAAGTAAGTTGAAAATAGAGGAAAGGCATTTCATACTTCCTGGCATTTAATATTTTGGCTACTTTGAAAAGCTCCCAGTTTTGTGACAGTATCAGAATGACCCAAAGATGCATGCGCTGAGTCACTGCAGCCAGTGGTTCAGCTCCAGGAAGCATGCAAATCACGCTGCCTTTGTCGGTCTTGGTCTCGCACCAGCTAGAAGTGAATGGTGGAAAGCTGAACTTTCATGTCTGTTAAAAAAAGCTTGTAAACAAGCAGGCAGTGCAATTGTGTTATCCACAATAGAAGCTTCCATTATAACTTTGCTCAGATGAACCCAAATGCACTGCCTTCGGGGTTCTTCCTGGGTTTTCTCACCTCACGTGGGTTTAGATATGATCTGCCTCAGACTGAATTCTGCCCTGGAGTGAATAGTGTTGCAGCCTCAGAAGCAGCAGCACTCGAGTCTGGGTAGCATCCTCACCCAGGTACCTTCTACCTAGAGAGTTATTTTAAATTAGAGATGCAGCAGCTTCACTGTGGCTGAATGCGGTCACTCGTTTCTTAAACTATAAAACGCTGGTTCCTTTTTCCAAATCCATATCCCCACACAGATTATAAAGGCATCTTACAATGCTCATGTCAGAATGCAGTTAGGTAGGAAAATTGTTGTAGAGTAACTGGTATGAGTTTGTAGCCCAGGAAACTGGAAAAAATATGAACAGTTCCCACCAATGTCCTTTGTGTTTGATGTTTCAGTGCTAAAACCTTAAGCGTGGGTTTCTTTCTGGGGTCTCCTAGGAGTAGCGACGGTAGTAACCCGTGAAAAATGCTACCCCCCTGCTAGGAACAGAAACCTCAGGAGGAGAAGCAGCCATCCACATACCTGAAGTTTTAAAGTACGGGAAATCCCCACCTAAAAGCAGGTTGTGTGCCAGAACTTTATTTGTAGTTCATTGCTCGAAACCCAGAGCACATTTTCCTGGACACATGCTATCAGTGGTGCCTGTATTCCAGGCAGGCCTCAGAAGCCTTTTTAGCCCATAATATACTAAAGGGCAATCTTGTGCAATTAGCAAGACAGGAGCTGGCCACCGTACATCACAGTGTTTGCTTACGTGTCTGGCCACGTGGCCCCACCTCACTCACACTGTCATAGTACCAGGCGGCTATGAGGCCGCAGGTGCACATGTTTCCTCCTCGACCTGGAGCTCGGGCCGGGAAGAAGTAGCAGCACTTGGTCAGGGGTGAAAGGGCTTTCCTCTCCCCTTCCTCCTCAACACCTCACCCCCTTCCCCGGGAGCTCCCTTTCCCAGGGCTAAAGGGAGTCGGGGGAGGCATCCTAGGCCATATTGACTAAGCCAGGGCTTCTCAGATGGAAACGTTGCACACGGATCTCCTGGGGATGTGCTGAAATTGCAGATTCTGATTCAGTGGGCCGCAGGTGGGCCCACTGAGATCCTGAATTTCCCACAAGCTCCTGGGTGACACCCATGCTCCTGGTCCACAGATCCCACTTTGAGTAGTGAGAGTCTGCCAGCATCACGGGGGGAAGAGTGGGCGTCAGAGAAATCCTGTCCCTACAAGAAAGGACCTTGAGAGTGAGAGACCGGAGATCTGTGACAGTAGGCCTTATCTGGGTTCCTTTGGTGCTGAGAACCTTCAGCCTGGTAAGAAGAAGTGGGAGTGCTAAAATTGATAAGGAGCAGCTCATCCAGAATCCTCACACTCCGGGTCCTAGGCCCGTGTTCAGTGTGTGAGCATCACCAGAGGAAACCGGCCAGCTTCCCCAGCTCACCAGGGTCTCTGGTGCAAGTGGACAGAGAGCGCTTTTTTGCAAAACCGATCTAGACACAGTGCAGCAAAGCAGTGAGAAGCACAGGCCTGGTTTTAATTCTGTCTCCACCACTGACTAGCTGTGTATCCATGCCTTTGTGCCTAAATGTCATGTCCTCTGTCCTCATCAGTAAAGTGAGGCTAAAATTAGTGCCTACCTCTAAGGGTGATGGGGAACTTAAGTTATTATCCATGTAAAGTTCTGAGTATAGAGTGCCCAAACGGTGGTGGAGGCAGGCAATGGTGGTTATATGAGTAAGTTGAGATTACAAACGTGGAGTCCAATTTCCCATTTTGCTGTTTATTACCTGTGTGGCCTTGGGCAAATTGACTTAACACCTCTAAACCTCCATTTCCTTCCTTGTAACACGGAAACGATAAAAGTACCTACTTCATTGAGTTTGGGGGACGATGAACAAAAAAAGCATTTACACAGTGCCTAGCACATAGTAAGTTCTCAATAAACAACCGTTACTGCTAGTAAAGTAGGCCAGCTATCTGGAGAACAGGAGTTTTCAAACTGTGCTCCAAGAGTTGAAGATTTTACCAAAATGTGTCTTGGGGGTTATTCGTTATTCGTTCCTCTCCCACACCCACTGTCCCCTTCAGCCAGAGGGGCTTATCTTTGTTGGGCTTCAGCATTAAGATTTGCCGTAGAAGAAAGAGTTTGAAAATCACTGTTTTGGAGCTATGGTTTGCTGTGGGACCATGGAGGGATTTCATTTCCTTAAACAAAGCCTGAAATAGCAGATGGTGAATTTAAAAAGATACATGTATATATAACCCAAAGTTACATGAGACTGAATTGAATTATATAGTTAATTTATGTCGTTAGATGTACAGTGTCCGGAGTGATCACTCTGCAGCAATGACTAATATAATCTTCTGTTCTCTCCCCTAGATGAGCACCATGCCAGGACTGCCGACTCGGCCCTGCTTCTATGACATAGATCTTGATACGGAAACAGAGCAAGTTAAAGGCTTGTTCTAAGTGAACAAGATTTTCACAGGACTCAATTCAGGTAGGCTCTTGTGCTTTTTACTTTTTCTTTCTTTCTTTTTTCCCTAGTTCAAATCTCTTTTAGTTTTATTTTGTTTGGTTTTTCTGGTATTTATTACAGAAATGGTCTGATAAATAATTTCCTCACTTGGTTACTGTGAATTCCTACCAGGTTACAGCCATGCCCTGGGTCACTCCTGGGTGTGGCTATGCAGTGAGATGGTCGGGCCCTTGGTGTGCCTGGACCCGATTCCAGTGAAAGTCAGTCACACCGTCTCTGAATATAGATTTGTTTTAAGGCGTCTCTTGCTATAACAAAGGAGCCCTGTAAATTCATTATTCTCGTTCGAGAATTAAAACTAATATCTGCTGTCATTAACTGTACCAACTATACCTTCATCCCACGTATCTCTTGGTACAAAGTTAGAATCATGTGATAGAGGACTCCCAGTACGCTCGTTTCCTGGGGCTGCCATAACAGTGTCACAACTGGGCAGCTTAAACAACAGACATTTGTTCTCCCACAGTTCTGGAGGCCAAAAGTCCAAAGTCAAGGTGTCATCCGGGCTATGCACTCTCTGAGATTCTGGCAGAACCCTTCCTGGCCTCTTCCTATAACTCCTGGTGGTGCCCGTTGATCCTTGACATTTCCTCTGTCTCCCTATGTGTCTCTGTCTTCCTTAAAGGACACCAGTCGCATTGAATTGCGGCCCACCTTATTGACCTCTTCTTAACTTGATTATATCTGCAAAGACCCTATTTCCAGTTAAGGTCGCTCTCAGAGGTACTAGGGGTCAGGACTTCAACATACCTTTTGGGGACCCAATCTAACCCATAACACTATCGCACAACAGGGGGATTGGGCTCTCATACCACTGGAAAGATTCATAGAGATGGGACATATCGTCTAACTCCAAGGGTACTGTGAGTCACAGGAAGGACAGGGCGGCAGAAATTAGAGCCCTTGATGATTCAGGGTCTGCGCAGTGTAAGAGGGTTGGGCTTGCCTTGGCGCTGGCTTAGGCGGCCCACAGCCGGGAGCCTTAGGTCTCATTCATGTTTGTGCCTTGGTCCTGCAGCCGCAGGCACACCTGCTGGCTTCTGTCCTAGCTTCCCATCACGAAGAAGAGGGACCCCCCCCCCGCCAATCCTCCTCCCAGGGAAACTTCCAATCAGAAGTCTCAGAGACTTGGAGCTGCTTTTCCCCATCCCATATATCAGACAAGTCCTCACCATATTCTCAAGACACATTCTTTCCCCATAAACACCCCCATTCCTTCTTCCTACTCCCTCCTGCTCCTGTTCCTTAGCCCAGCACCCGTCCCTCTTGCCAGTATATTCTGGGCCTTCCGGATGAGCTTGCTTGACCTAAAGACCCTTCTTTCCAGTTGTCTCTGAGTTATGCCCTAAGCCAGGCACACAGGACTCTCACATTTGTTTGTTTGGCTGTCAGGAGTGAACATGGGGAGATTTTTTTTTTTTTTTTTTTGGCAAGTCTTTGTTACTAAAACACTGACGACTTAGGCTATGATGAGAAAGGTAAGAGACACATCAATACAAGTTGTGGGATTGTTCAGTTTGGGTTGTGTGTGTGGTGTTTGGTGGTGTTTGTATGTGTTTTTTGCTGAGGAGTGGGAGCTGTATTTAGTTTTAACCACAGTCACATTTCAAATCTTTGTCATTTCTGAAAAA
This sequence comes from Physeter macrocephalus, assembly GCF_002837175.3. Classification (NCBI taxonomy): domain Eukaryota; kingdom Metazoa; phylum Chordata; class Mammalia; order Artiodactyla; family Physeteridae; genus Physeter; species Physeter macrocephalus. Next base: position 15,207,147 of record NC_041223.1, on the reverse strand, counting down.
GAAAACTCCAGAAAATGAACTAACGGAGACTAATTTAACAGAGAAGCCCATAAACTTGAGCTTTGATAACAGAGTTATTTTGGTCTTTTGATGTGACTGTGCATGTGTATATGTGTGTGAATGTCTTGGGTTTCCCAGCCAGGCCTTGGGAAAATCACAATATCATTCCTCTTAAACTTTGAGTTGACCCCTGTCCAGACTGATTTCCCTTGTCATGTCAACCCATTATGCTACATTTCTGACACTTGTCATTTTTCTCCAGAACAAGTGTGTGTAATTCTTTCATCTCTCTAAGATAGATGAGTATTTTTCCAGCCTTTTGGTCCATTTTTATTTGCTCTCCAAATAGGTCATATAAATGCATTTATGCCTTAATTATTGCAGCTGGGGCTCAGGTAATGCCAGGTGGCATGTCCTTAGCTTTACCAGTACCTACATCTAAATCCTTGTGTTCAAGTTCCCTGACAAGTATCCCTCGGGACTTTGTTCAAACACTCAGCAGGGGGACTTCCCCAGCCGTCCGGTGGTTGAGAATGCACACTTCCACTGCAGGGGACACGGGTCCAATCCCTGGTCGGGGAACTAAGGTCCCGCATGTTGCGGGGTGCAGCCAAAAAGAAAGAGAGAATTAAAAACAAAAACAAGGGGCTTCCCTGCTGGCGCAGTGGTTGAGGGTCCGCCTGCCGATGCAGGGGACGCAGGTTCGTGCCCCGGTCCGGGAAGATCCCACATGTCGTGGAGCGGCTGGGCCCATGAGCCATGGCCGCTGAGCCTGCACGTCCGGAGCCTGTGCTCCGCAACAGGAGAGGCCGCGGCAGTGAGAGGCCCGCGTACCGCAAAAAAAAAAAAACAACAAAGACTGAGCAGGGGTTGGGGGTCAAGACACTTGCCTTTGGGGATTCCCTCCAATGGGCCAGGCACTGTGCTAAGCACCTCTCATGAGCAGTCACTGCACCCTTGCAGGCAGGTGTCCTGTCCCCTGTGGTCACAAGAGGGGGTAGCTGAGGGATGGCCCTGATCCACCAGATAGCAGAGGAATAATACTGCCTCTCCACTGCTCAGCCCTGCCTCTCGTTCCATAGCTGTAGCAGGAAATGCTTTGCCATCCCTGGTCACATGTCATGCTGGCCTCAAATTTCAGAACTGCGGAAACTCTGGCCCAGAGACATCAACAACTTGCCTAAGTCACACAGCTGATAAGTACAAAAGCCAAGACTCAACCCAGATCTGCCTACTCTCGGTCTCACCCCATCCTTTCTCCCCCAAACCAAAAGCTTTTCACGGGGTAAATGAACTTTGGCCCATTCTGGAAGATGATAACCAGCTCTTTGAACAGACCCATAATTTGGGGATAACCAGGTGATTTTTTTTAATAACAAAAGATAATTGAGTATTAAAAGCTATGACCTTGGGGGCTTCTCTGGTGGCGCAGTGGTTGGGAGTCCGCCTGCCGATGCGGGGGACACGGGTTCGTGCCCCGGTCCGGGAAGATCCCACATGCCGCGGAGCGGCTGGGCCCGTGAGCCATGGCCGCTGAGCCTGCGCGTCCGGAGCCTGTGCTCCGCGACGGGAGAGGCCACAGCAGTGAGAAGACTGCGTACCACAAAAAAAAAAAAGCTATGACCTTGTCAAAATTTTTTTCAGTCAAACTATACTAGAGCTATCTCTTACCTAAGTCTCTCATTGAATGTCATTTTCCTACTCAATTATCCAAGGTTCTTTCTTCTGTGTGAATTGCCAAACTTTGTTCTAGGCTTGGTAGGCAGTGTTTCAAAACCCATCACTTGACCCTGCTTGAATAATTGCAAACCATCCAGTGCTGTAAGAGAAAACCACTGTACAAAGCAAACATTCCCTCTCGGGTATCCTTCAGAATAATGATCCTGCAGACATTCCTCCTGCTTCCTGTCCCCTCTCACATACGGCAGGCAGGGACCACTCCTGCTAACAGTCACAGGTCTGTGGCTATTAAAAATGCGTAAAATACAAACGTTAAAGCTTGGATGATAGCTCAGACAGATTTGAGCATCAGGAGAGGAAATGTCCAGTGGGCTGTTTTGCTCACACCGTGGTCAGACTCCAGCTCTTTCTCTGGACTCAGCTGCAGCGCATCACTGTCCTTACTCCTTGCAGAATGTGTTGCAGCCGTGACGTGTCCCACATGGAAGAAGCCACTCGGTTGAGGACTGCTGTCTTTCCTTCCGCTTCCTCACCTTCCCTGCTTATCTCACCCTCTAGGAAACAGGGTGAGACAATATGAGCGGGGAGGTGCCAGGAAATCACCAGAATTTGAGCTCTTGCTTCTTTTTTCCAAAGCTTCCCTGCCGTGCTTTCACTATTGTTAGACTAAGGGCATGATTCATTCTTTTGGATGTTACCAAATAGAACTAATTAAAATGAGTTGTTTGTCCCAGTGAAACTGATCCTGTGACATTACTGGTCAGTCTTTTGTTTGAAGATGATTGGATTTGGGGGTTTGATTCCCCCCCTCCCTTTGGGTTTCTCATTTTGAAGCTTCATCATATTTCTGGGCCTTGGCAGGATTCAGATGAACTCAAGAAAGCCTGGCAGATTTCCTGAAGGATTCAGACACTCCCTTACTTTGTTCTGATGTGCAAAGTTGTGGTTAGTACGGAACCAAATTGACCCTGGCCCTGCTATAATTGTTTTTCTTGAATTGCACACGCAAAAAGGAGTATAATACCAGCTCATTTCTTCCCTAAACTTTCTTTCGAGCCGAAATTTTCGGTGATATTTAATCATTGTAAATTAATCTTCAGACGCTGCTGTGGACAGAGCCTCTTATCCCTAGGTTGTAAACCACAGAGTTTCAGGGTTTCCTGGGGGAGCTCCAGGGCTCTCTGATTTTAATTTTGAAACTCTGTCTTTTCAAGAAGCAGCTCAAAAATTGTTCATCACCGTTGTGCTTCAAGAAGAAGTCCTCAGTTCCTCACCCCAAGCTATCCTTGGGACAGAGGGAGCCCCCCTTTTCCCACTCCCAGGCAGGAGCCAAAATAGGCTGGAAGCCCAAGTTACTTAAATAAACGATGTGATAATTAAATCTAAAATGGAATCTTTAACATCTCTAAAAGATGGTGATAATTAAATCTCCCTTATCTAACTAAAATGGAATGTTTTGAGGCTTAACGGTTGTGAAATTCTTAATTAATTCCCTTTTAAAAGAAACTTCCCAGGAGGCAGTGGATCTAATCATCTTATACTTTTTTTAAAAAATAAAGCAAGGAAAATAATATTTCATCAACCTCTGGAAAAATATGATTTTTCTAATAACTCTAAATTTATACATGGTTAATATAATATATAAGAAATTATAGGTCGATGAGAAAAGCTTGGATGAGCTTTTGGAAAAGCCTGGAGAAAAGCTTCAGTTATGTCAATAGTTATCATCTACCAGTTGGTTTGAAAAAATTAGAACTTGTAAGGTAGGGTGAAAGTTTTAACCAAATGCTATGAACTTGAAATTGTCTCCATTTTGCAGAAGCCATTTTTTATCAGACATTCAAACGGGTTAATAAGCACCCAGTGACTATCATGCAGCTTCACTAATAAGAGAAATAAATAGACTTACTTCTCCTCAATCCAAAAGCAAATCTCAGAAAAAAAAATTCATGATATAAATGATTCTAAATTATTCACTTTTCAGGTTTTAAAAAAATTGTCAAAATATGTCGCCATCAACTTTACAAATACTACTGAGGTTGACTTCGTTTTTACTTTAAAGTCACTTTCAGGGGCTTCCCTGGTGGCACAGTGGTTAAGAATCCGCCTGCCAATGCAGGGGGCACGGGTTCGAGCCCTGGTCCGGGACGATCCCACATGCCACGGAGTAACGAAGCCCGCGAGCCACAACTACTGAAGCCGACACGCCTCGAGCCCATGCTCTGTCACAAGAGAAGCCACCACAATGAAAAGCCCACGCACCGCAACGAAGAGAGTAGCACCTGCTCACCGCAACTAGAGAAAGCCCACGTGCAGCGATGAAGACCCAATGCAGCCAAAAATAAATAAATAAAATAAATAAATTTATAATAAATAATAAAGTCACTTTGGTAGCGTATTTAACTTTAACCTCTGTTATTCAACAGTGGGAACCAAAACAAGATGGTTGTCAGCAAAGAGAAGCCAAGAACCAAGTGTCATTACCAATAATTAACATAAGGGTAAATACAATGAAATTGTCTTAGTTTAATAAAAAGGAGAGAACTCCCCTTATGGGGGTGTGTGTGTGTGTGTGTGTTTCATCCCCATGGCTGCTATAACAAATCACTTGGTGGTTTAAAATACCAGAAATTGATTCTTTCACAGTTCTAGAGGCTAGAAGTCTGAAATCAGTATTAGCAGGCTGAAAACAAGGCGCCAACAAGCCACACTCCCTCCAGAAGCTCCAGGGGAGAATCCTTGCCTTGCCTTCTCCAGATTCTAGCTGCTGCCAGCAGCCCTGGACTTGTGGCCACGTCACTCCAGTCTCTGCCTCTGGTCATTCACGTTGCCTGGGCACTTTGTAATTTCTTATTATTCACATACCATGATTGGATGTCTTATATATTCTGTCTTCCAAAAGATTTAACACTAAATCAATTAAAAAAAATTTTTCCCCACTGAATAAACAATAAACAACTGATTCATTTGCACCTTCGCTATTGTGTTTCTGATTTTTTTAAATTTCTATTCAGACTTTCTATACCTTTACCAACCCTTTGAGTTTCCTGAAAATATGGAACCACAGACTCGAAGCCTCTTTAACTATAAAAACTGTTGATACCGAGGTCACGTGGTCAATCCACGGGAATTCCACCGAGCCCACCCTCGTCTCTCCCGCCAGCCCACCTTCCCTCCCCAGTAGTCACTGTGCCTCGTATCTAGGGTTACCAGAGCCACCGACGGGAGGCTGGCACATCACTGAGAGGAGGGGCAAGGTCTGCACCAGGCAGACCTCCCTTCCTAACATCAAAAGTATTTTCTTTTTGTTAATGTTTACTATGCTTGCGATGCTTCTGTTTTCTGTTTACTTCCTTGATTTGAACCAGACATCAGGGGAGTATTTGAAACTCCTAGTCCCCTGCCTTCATCACCGTCTTCTGTTCTGAAGCTAATGAAGCATCCCTTCTGGCTCCAGACCCTGCCCTCATCCGTGGGAGGCTGGCTCGCTGTATTCCAGCCGAGCTTGAACTCTTGGCCGAGTAGATAAATTCCTCCTTGTATAAATTCAGATCAAAGGCCAAGTGCTTGTATTTTACATTTCTCCTGATGAACACTTTTTTTTTTTTGGTACTTAGGTGTTTTGTTTGCTTTTTTCTTTTTAAAATGTAGTTTGATCACTTCTTTTTCTAAAAGATTGCAGAATTCACAGTGACAGAGAGTCTTAGTATCCTTTGCGGGAAAACAACGAAGCTTTAACAGTAACAAGAAATTCCAGATTCACTCACTTCCATTCTTGTCCTACATGCCTTTTTCAGACCTTGCTCTCTGTGCTATAAAAGAGAAACTGAAATCCAAGGCAACAGGATTGCTAATCTAAAATCCTGGATGTTCTCACTTGACAGGATCCTGGAAGCTTGTAGATTCCAAATTTAGAAGTCATGGAATTTCAGCCAAGGTCCCCAAGCAAAATCTTTTAGGAAATTCAGAGCTGCTGCCTGCTGTGTCCATGCTGGCTCGGTCCCGAGTGGTTCAGAATCGGATTCTCCACTGCTCATAAGTAAAAAGATTCCAAGCAATGATCCCAGCCTTGTCTTGTGAATAGAATCACTTGTCTGCTCTTATATTTTCTTGTGGTCTCCAACTTTGCAGCTATAACACATGAACAGTTTGACACCGGAGGAAAAAAGCTGTTCTTAAACCACCGAAATATTTTTTTTTCCTGTTTTTCAGGCTCCACAAACACAAACTACTCCTTGCCTTTTTGCTGCAGTTGGAGAAGAAAGTGAATTTGAAATATGCTCTTACGCAATGCTGGGGAAATGGTGAAATAGGCCAAAGATTTATTCTTCGTTCAAGATGAATTCTGTTTGTAACAGAGTGTAGTGTTCAGGAAAAGGACCTCCACCAAGTCTGAAAGAAACTAATTTATTTTCTGTTTCTGCAGAGTTTACATTATTTCCCACTGCTTACACTTTAGAATGTTTATTTTATGGGGACTGGAGGATTAAAAGAGTGTGAATTAAAGGTAACATTTTCCACGATGGAGTTTTCTATTTTGTCTTTGAACTGAAAATAAACATGTATGTAGAAAACCAACCAGCAAGCTTTCAGTGCCAGATAAGACTCGCTGACTGCTCTCTAGAGGTAGCTTTTCATGGTGGGGTTGTTACCTGACACTGATTTCCTGGAAAATTGTGAATGCAGCAAGAGCTTTATAAACATAACAAGGAAAAAATAACAGACAGAGAAATATCGGGTCAGTTGTGAAATATTCTGACTGCTGGAAAGTGGTAATATCCTTTGGAACAAAATACATTTTATATCCAGAACTACTCTTCAGTGCCAGTGAAGTTTACATCACTTACCTAGAAACTGATGGGTTTATGCTAGTTTCTTCCACCGATGAATGACTCTCAATGGCCATTAAGCTCTCGCAGGCCCATAGGGCAAGAGAAGTGACTCTTAAAGGTCGGGTGTTTGGCAAATGTTTTTTCATTTTTCCAGCCCTTAAATGGTTCCTGACCCTCTCTTGTTTCCATTTTTTCCCTACCACAATATACAATTACGTAAAAGTTAAGACAAAACCAAGGATTCGGGAACAAACAAGCAGAGATTGTCCTCTAAGCAGCATAAGTAAAGTAGTCACCATAAATATCTTAAGTGTCCCCCAGGCACATCCTGCAAAAGTCCTTGCCATCAGATCATGCATGTTCTTGTACTGCACCCTCAGTGACCCTGCTTGTGAGCTGCTCTGCCCATAATGTATCTTTATGTGCAGTTTAATTTGTTCCAAAACACTAATAAGTAAAAAGCCTCCCCGCGCAAAGACTGTCTGTCCTGAGAATAATTTTGCTTCGTGTTTCTGAAGTGTCACAGTCCCATTGTCACCCACCCCGCCCCCCCGTCCCTGCCTTTTATTTGCGTGTATGCCTCTCCAAATACACAGTGAACTAGCATCTCCGATATATGAATCTATTTCAAGATCACGAGGGTTCACAGTCAATTCGTTCTCTATATAAGGTGCCCAGTGAGCAGCCTTCCTCGCGAAATGATTTTTATTTAATTTTTTAAAAAAATTCTTGTCATTTTATTTTTTGGCCGGGCAGCATGTGCAATCTCAGTTCCCCCACCAGATATCAAACCTATGCCCCCTGCGCTGGAAACACGGAGTCATAACCACTGGACCGCCAGGGAAGTCCCCGAAGTGATTTTTAAGCAGTTCCCTTCTGCTTGTTATTTGCCTCTGCCATTTAAAGTTTCATTTTCTATTTTTGAAAATGTTTTAGGGAAAAAAAAAAAAACCTTACAAACCTATATTCCAAGGGCTTTAGGCCAGAGACTTCTTTCCTTACCTGCTTTCACCAGGCAACTCACCAATTCATCAAAACAAGAGAAAAAAAGAGCATCCTGAATACAGATGTGGGAGAGCTTCTCAACACTCACACCGAAGGACGTATAATCCAGGTGTTGCTGGGAGCTCCACAGTTTTCCCATCACGTGGGCTCGTTTTAACTCCTAGATGGCATAACTCACGTTCCGATGGATTTGTTTTCTTTCATGCACTAACCCTACTAGGATACACTCCTGCTGAGCGATAAGCGGCCTCCACTGAGAAGAAAGGTCTTTGGCAGGTTAATTAATGGGCTTATGAACTCATGATGACCGAGGCACTCACGGGCAGGAGAAGACGTTATTTTAGAAAAGAGCTAGTTACCTACCATCTCTTCTGAGGCCAAGGCATGAAAAGGAAAAAAATCACATAACCTTTGGCATGGTGGGTTTTAGACAGAAATCTTCCCGAGAGGGGTGGATCCCAATTTCTCTCTGCCTCTATAAACGGAAATGTAAGAAGCTACTAACAGACCAGAAATGGTGAGGGCCACAGTGACCACCACGGCCCACAGAGACGTACGGCCCTGCTCTCTCTGCTCAGGGTCCTGAAGTGACACCCGCAAGGGTTAAGACCCAGACCAGAAGGATCTTCGGAAAGCTGACAGAGGAACACACCATAGTGATTAACAAAAGTAAGGGAGAGGGCTTCCCTGGTGGCGCAGCGGTTGAGGGTCCGCCTGCCGATGCGGGGGACGCGGGTTCGTGCACTGGTCCGGGAAGATCCCACGTGCCGCGGAGCGGCTGGGCCCGTGAGCCATGGCCGCTGAGCCTGCGCGTCCGGAGCCTGTGCTCCGCAACGGGAGAGGCCACGACAGTGAGAGGCCCGCGTACCGCAAAAAAAAAAAAAAAACAAAAGCAAGGGAGAGATGAATGGGGACTCAGGAAAGTAGCGGCAAGGCAATGAGCCAGTCCATTCCTTACTATTCCTTTAATTTCTCTATTTCTAGGGTTATTCCTTGTGTTTTAACTGGAATATGCTAACTCCATTAAAACAATACATCAGTGTTCTTCACAACAGCTATTCAGAGAGAATCCTCCTGTCTAACATTACCCAGGGACTGTTTTTTAACATAATTTACACCTGCCGATAGATAAGATGGTGTATGAAGCTTACTTTATTTATTCCAGGAAAGTCCACCTACACATATTTGTCCATTGCTTTTGTATAAATGTGTATGTACAAGGGAGTAAAAATTAAGTAATAAGTGCACTTTTATAGCATTTGTTAAAAACCTGTAATCCATATCCACCGAAAAAGTTGAGCATTGTGGCAGAACAGTTGGTTACTAATCAGAGCTTCACTGGTTCCTTAGACTTGAATGCAGCCATGGATCGAGGGACCCCAAAAAAGCTCTTATAGCTACACTTTAAACAAGGGATAGTGCTGAAATCCAAGAGTCCATGGACTTGGATGGGGAAAAAAGTACATCTTTGTATTCACTAACCTCTAACTGTAATGTACCAAGGCTCACACAGAACCTCAGCTTGCATCCTAGTTCTGGGGACCACTGGCTCAGGGTAACCACAAATGCCATTCCCACAAAATTACAAGTTTTACTGTATGGTTTTCCTGATAAGGGATCTTACCATTGTTGAGTAACATTGTTTAATTCATTGACTAGTTCATTTATCCTAAAACCCCTATTGGGCAGCTACCACGCGTGAAGCAGAATGTCTTAAAAAGAAAAAGAAGTCGACGTACAAGGTCCCTGACTGGAGGGAGCGTGCTGGGGTATTCCCCACTGTATCCCAAACCCACAGAGCAGTGGAATGGAAGGTAGTAGTTGATCAGTAAGTATTTTCTGAGCAAATTCATCCGTCCTCTCACTGAGCACGTGTCAGCCCACTTGCTGACACCAGTGACTGGTGTTGGAAGTGGGGGGCAGTCCTGTTGGTTGGGGGCCCTGCTCTCTAACCTGTGGGGTCTGCACTAACTGCGCAGTGAGCGTCAGAACTGAATCGAATGGAGTTGTAAGACATCCAGTTGGTGTCGGCAGTGTACACCAATGGAGGATTTCGTTAAGCGGGCTTCCCTGGTGGCGCAGTGGTTGAGAGTCCGCCTGCCGATGCAGGGGACGCGGGTTCGTGCCCCGGTCCGGGAAGATCCCACGTGCCGCGGAGCGGCTGGGCCCGTGAGCCATGGCCGCTGAGCCTGCGCGTCCGGAGCCTGTGCTCCGCAACGGGAGAGGCCACGACAGTGAGAGGCCCGCGTACCGCAAAAAAAAAAAAAAAACAAAAGCAAGGGAGAGATGAATGGGGACTCAGGAAAGTAGCGGCAAGGCAATGAGCCAGTCCATTCCTTACTATTCCTTTAATTTCTCTATTTCTAGGGTTATTCCTTGTGTTTTAACTGGAATATGCTAACTCCATTAAAACAATACATCAGTGTTCTTCACAACAGCTATTCAGAGAGAATCCTCCTGTCTAACATTACCCAGGGACTGTTTTTTAACATAATTTACACCTGCCGATAGATAAGATGGTGTATGAAGCTTACTTTATTTATTCCAGGAAAGTCCACCTACACATATTTGTCCATTGCTTTTGTATAAATGTGTATGTACAAGGGAGTAAAAATTAAGTAATAAGTGCACTTTTATAGCATTTGTTAAAAACCTGTAATCCATATCCACCGAAAAAGTTGAGCATTGTGGCAGAACAGTTGGTTACTAATCAGAGCTTCACTGGTTCCTTAGACTTGAATGCAGCCATGGATCGAGGGACCCCAAAAAAGCTCTTATAGCTACACTTTAAACAAGGGATAGTGCTGAAATCCAAGAGTCCATGGACTTGGATGGGGAAAAAAGTACATCTTTGTATTCACTAACCTCTAACTGTAATGTACCAAGGCTCACACAGAACCTCAGCTTGCATCCTAGTTCTGGGGACCACTGGCTCAGGGTAACCACAAATGCCATTCCCACAAAATTACAAGTTTTACTGTATGGTTTTCCTGATAAGGGATCTTACCATTGTTGAGTAACATTGTTTAATTCATTGACTAGTTCATTTATCCTAAAACCCCTATTGGGCAGCTACCACGCGTGAAGCAGAATGTCTTAAAAAGAAAAAGAAGTCGACGTACAAGGTCCTGTTGAGTAACATTGTTTAATTCATTGACTAGTTCATTTATCCTAAAACCCCTATTGGGCAGCTACCACGCGTGAAGCAGAATGTCTTAAAAAGAAAAAGAAGTCGACGTACAAGGTCCCTGACTGGAGGGAGCGTGCTGGGGTATTCCCCACTGTATCCCAAACCCACAGAGCAGTGGAATGGAAGGTAGTAGTTGATCAGTAAGTATTTTCTGAGCAAATTCATCCGTCCTCTCACTGAGCACGTGTCAGCCCACTTGCTGACACCAGTGACTGGTGTTGGAAGTGGGGGGCAGTCCTGTTGGTTGGGGGCCCTGCTCTCTAACCTGTGGGGTCTGCACTAACTGCGCAGTGAGCGTCAGAACTGAATCGAATGGAGTTGTAAGACATCCAGTTGGTGTCGGCAGTGTACACCAATGGAGGATTTCGTTAAGCAAAGGATTTTAGTTCATGTCGTGAAAAACTATTGAGATACATAAATACCAAAGGTTTCAGAAATCATGGGGCAGATTTCATGACCTACATCATGTTCCTGACAGATTGCCCACAGGCCCCCAGGTCACACTTTGAGAACAACTCTTACTCAGTTTTAGACTGAGCTGTTGGTCAATTCGAAGATCTGATTTGGTTTCAAGCCCTTAGCCGTCAAGAGATAGGCAAGATTTCTGCTAGACCCCATAAATTTCCTGAGAGCAAGCCAGTGTCCACAGATCTGGGCAGACACCGTTGGTCACTGGATATGAGACACTAAATAGCTATGTTCCTTCCTGAAAGGCCAGAGTCCCCCTACCTGGCAGCTGTCCGTGGGATGTTACCCACAGTTGCACCATGTTCTGAACTTGCATTAAAACAACCATAGATTCAGGGGATTGTCCAAAGAACCGTTCTTTTATTTATTTATTTATTTATTCATTTATTTATTTGGCTGCATTGGTTCTTCATTGCTGCGTGCGGGCTTTCTCTAGTTGCGGCAAGCATGGGCTACTCTTTTGTCGCGGTGCGCGGGCTTCTCACTGCGGTCGCTTCTCTTGTTGCGGAGCACGGGCTCTAGGCGCACGGGCTTTGGTAGTTGTGGCACGCGGGCCCAGTAGTTGTGGCGCACGGGCTTAGTTGCTCCGCGGCATGTGGGATCTTCCCGGAGCAGGGCTTGAACCCATGTCCCCTGCATTGGCAGGCGGATTCTCAACCACTGCACCACCAGGGAAGTCCCAAAGAATCATTCTTAATGATGACTCTGGGCCTTCCTTCAGGTCTCTCAGTAGGATGGTTGATTCTAGGACAAAAGATGAATGTCATGAACCAAAAAAGATGGCGAAAATACTTCATAAAAATGGAGTAGGACCATGTCGTTGAGCCGTCCACATGAGACAAGAAAAAGAATGAAATGCCCTGCTGTGCCATCCTCCTGTGATCTCAGCCTTATCAATGTGGGTTGTCTTCCTATTTAATCTAATGCTCTTCCTTTGTGCTGCTTAGGCTCTGGGGTAAGCATCCTCCTCAGGTCCAAAGTGCAGCCACCTAACCTAGCATTGCTTTCCTGAGTCCAAGACTACAATGAACACTTTTCATGGAGTAACACCGTGACTGGCCAGTGTATTCAAGATAAGCTAAATCCATATGAGTTAGCTGAACATCGAAATCCTCTGGGCAGTTAATAGCAGACTCCCAAGCATTTCGGTGGGCTAGTTTTACTTACAGGTTTTAGAATCACGACTTTTTTTTTAAACTGGTCTCAGGACCATCTGCATTAGAATTACCTGCAGTGCTTGTTAAAAATGTAGCTTCCCACACCCACTTAGACCTAGTATGTTCAACTCTCTAGAAATGATCCTGGGAATCAGTATTTTAACAATTCACTAAATTATTCTCCTGCATCCTAAATTTAAAAATTAACCCAGACTCCACTTTTGTATCACCACTGTGCCTAGCACGATGCTTCACACCTAGAAGGTGCTATGCAAAGACTTGTTGAAAGCCTGAGTACACATTTCCAGCAGTCCGTCTCCTGGCCCGTGGCGGCCCTACCTGCATGTTATGCACCATCCTTACAGCCCTTTCAATTCCTGATACCCCTTCAGAGCCAAGGAATTAAGTTTGGTTTTTTTCATGGCATTTCTCTCCTCCCTTCCTCAGCTGTGGCTTCTCCAGGCTCCCAAGCAACCCCTGCCCCAAGCTGAATCCTTAAACCATCTGAGGAACCACAGACCTCCTAGGAAGATTCAGTGGACAACAAAGAGATATATGAGGCCAGCCAAGTTCAGGATCTCTCATCCCAGACTCGTGTCTAATAATCCAGTATGGGTTGAGTGCCTACCCAGGCAAGGCCTCACACTCGGCTCCGTGGATTAACGAGGATGATCTAGGTCGGGGAGGGGTGCTGGTAAAACGGTCCCAGAAGCCACTGGGAGGATCCTGGAGGCAGTGGGGGATGGCTTTCCACCCGCCTGCCAGAGGGAGTTTATACCCATGCTTTTGGGTTTTTCGTAAACTCACACTCCGTGGCAAGGCTTCCCTTCTCTTTAGCACCCTAGGTTTGTATTTAAGTCTCCTGAAATGCTTTAAAAAATACAACCTTTCAGATACGTTGTCAGTCATATTTCATCCCACGATTAGAATGAGACTCAAGGCAGGTTTGTTCTGAAAACAGCCCTTGTCTCCTCTGTTTGGGCAGGGCAGAGCTCAGAGGAGGGCAACGGAATTGCCCAGACTGAGTCTGAGGTTAGAGTGTTTATGTAACAAATCCGCTAAACTTAAATATTTCTCATGGTGTGGTCAGGGCCGCAAACCTTTGCCCGGGCTCACCACGGTGAATGTCATCTGTTTACTCAAGCCTGTGTGGGCATCTCTGTTTATGTGAAAGGACCCTGCTAGCTTAAAGCCAGTTAATATGTTCAGTCATAGATCATGATGCTTACGTATTTTACAGTAAGGATTGCAGAGACAATTTTTCAAAATAATCAGACTGGTTAACATTTGTGTGTGCACTGAGCAGACATACTGAATGAATGTTCGCTTGGCAAAGTCTTACAATTAAGGAATTTTTCTTCCCCAGATAATTACATGAGCCCTGATAGTGTTCCTCCAAGCCAGCCTACCGATTACCTTCCCCTTTGATAGAGACAACATGTACCAGACAAACAGCTGAGACAGACACCCCGAAGGGACTGGAAAGGCTCTCCTGGGGCCAGAACTAGGCAACTATATGAGAAGTGATGCTTTCCAACTTCATCACGGAGCTGGGAGCCAAAGGATGCTTCAGGGGCCAGGGGAAAAGATGCTGAATAACACCCCAACTCCTTCCAAGCCATTTTCTACCGCGGCTTCATTACTGAGTTTGAAATGTGAATTCCCAGAATATCAGACATCCTCAAACTCAAATGGGAGTACGGAAAGGCATTCCAAAGCCAAATGTAAATTATTTTTAAATTATTCATGCCACCTCGATAGCCATTAGAACAGATAATTGAACTAACTGTAAATATGTATAAACAGAAGTGACAGAAACAGAAACATCCACAACAAACTACAGATGAACAGAAAAATCCACTTAAGTGCTAAATAATTAGGGAGGAGGGAAGCCAGGGGAGGTGGGAGGCCATAGTTGTAGAGTGATGTGTGATTTGGGACGCAACTGGCAACAGCCAGCGAGATGGGAGCTGGCTTGAAGAAGAGGAGGGCTGAGCCTTGGCGGAGAGGAAGGGGAAGTGGTGAGGACTGAGGAGGGAAAATAGATGAATCTGTGGTGGGTTCTGGTTTCTGACAAATCTGAGCTCAGCGAGGCAAAAGTGACAGATGGAGCCCCGGCCAACATGAAAAAAAGAAAGTACACACCATATGAGATATTTGAGGTCCTCCTGGAACCTCAGGACACAGCGCATGGAAATAACATTCCATCTGCAGCCTTCCACCCCAGGACTGGCCCCCTTCTCTGCAGAGTGAGCTAGGGGTAAAAATGCTCTTAGAAGCAGCACTCTCTTCCAGAGAGTAGCAATTGATTCGGGAGCAAGAATGTGTTACCCGGCAAATGGCTTGGGGCTCCCCTATTTTAAAAAATTCAGAGGGTTTGGGAATTCCCTGGCCACCCAGTGGTTAGGACTCCGTGCTTCCGCCACCGAGGGCGCAGGTTCAATCCCTGATTAGGAAACTAACATCCCACAAGCTGTGCAGCATGGCCAAAGGTAAATAAATAATTTAAAATTTTTTTTAAGTTTATAGAAGCTGATTTGTAGACGTGGTGACTCAAAACACTTAAAAAAGATTCAGAGGGTTCAAAGCAGCTAGTGAGAACACACAGGTTTTAAGGGTAAAAAAGTGTGATGCTGTCCCCCTCAAAAGGCTCCTGTTCACCACCACGGCGTGTTCCAGTGCAAACACAGGAAGGTAAATGATAGAGAAATTACATTCAAACCCTAACGAAGTCGGCGAGCAACCTGAGAGTGAAAGCCCCAAATTAGCTGGCGGTATTGACCATTCCTAAAGGAGAAATCAAGCATGAAAAATTCAGTTCCTAGCAGATTTTGAAGCAGGAGCAGAGATTTGAGCAAATGTCCCTCATCCATGCAGACACCTGACGGTTGCTGGCAGGTCCCAGACTTGAGCCGCGTCAACTGTCCCGTGAGGACTGAGGGTGAAGGAGACCAGCCTTGTGGGGAGGATGAGGAACAGTCTAGATGAAGGCTCACAGCCACCTGGATAACAACAGACATAGGAAATAAGTGAGTAAAGGCCAGGATCTATCTAGTTAAGTGCCAGAGAGGCTGTCTCCAATGTGTGTAAGAAGACAGTAACTTTACCACGGAGCTTGTGCCCTAGCTCACACGGCCACCAACCTCTCCACCCCAGGGCTTTCCCCTCAGTGTGACCAAAGCGGGCAAGTGTCGTCCTAGGAGGCAAAGCTCTCTCTACACCCTGTGACCAGAGCTCCCACACTGAGGATGGAAGTGCAGGGCAAACCTACCAATCCCGCACAGACTGAAAAGAGACATCACGGGCACTGACTCTGGTCCTAGACCTGAGTTATGGGATCAAAACAGAGAAGTTAATGGCAAAGTCGGTAATATTTCCACCCAGATATTTTTAGGATAATCGTGTTTAAAATTTTGTGGTCTTGGGACTTCCCTGGTGGCGCAGTGATTAAGAATCTGCCTGCCAATGCAGGGGACACGGGTTCGAGCCCTGGTCCGGGAAGATCCCACATGCTGTGGAGCGGCTAAGCCCGTGCACCACAACTACTGAACCTGTGCTCTAGAGCCTGAGAGCTACAACTACTGAGCCTGAGTGCCACAACTACTGAGCCTGAACGCCTAGAGCCTGTGCTCTGCAACAAGAGAAGCCACCGCAATGAGAAGCCCGCGCACCACAACGAAGAGTAGCCCCCGCTCGCTGCAATTAGAGAAAGCCCGCACACAGCATCGAAGACCCAACACAGCCAAAAATAAATAAATACATTTATTTTTTTTAAAAAATTCTGTGGTCTTACAGAATTGTCTCTGAATCGCTGTACCTAGAGATGAATAGCATCTTTTATAGGGTATTCGATTAAACTTAACAAACATTTTTCAGTGTTAAGTTCTTATCCTGTGCTTGGAACCAAGGCCAGGCTCTAGGCAGACACAGCCAGGATAGATAAGGACTTCACACAGCACGGGTAGGCAACTACACTGCAAAATGTAATGCATGACAAACGGACGATTTCTGATCATTATTACTGATAGTAGTATTTCTATTTCTGCTGTCAAAAATCCAGAAACGGGAATTCCCTGGTGGTACAGTGGTTAAGACTCTGCACTCCCAATGCAGGGGGCCCGGGTTCAATCCCTGGCCTGGGAACTAGATCCCACAGCCATGCCACAATTAAGAGTTCACATGCCACAACTGAGGAGCCCACCTGCGGCGACTAAGGATCCCACATGCCACAACTAAGACCCAACGCAACCAAATATATAAATATTTTAAAAATCCAGAAACAGCTAAATTCAAACCATCAGATCAATAAAATGGTAATTAGTAAGAGTTTATCGTGCACATAAGAACAGTTCACGAACTGGGAGCTTTCAAAACAATAGTGGAATGAAACTCAGAAGTATGTGTTATATAGGACAGCTTATATAGTGAAAATGTGGAGGCTGTTTATTTTTTACAGTGATTGGTTATAGCCTTGAAGTTTTTCCTAATAATGGGATTGGTTAAAATGGTTATCTTATGCCAATTTTGGAAAACAGTTTAAGTTTCATTTATGATTTTCAAAGGCATTTACAAGAAGTGACCCAAGCTCATGTCACTTGTGTTGCAGGATAAGCTAAATTAGTTTTTCCTTACATGGCTTAACTGGTTTTATCTGTTCAGGGAATTTTCAAGTCTGGTCTCCATTTTGTAGTTTATTTTATCACTGCTTAGTAGCCCATAGCAGGAACTGCTCAAAATTTTTTTTGTTGTTGAATGAATGAATTAACCAATTCATTATCAACATGGACATTACAATTGCCCAAGATGGCAGCAGGAAACAGGACAAAGAGAAGAACCCCTGAGTCAGGCTCCATTGGGAAAATTGCAGGCTTGCCTTGGAGGTTGGTAGAAAATGGCAGTGAAGAATGGATACTTCACCTAACATTGACTGAAGTGTGTCCAGGGGTCAACAGTAATGCAGAGAGAATAATTCATGACGTTAAAGGAATAAGACTTTTTCCTTAAAGACTTCCTCCATCTGCTGAAATACAGTTGACCCTTGAACAACATGGGTTTGAACTATGAGGGTCCACTTATACGTGGGTTTTTTTCAGTAGTAAATACTACAGTACTGCCTGGTCAGAGGCCGGTTGAATCCATGGATGCAGAACCAGATTCGAAGGGACCATGTATGTGAAGGGCCATGTAAATTTTATGGGAATTTCAGCTGCGCGGAGGGACAGCACACTTAGCCACGCCCCCCCCCCGCCCCCGCATCATTGTTCTAGGATCAGCTGTACCGTATCTAGGTTGAGGCTTGCGAGCCCGAGGGGTAGAATCGAGTAACGTGCTGGAGTCTGAATGGTGGGAAAAAGGAGCTGGAGGGAGCCCTGCAAAGTGCCTGCCGGCTCTGGGGTCCCTACCGGGGGTTGCCCCAAGCTGTGAGTGCAGGTGCCGCCAGGACCTCTGAGGGCAAAAAACTCCCACACAGGAAGCTGACCCCTGAGGAAAGAGTCCTACCTGGTCCCTCAGAGGCCTCACCTTTTAGATGTGAAGCCCACAGATGAGGACCAACGGGAGGGCCAGGCCTGGGCTCCCAGGAAAGCTGATGATGCCCTCCCCAGAGACAGCCTCTCTAGAACAATCTGGTCCTTGTCTGCCACCCAAGACGCCCTGAGAAAAGGACTGGAGAGAAAAGGCACTCACTGGTGCGCTTTATGAATGAATTTAATCCACTGTCACTTTATTACCCATCTGCTGAGGGTGTTTCCGTTCTCACGTGACCTGGTTAGGGCTGTGCAGGCCGACAGTGAGCCATCAGAATGGCCAGTTACAGCTGTGTCCCCAGACACTCGGCCCCCCACCTAGACACTGAGTCATCACAGGCAGAAAAAGTGCTTTGAACTGAGAAAAGAACAAAGCTCTGCCGTGATATTTCAGAGGCCGCAAAGAAGCTTGAGGACCCATCAGGTGGTTTTGCCAAGACAGCTAGCTCTTAGTTGCCTTCAGCAGTGGAATCCAGGGTTTTCCCAACAACACTGCTTTCTCAAACTCCAGAGCACCAGCTGCTCTGAACTGTCATCTTTATTTTTTTTTAATAAATTTATTTATTTATTTACTTATTTATTTTATTTTAGGCTGCGTCGGGTCTTCGTTGCTGTGCGTGGCCTTTCTCTTGTTGGCGGTGAGCGGGGGCTACTCTACTTGGCGGTGCCCGGGGTTTTCACTGCGGTGGCTTCTCTTGTTGTGGAGCATGGGCTCTAGGCTCTCAGGCTTCAGTAGGTGCAGCACGCAGGCTCAGTAGTTGAGGCTCACAGGCTCTAGAGCACAGGCTCAGTAGTTGTGGCGCACGGGCTTAGCTGCTCTGCGGCATGTGGGATCTTCCCAGACCAGGGCTTGAACCCATGTCCCCTGCATTGGCAGGCGGATTCTTAACCACTACACCACCAGGGAAGTCCCCCCCTTTTTTTTTTTTTAATTT
>NC_041223.1:15129784-15188230 GCF_002837175.3 Physeter macrocephalus | reverse complement strand
GTGTTGAGTAGAGTTCCCTGTGCTATACAGTAGGTCCTTGTTAGTTATCTGTCTTATATATAGCAGTGTGTATGTGTCAATCCCAATCTTCCGATTTATCCCTCCCCCCCATCCCCTGGTAACCATAAGTTTGTTTTCTACATCTGTGACTCTACTTCTGTTTTGTAAATAAGTTCATTTGTACTCTTTTTTTAGATTCCACATATAAGTGACATCATATGATATTTGTCTTTCTGTGTCTGACTTACTTCACTCAGTATGACAGTCCCTAGGTCCATCCATGTTGCTGCAAATGGCATGATTTTGTTCTTTTTTACGGCTGAGTAATATTCCATTGTATATATGTGCCACATCTTCTTTACTCATTCCTCTGTTGATGGACATTTAGGTTACTTCCATGCCCTGGTTATTGGAAATAATGCTTCAGTGAACATTGGTGTGCATGTATCTTTTCAAATTATGGTTTTATCCAGGTATATGCCTAGGAGTGGGATGGCTGGGTCATATGGTAGTTCTATTTTTAGTTTTTTAAGGAACCTCCATGAACTTTCATCTTTAATTCACTTGCAGCCTTTGGGTGGTCAAGGAGTAACTTCAGACAGAAGCCAGTGTTCCTGCTCCCTGCCAGCCTCCACCTGAGTCAGGGTCTCAGAAGTGCCCCTACCTTCCATCTGCTCAGAACTGTGTCCTCCCTTGGCCTGGCCCATGGCCTCCCAGACTTAAGCCTCTCCCCAGGCCTAGCATCTCCCTATAAAATTGCTAGGGAGGCAGGGCCAGTTCTTCCCGCCTGTCTTTCAAACACCGCCTCTAGAACAGAGAGACTCTATCCTTGGAATACAACCACAGATTTCTAATAAGGCTGAATTTCAAACACAGTTTTTGTAACAATCCACTCACTTCTTAACTTTGTGTTATCAAATTAAAAATACATTGTCAGGAATATTCTTGCCATTGTAAACCACAAATGGGATTGTTTTGTTTGGTTTTTAATCATAGCAAGGAAATTTACTCTGTGCAGTTGCAGCATATCTCTTCTTTAAACCTATTTATTTCCATAGCAAAAAAAAAAAAAAAAGAAAGAAAATTCCTCATAAGGTTAAATATAGAATTAACATATGACTCAGCAATTCCATTCCTAGGTATGTGCCCAAAGAATTGAAAACAGGAACTCAAACATGTACACCATGGGGAATTCCCTGGCGGTCCAGTGGTTAGGACTCCAAGCTTCTACTTCCGGGGGGCGTGAGTTCAATCCCTGGTCAGGGAACTAAAATCCTGCAAGCCACACGGCATGGCCAGAAAAGTTAAAATGTACACCAAGTTCATAGCAATAGCCAAAAGGTGGAAATGACCCAACAAATAAATGGATAAACAAAACGCAGACTATACATACAAATGGATGAAATTTTGACATGTGCTACAACATGGATGGACCTTGAAAACAACATGCTGAGTGAAATAAGCCAGATATAATAGGACAATAGTGTATGATTACACTTATATGAAATATCTAGAGTAGGCAAATGCACAGAGACAAAAAGTGGATTGGAGGTTAACAGAGGCTAGAGGTTGTTACTTCATTGGTAGAGTTTCTGTTTGGGTGATAAAAATGCTTGGAATTAGATAGGGGTGATGTTTGCCCAACACTATGCATGTAATTAACACCATTGAATTGCACGCTTTAAAATGGTTAAAGTGATAAATGTTATGTGTGTTTTAGCACAGTTTTTTTTTAAATCAGGCTTTTTATTAGTATGACAGTTTTTGGCTACTAGGGCAATTATACATCTTATTGGCTCATATTTAAAGTCTTGGTAATGATATTTATTCCAAACATAAAAATCTAGTTTTCAATGTCTTGTAGAACTTCGCCGACATGACCAGTGTAACCAGTGCACACTGCCTGGAAATGCCCTTCTCAGGCACATGGGTCCAGAAAGAGTGGCAGACCTGGAGAAGCCTGGCTTTGTATCCAGCTCTCTGCTTCCTGCTTCTGCGACCCTGCAAGTCACTTATGATCACAATGCATCAGTTTCCATATGGTACAATAATGACATTAATTGTTTCACAGGGCTGTTGTGAAGATAAAATGTGTGGGGAATGTAATGTGCTTAATACAATGCTGGGGCAAAGTCAGTGCTCATCATTAAGCTGTTGTTCTTATTGATATTATCGTGACAGAATTCAGGGCTTTTTTAAATGAGTGATTGAGAATTAAAGGGGAAAAGTGATTAAGAAGCACTAACAATTCCAAAGAGAGGAACCGAAGAGCATGGCTCAAAGATTTATGATGAAAGTCAGTCCTGGTTGTTGAGAAAAGGCATGAAGCCTTCTTGAACATTCCACCAGCTGAGCCCGCAGTGGCACCTTGGGACGGCATGAGGAGCCCAGGCCGCGTCATTCTCAGGGGTCCCTCGGCCTGGTCCCACGGAAGCCTCTGGCCCCAGCAGCTGCGAATCACAGCTGTGGGCAAATAGACCTAGTGTCTTTTGCTGTGATCATTGTTTGCTCTGATCACTGGCACTGTGTTGGTTTATCCCAATGCTGCTGGGATGCATTGCCAGTTTAAGCACTTTAACCTTCTGTTTCCTTTAGCTCTCAACCTCTTAACAACCTTCTCACTCCGGACCCCAGTGACATACAGGGAGGTGTCCCAAATGGCCACTGGGACATTGTTGGTTGGGATCAACATCCGCTTTGAAGGTGTCAGGCCTGATATGAGCCCAGTCCAGGGAGGGAGGGAGCGCGCCGGCAGGGGAACAACATATTTCACATAAACAGACCCTTCAGCCTTTGCAGCTTTGGTTTCCCAGGAGAGCAGCCAGCGGCAGGACTTTGGTTTGGAGAAGTAAAGATTCAGCTTCAACAGCTGGGCAGTCACTGCATCCCGACTGCTTTCCTCTGTGTGAGTTGCTGTTGCTGGTTGGAGGCTGTTATTTTCCTCTATGTGTTGTGTAGGATTCGGCCCTTTCCTGGGAAGAGAGAGAGCACATTCCTTGCTTCCCTTAATCACTACTTTGGCATCAGTGCGGAACACTGTAGATAAGGGACCACAGTGCCTGAAGCATCCTGGAGAGGAGGGAGGGCAGTGGCTGGACTGAGACTATACACTGTAAAGAGCAGAACCCTGGAGAGTTTAGGGCTCGTCTGCAGCCCCCAGAGCAGAGCAAGTGCATCCCAGGGGCAGGGAGCGGAAAGCAGAAAGCATAATAGCTGAAGGTGAAGAGGAGGAACTTGTGAGATTTTTAAGTCATAACTCTATGCTAGGATACCCTGGAAGTTTATATTCCCAATTCAAAATATTTTTTTTTCCTGACTCAAAAGTACATTAACGGGGAGACGCAAGAGGGGAGAGATATGGGAACGTATGTATATGTATAACTGATTCACTTTGTTGTAAAGCAGAAACTAACACACCAGTTTATATTCCCAATTCAAAATATTTTTTTTTCCTGACTCAAAAGTACATTAACGGGGAGACGCAAGAGGGGAGAGATATGGGAACGTATGTATATGTATAACTGATTCACTTTGTTGTAAAGCAGAAACTAACACACCACTGTAAAGCAATTATACTCCAATAAAGATGTTAAAAATAAATAAATAAATAAAACTCCCTAGAAATGATGATGACTCAAAAAAAAAAGAAAAAAAAAAGTACATAAGTACATTAACAGACCTTACATGAACCAGTGGGGCAGGTGTGCTATGAAATGAGAATTTGATACAGCAGGGGTAAAAAAACAAAAAATAAAACAAACAAAAAACGTAATTTAAAAAAATATGTATATAACTTTTTTAAAAAGGAAGTCAACAATTGTTTAATGGGTGCAGAGTTTCAGTTTGGGAAGACAGAAAAGACTCTCGAGATGGAAGGGGGTGGTCGTTACCCAGCAGTGCAATTGTACTTAATGCCACAGGACTGTATACTCACAAAGGGTTAAAATGGTAAATTTCATGTTATGTGTACTTTGCCACGTTAAAAACAATTTTTAAGTACTTTCACTGATACATATTTGTCTCCTCATTTGTATCCGTTTTACGTCTGGGGTTTAGGTAAGCTCTGGTTCTGATTACTAGATTCTACTCTAGCTAGTTATGTGACCTTGAGCAAGTCATCTCACCTTTCTGGTCTTCAGTTGCCTCACTTGTAATAGGAGAAATTTGAAAAGAATAGTCTGTCACAGCTCTGATAGCCAAGGATTAGTATTTCTTGAGGGTGTGCTATGTGCCAGGCTCTCTGCTACGCATTTTATCAGCATGACCTCATTTAATCCTCACAAGTATCCCATGAGGCTGGTATAATTATCCTCATCTGAGAGAGAGAGAGAGAGGAATCAGAGGCCCAGAAGGTTCGGTGACTTGTCCACGTACAGCAAGCGAGTGGGATTTGGACTTAGGTCTGGGGGACCCCAGGGCCCAGGCTCTCAGCTGCTGTTCAGTACTGCAGCAGGAAGAACGTCAGAGCCAAACCACCACGAAGATTTCTCCCTGGAAAAGCTATTAGCCTGGAAAATAAGACCGACGTCCAGCCAGGAGCTGGTTCTGCTGTGCTCTCTTATTCCACTTGATGACCGTGTTGCGGCCTCCTGAGAATGTGGGCTGAAGGGCGGGCAGGAAGCAGGACGGGCAAGCTGGCCAGGCTGCTGGCTCCTGCAAAGTCAGGTCTCCACAGTAAGTTTCGCTTTTTTGCCCTAAAGTCATTGAAATCTCCCCAAATTAGATCCCTCCTTATTTCAGCATAATTAAAATATGTTTGAGAATAAAGCACTCTGTTTAGATTATGTTTCCTCCTATCCTCCACCACGAATATTTGTATTCACAATGCAATCAAGAGTTGGTTGCCTGAGAATCGGGGCCCTGAAGCAGACAACAGCTAACCCTCAGCTATGCAATGAAGATTCACTGGTCTTCAAATATTCTCCCAGTCTGTTTTAACCATGATTTTTTCCGTCCCCCTTAACCGCAGCATTAATTAGGGCACTTAGCAAGAAGCACATGGGGCATGTCTGCATGTTACCCGTGACCCTCGGACAGAGAAGCAGAGAAAAAAGCAAGAAAAGACAGCAACAGTACAAGTGAACGTTGGCTGCCCGTGCGATATTGCAAAACCATGGTGTATTTGCATTTGTTGATGAAAATCGTTGCAAATCAACCTAGGAATTAGATAAATACAACATCAACAAATCACTGGAACATCTGTACAATGACACTATGTAGACATTAAGAATGAGTCAGATCTCTAACAGAGCACATCAACGGATGAAGCTTTGGAAGCTGGAGCCAAGTTGAGCAATCATCCTTGCGGACACGGAGGCAGGTCTGAAAACAGTATTGAGACCCTTGGACAAGAAGCAACCAACGCCACAGCAAACAGCCTGCAGAAAGAATCGCAAGGCTACCTGGAGGAGCAGCTCAGGAGCAAATAGCAGGAATGTAAACCCAAGCGTGACTCTCTCCCCAGCACCTGAGTGACTAAAGCGCCTCACCACGGCTTAGTGAAGAGGCACCGACGGCTGTAAGCAGAACTCGGCTGACGGGCATTTGTATTCTGTTATATGTGCTGGTGCTTAAACCACTAAACACACAAACACACACACACCTTTAATTCTTAAGATTCAAATATTCTCTTTTTTTCCTATAAAGTCCATAATTCCAAGGCCTTTGGTGGTACCTTCACATAAAAATTCCTTTTTTTTTTTTTTTTTTTTTTTTTGTGGTACGCGGACCCCTCCCGCTGCAGAGCACAGGCTCCGGACACGCAGGCTCAGCGGCCATTGGCCTCTCCCGTTGCGGAGCACAGGCTCCGGACACGCAGGCTCAGCGGCCATGGCTCATGGGCCCAGCCGCCCGACGGCACGCGGGATCCTCCCGGACCGGGGTACGAACCAGTGTCCCCTGCGTCGGCAGGCGGACTCTCAACCACTGCGCCACCAGGGAAGCCCAAACATAAAAGTGTCTGCATTGGATACTGACTACCAGCAACCAAAATCTGTTACCTGGTATGGCTAAAACCCAGTAAACTGCACTGTATTCGTTAGTTATGGCCACATATCAAATTAACCCAAACCTTAGTGACTTAAAGCAACAATTATTATTAATTATCTCTCACAGTTTCGGTGGGTCAGACATGTGGGTCACAGAAGGAACACAGATTTATCTCCACTCCACAAGGACTGGAGCCTCAGCTGGAAGGCTTTTGGGGTGAAAGCTGGAATCATCTGAGGGCTTGGTCACTCACATGTGTGACAATTAATGCTGGCTGTCAGCTGAGGGCCTGAGTGAGACTGTTGGTTAGAACCTCCACACATGGCCTCTCTGTGTGCACTGGGCTTCCTCACAATATGGCAGATGGGATCCAAGGGCAAGCATCCCACAAGAGGGAACCAAACAGAAGCTCTGTCCTTGTTACGATCTAGCCTGGAAGTCACACAGCTTTGCTTCCACTGTACTCGATTGACCAAGGTGGTCACAAGCCTACGTCCAGACTTAAGGGGAATGAACACAGACCCACATCTCAATGGGATGGATGTCAGCCACACAGTAAGAAGAGCATATGGAGTGGGATACGTATGTAGGGGTGGCCATCTTTGGAAGATACAACCTGCCCTTACAGAATTCTGCTTTAAAGCTGATTTCTGTAGGAAAGTACACCACGGCTTAAAGATTTCATGAACAAGAGAGTCTTAGGTGGATCCTAACACATAATTGGAGAATATCTGGTGTCTGGTGACATGGTGGGTGATAGGATTAGAAAGGTACATTAGGGCCAGATTTCAGAGAGTCCTAAATGATATATTAAAAGTGTGGTCTTTATTCCAGGGACATGGAGGAGCCACAGAAGTATTTTCACCAAAGATTTCTCTCAAGGCCCTGGAGAGAATGGATTAGAGAAAAGGAGAGGCAAGTCCACCTGGGAGCTAATTAAAGTGGTCCAGGTGAGATATGTCAGCACTCTGGACAATGACATTTACCTACATCTTTGAGCCACCAGCCTATACCTTCAGTCCACTTTGTTTCTCTCTAATTACAAATTCAGCGAGGACCCCAAATCGTTTCAGCATCTAATATTAATAGATTATAGGTCTCAAAGACATACATTTGATATATAGTTTGTATTTGTAATCATACACATACAGCATAAAACAGCTTGCCTTAAAATGACACTTCTCCCATGGCCATGAAATTATATAAAGCATTCATTTTGCTGATAAACCCCACAAACTTCCTCCTACAGCTTCTTTTTGGACTTGTTTTTAGTGTATTACTTGAATATATTGCTCGGGCCCCTCTGTCCTCCTTTTCTGTCCTTGCTTAACCCTTAGCATAAATCAAAATCACAGAGCAAATCATGTCGCTGGTTCTCTAGAAACTTTGACTGATGGCTGAGCTATGATCAGAAGTTCTAGGGGTCCATGGGCTGGGGGGGTGGGGCAGGGGCATGACACAGACATCTCTAAGAATCTGATAACAATTCACAGGGGTGTGTGGGCACCCCCAGGTGGGCTTGTTGTCTCATGAGATGGCAAGTAGCTTTGGGGCTCTGGCTTGAATCACCAGGCCTCTATGAATCAGCTGGCAGTCATCACCTGGATGAGGTCAGAGTGGGTCACAGGGACTCCGGCCCCTGAAATGAGGGCTCTGTCTGACTTGAAGCAGTCATTCATCTCTTTGAACTTCAGTTTCTCAAGATGAGGATGGTAATGAAGACTCTTACCCCCTGGAAGCAATGTCCTGACATGCTGGCCATCAGCTTAGAAATCTGTGTTTGCTTACGTGCACGATCAAGGCAAATGTAACCTGTCCTTTCAGCCAACTCTGCTGAGGTTGCTTTTACAACTATGACTGGTAGTTAGGTTTACTCTTCAATTGCTTTATTTAAACTCGAATCTAGTTATATAAACATACCTCAGCACAATTTATAGGCTGGCGATTCTTTCTATCATAGCTGACTTGTTTTTCTTCCTGAGACAAACTCTTGAGTCTAGACTTTGTCAGGTTGATACATGAGGGTGGGGACTGTTTATACCGAAACGGTATACACATTCCAGACACGTGCCTTGTTACTGATCCGAAATAAAGATGACGAGCCTTTGACTTGTAAAGAGACACTCAAGAAATTGTTTGAAGTGCAACTCTGATCTATTTACTAGAAAGAGGCACAAAGAGTTCCTCAAAACTTTCTTTGCTGCTTTTGAAGAGGCGGGTGTTAGGGAGGCAGCAATTTTATTTTATTTATTTATCTATTTCTTTTGGCATGCGGGATCTTAGCTCCCCAACCAGGGATCGAACCCGTGTCCCCTGCCGGGGAAGCTCGGAGTCTCAACCACTGGACCGCCAGGGGAGTCCCGGACAGCAGCTTTAGATCAATGCAGGAGAGAACGTTCTCATGATACAAACTCTTCCACAATGAAAGGGGCTGGGGGATCTCTAACTAGTGACTTTCCTCACAGGGGAAATGCTTAAACAGAACTGATTGACCATCTTCAAGAAATGGTAGGAAAGGGTTTAATCAACCCACAGGAAAGAAGATGGATTTGGAGGTATCTTTCCATTCAAATATCCTATCTTAGATTTCTCCAATAAGCCTATGAGGATGAAGATAAGATTTTGTTAATGGTTCAGTCCTAAAAACAGATCTTTGCAAACAGTGCGTGTGAATAGCCTACTGAGGGTGGGGTTTGTGCGGGAAGGGTGAGGATATGGGTGCATGTGTACAGTGCTATGCTGGGAGTTTTAGGTCAGGTGTGTTGTCCAAAGAACATATTTCTAAGCTTTCAAAACACAGACAAAAATTATGCTCAAGAAGTCAGTATCCGGTGGCTTCTCCATTCTAGGGCTGAGACAATAAGACTGGTAATGGCAAAGTTTACTTTGCCAGCCTGTCAGAGACTTCAGACTGTTGGGAGGGGGATTCTAGCAAAGGCCAGGCCTAAAGCAGTGAGGAGGGAAGGGAAGGTCTTGGTCCTTCAGAGGAGACTGACCTTCACGGCCTTCTCACAGCCAGACTAGTGCTAAGGTACATGCGGTGCAAGTCAGTCCCTGAAGCTCTACGGTGATGGTACATTTTCATTACAAATAAGCCTGAATATCATTACTTGGTCTCTTCATAACAGAGGTATCACTTCACACTGGTCAGAATGGCCATCATCAAAAAATCTACAAACAATAAATGCTGGAGGGGGTGTGGAGAAAAGGGAACCCCCTTGCACGGTTGGTAGGAATGTAAAATGATACAGCCACTATGGAGAACAGTATGGAGGTTACACATGTACCCCAATGTTCATTGCAGCACTGTTTACAATAGCCAGGACATGGAAACAATCTAAATGTCCAATGACAGATGAATGGATACAGAAGATGTTGTACATATATACAATGGAATATTACTCAGCAATAAAAAGGAACAAAATTGGGTCATTTGTAGAGATGTGTATGGACCTAGAGTCTGTCATACAGAGTGCAGTAAACTAGAAAAAGGAAAACAAATATTGGGATTTTCCTGGTGGCCCAGTGGTTAAGAATCCGCCTGCCAATGCAGGGGACATGGGTTCAAGCCCTGGTCTGGGAAGATCCCACATGCCACGGAGCAACTAAGCCAATGCACCACAACTACTGAGCCTGCGCTCTAGAGCCCGCGAGCCACAACTACTGAGCCTGGGCACCACGACTACTGAAGCCCACGCACCTAGAGCCGGTGCTCCACAACAAGAGAAGCCACCACAATGAGAAGCCCACGCACCGCCACGAAGAGTAGCCCCCGCTCACCGCAACTGGAGAAAAGCCCGTGGGCAGCAATGAAGACCCAATGCAGCCAAAAATAAATAAATAAAATAAATTTATAAAAAAAGAAAAACAAATATTGTATACTAACACATATTTGTGGAATCTAGAAAAATGGTACAGATAAGCCTATTTGCAGGGCAGGAATAGAGATGTAGATGTAGAGAACGGACATGTGGACATGCGGGGGGAAGGGGAGGGTGGGACGAGTTGGGAGATTAGGTTTGAAATAAATACACTACGTAATGTGTAAAATAGATAGCTAGTGGGAACCTGCTATAAAGCGCAGGGAGCTCAGCTCGGTGCTCTGTGATGACCTAGATAGGTGGGAAGGAGGGTGGGTGAGAGGGAGGTCCAGGAGGGAGGGGATGTAGGTATACATATAACTGATTCACTTCACTGTACAGCAGAAACTAACACAACGTTGTAAAGCAATTATACTCCAATAAAAAAAAAAGAACTTTATATGAATCAGCACATGAAGAGTGATAAAGTTCAGAAGCTGTGTCTTCTAATAAAAAGGGCAACATATATATATATATACATGAATGAGTATATATACATATATGTGAATATGCATGTATGAATTATATGTATGTATGTATGTATATATATGAATCAGTATATATGTGTATATATATAAACCGTATAAATATATTTACATTATATAGATATTCATATATACATTTGAATATATACATATATATTCATATATATATACATTTGTGTATATATATGAATATCCATATTATAGATAGATAGATAGATCGATAGATTTAAAAACAAATGAAATCCTTCCCCATGTACTACCAGAGAGTAAAAATACAGAGATGGAGGGGCTTCCCTGGTGGCGCAGTGGTTGAGAGTCCGCCTGCCGATGCAGGGGACGCGGGTTCGTGCCCCGGTCCGGGAGGATCCCACATGCCGCGGAGCGGCTGGGCCCGTGAGCTGTGGCCGCTGACCCTGCGCGTCCGGAGCCTGTGCTCCGCAACGGGAGAGGCCACAACAGTGAGAGGCCCGCGTACCGCAAAAAAAAAAAAAAAAAAAAATACAGAGATAGAACTGTGCTCTCATCACTAGGGCTGGAAATGTGACCTAAATTAGGCTTGTGAAAGCCAATCCTAAGACTTTGGAGAGTGGGGTTTCTGAAGGAACAAAGTACTAGTTTTTCCACTGAGGTTGTTTAATTGGTAGGAAGTAAGCCTGGAACTGCCAGGGTACCACCTAGAGACTGGCATCTTGAGAATGAAGCCAACAGAAGAGAGGGTGAAAGATGGAGACAGGGACAATATCCTGATGGCATCCTGGATTCAGTTACGACTAAAGCTGTTCAGTTACTGAGCCAGTAAAAACACACTTTACGTTACACCCATTTGAGTTGAATTTCTTTCACTTGCTATCTCAAGAAACTTAATAAATCAGAGCAAAAGCCAAGCTACAAAGATGCATTATGGGGTTTCCCTGGTGGCGCAATGGTTAAGAATCCACCTGCCAATGCAGGAGATACGGGTTCGAGCCCTGGTCCGGGGAAGATTCCCACAGGTTGTGGAGCAACTAAGCCCGTGCGCCACAACTACTGAGCCTGCACTCTAGAACCCACGAGCCACAACTACTGAGCCCGTGTGCCGCAACTGTTGAAGCCCGTGTGCCCTAGAGCCCATGATCTGCAAAAAGAGAAGCCACCACAATGAGAAGCCTATGCACCGCAACGAAGAGTAGCCCCCGCCCTCTGCAACTCGAGAAAGCCCGCGCGCAGCAACAAAGACCCAACGCAGCCAAAATTTAATTAATTAATTAATTAATTAATTAATTAATTAAAAGGTGCACTATGAAGAGTTCAATCCAGTCCCTGCAAGTGGCACATGCCTGGGTGTCTGGCTGGGCTGCCTTGAACAGGCCTAATGAGAAAGGTTCAACTTGGTGATAACTTTAAAACTTTCTGATTTGTGTCTTAAACCTTTATTGTCTGAGCTTCAGAGATACAATTGTATTTTTTTTAATATTATTTGCTTTCCAATAAGGAAGGCTCATGAATCATTGGGAGTTTGGTCTGTGTAGTGATTGTGGAAATATAAGTGGTTCAGCAAGTGACTCCCAATGCATCCTTGAGGATTAGCGTTTTATAAGAAGCACTGAGATATAGCTATCTTTAAAAATAATGCTCATTTTAACTTGATTTTTTGCATTTGCCAAAGTAAAGCGGGTTTGCATGATCTCAAGTGAATTTGGTCCAGGCCTGGGCTCTCCATTTCTTTATCCTGTGCTAGCTCATGTTCTTTGTTCTCAATTTATGATGAAGTGTGGAAAACTTAGGAAAATTATCGCATGCTCAGGTCTAGTGGAAGCAGTTGGCCATATTGAACGTTGGAAAGTTTGTTTCCTCTGAGGGATTGTGGAGTTTTCAAATTCACTTTACCAAATATACCTATTTAATTTGCATCCAGTTAGAGAAAACAGCTGGATAGAACCTGGAGCATGGGATATTAATTCATTAATTCAGGGGTTAGAGTGTGAGGTTATTCATCCAGATGAATGCATTTAAGTTGCTCTAATCTACAAATTGGAGCCAATGCTCTGTAGTTTGAAAGCTTGCAAATGTTTCCTTTACAACATGTTTCCTGCAACACTCAGAATGATGGTGCTAATGCAGTCACACTTGTTAGGAGCATGCTTTCTTAAGCAGAGGAGTGATGTGATCAGTTTTACATTTTAGAAAGATCGTTTTGCTGCTGCCCAGAGGATGGACTAGAGAAGAGCAGATGGGGCGAGAGGGCCAGTTTAATGATAGTCCAGTCAAGAAACGACAAGGAGGTGGCCCAGGAGAGTGGGAGACAGTAACTAAGAAACTTCACTTAGGGGGGCTTCCCTGGTGGCGCAGTGGTTGAGAATCTGCCTGCCAACGCAGGGAACACAGGTTCGAGCCCTGGTCCGGGAAGACCCCGCATGCCACGACGCAACTAAGGCCGAGCGCCACAGCTGCTGAGCCTGCACTCTAGAGCCGCGTGCCACAACTACTGAAGCCCGCGCGCCACAGCTACTGAAGCCCACATGCCTAGAACCTGTGCACCACAGTGCACAGAAGCCACCACAGTGAGAGGCCCGTGCACCACAACAAAGAGTAGCCCCCGCTCACTGCAACTAGAGAAAGCCCGTACGCAGCAACGAAGACCCAACACAGCCCCCCAAAATTAATTAATTAATTAATTATTTTTTAAAAGTAACTTGACATGACATCATCCTGGATTAAGCAGGTGTATCTATTTGGCATCCATTCATCACAAGGCCAATGATATTAACTGTATTTTCTTATTTTCTGCATTCTTGATGGTCTAGCATCTGGAGGCCTTACAGACCCAAGAGAGACTGCCCTCCCTCCTAGACGAAGCTAATTCCTAAAGATAATAACAACCTGCTCAGGGGCACATCTTTCATAGGCAAACCAACCAACCCTGAGTCTATAGCCCCAACCTCCTGTGTATTTGACTCTCACACACCAAGCCATATTTCCCCTGCTCTAAATCATCCCAGGGCCAGGTACCAGGCAACTAGAGACCACCCCTATAGCCCAAAGCCTACTGGATTATTCAAACTAGCCAATCTTAAAATGTTTCCCCTGCCCTGCCTTGCCTTTACCACAGAAACTCCCGTAGAGACTGAGACCTAGGATTTCCTCTCCTGCTTTCCCCTCCTGCTGTTGCCTCCTGACCAAATCTGGTGCTCCTCCTATGGCCCTGAGTGGCATGGTGAGCCCTCTTCTCTTGGCAAATGTAAGTGATGAATTTTTTTTTCAGTGGCATTGACCAATCTGTGTCGTCACTCAGGCTCCATAAATAAAAATCCTACAAGTACAAATGAGAGATGTCCCTAAATCCAATGATGGGTGTCCTCATAAGAGACAGAAGGGGAAAAGACATAAAGACACACACCAAGGACAAGGCCATGTGAAGAAGGAAGCAGAGACTGGAGTTACAGCGCCACAACCAAGAAGTGCTGGGATCCACCAGAAGCAGCAAGAACCTTTAGAGGGAGCAGGGCCCCACCAACACCTCGCTTTTAGACTTCTGGCCTCCAGAACAATGAGAGAATAAATTTCTGTTGTTTTAAGCCACCAAATGTATGGTAATTTGTTACAGCAGCCATAGGAAACTAATACAGCACCCTATCAAGAGGCATTTCCAGAAATTACATCTTGTTTTTCCTTGTCTTAAAAGACGGGTACTATTGCCAGTTTTAGAGACTAAAAAATCACCACCTTAAAGCAACTCTATCTTATCCTACAAAAAATGACCACAAAGAAAATTTCTTCCACTGAGCTGGAAGAAGAATGTAATAAAACTTTTTTGCGGGGGAAAGGAAGTAGTTTTAAAAATGCCTCTCTTCTTTGGGAGTAGAAAAGGGTGGGCATGCAGTTACTGGGAAAAATAGGAGGATGGTGGACAATGTGAGGGTCCAGCTGAGGTTTAAAAAAAATTTTTTTAACAATAATAATACCTAAAATTTATCGAACTGCTACTACGTGCTGAACATTATGTTAATCACTTTCTGGCATTATCTCATTTCCATCCTTCCTGTAATCTTATGAGTACTATTATTGTCCCTGTTTTATAGATGAGAAGCATGAAGTGATACCTGTATACCCTGTTGAACAAATCTTCCAGCTGTGCTGCTCAGGCAGATGTAGGAACAAAAACAGGTAGAAGGTAGGACTGATTCACAGCTCTGTAGCTGTTGGTTGAGAGGGAGGAAAAGGACAAGGAAGTAAAAAACTTAAGAGTTTATTCATTTACTCAACAAATTGTGTAAATTTGTTCAAAATTGAAAAAGTAATTCAAAGGACGACTCAGGAGATCTAGAGTGGTGCTGTCCCTAGATCTTTCTGCTATAATGGAAATGTTCTAGAATTTGCACTGTTCACACTATTTACAATATCCAAGACATGGAAACAACCTAAATGTCCATTGATAGATGAATGGATAAAGAGATGTGGTACATAATACAATGGAATATTACACAGCCATAAAAAAGAATGAAATAATGCCATTTGCAGCAACATGGATGGACCTAAAGATTATCATACTAAGTGAAATTAGTCAGACAAAGACATGATATCACTCATATGTGGAAAATGACACAAATGAACTTATCTATGAAAGAGAAACAGACTCACAGATATACAGAACAGACTTGTGGTTGCCAAAGAGGAGGGGAGAGGAGGGGAGGAGAGGGATAGATTGGGAGTTTGGGATTAGCAGATGCAAACTATTATATATAGAATGGATAAGCAAGGTCCTACTGTATAGCACAGGGAACTATATTCAATATCCTGTGATAAACCATAATGGAAAAGAACATGAAAAAGAAGATAGATGATAGATAGATAGATATAGATATAGATATAGATCTGAATCACTTTGCTGTACAGTAGAAACTAACACAACAATGTAAATCAAGTATGTTTCAATAAAATTATTTTTAAAGATAAGAAAAAAAAAGAATTTCGACTGTTCAATCCAGTAGCCATTAACCACCTCTGTTATTGTGCACTTGACATGTGGTTAGAACAATAAGAAACTGAATTTTAAACCTTATTTAACTTTAAATAAGCATATGTGGCTCGTGGCTACTGCACTGGACATGGGACATGCCGGAAAAGAAACAGCTAGAAGGGAGTTGGGAAGATGGGTGCAGGGAGGGACTAGAGGGCTTTGTCAGCAGGTTTGATGGGCAAATGTGAGTGAGGGAGCTGAAAGGACTCAGGAGTGTGGTGTCAGAGAGTGGAATATTGGCCTGTGAGATTTCAGAGGGGTGTAGTAGCTTCATGTGGTTGCCAAGGTCCAAACTGCATCCGGGAAGCAGATTACAGAGCTAAAAAGAAACAAAGGTGACGATCACCTTGATGTAGAGGATGTCAAAGAAGTGATGGGTTTGGGTGTGGAACCAGCTGTCTACATGCAGTGGAAATCATCCAGGATGGTGGTCGAAATGGACATGGAGAGAAAGTCTGAAACGGATTGTCAAAGCCCAGTGCATAGGGCACAGTGATGCCTGTGGACGGAAGGAGAGAGGCAGAGCTGGTGGCAGGGATGTGAGGGAAAACATGGACGTTGGCAGAAGGTTGGAAAAGTCAGCAAGTGAATAGTGGAGTGTGGGAGGATGTTTTGGGTAGAATTGTGTCCCCCCAGCATTCACATGTTGAACCATTAACCTCCCTACCCCAGTACCTCAGAATGTGACCTTATTTGAACATGGGGCCTTCACAGAGGTAATCAAATTAAAACGTGGTCCTGGGGTGGGCTTTAATCCAATATGACTAGTGTCCCTATAAAAAGGGGAAATTTGGAGACAGATGTACTTAGAGGAAAGCCACCGTGAAGAGACGCAGGAAGGGCCTTCCCTGGTGGCGCAGTGGTTGAGAATCTGCCTGCCAATGCAGAGGACACGGGTTTAGCCCTGGTCTGGGAAGATCCCACATGCCACGAAGCAACTAAGCCCGTGCGCCACAACTATTGAGCCTGCGCGTCCGGAGCCTGTGCTCCGCAACAAGAGAGGCCGCGACAGTGAGAGGCCCACGCACCGCGATGAAGAGTGGCCCCCGCTCGCCCCAACTAGAGAAAGCCCTCGCACAGAAACGAAGACCCAGCACAGCCAAAAATCAATTAATCAATCAATAAAATTTTAAAAATAAATAAATAAATAAACTTGTTTAAAAAAGAAACGCAGGAAGAAGACGCCCATCTACAAGCCCAGGAGAGGGGCCTGGAACAGATCTTTCCCTCCCAGCCCTCAGAAGGAATCAGCCATGCCCACACCTTAATCTCGGACTTCTAGCCTCCAGAACTGGGAGACCATACACTTCTGCTGTTTAAGTTGCCTTGTTTGTGATAATTTGTTAAGGTAGCCTCAGCAAACAAATACAGAGAACCACAGAGAAGTCTTCTGTCTATGCTGGAATTCTCCCAGAAACATGGGGCTACTCACACGGTTAAAAGAATTAGCTTGAGGCGAGTAATTGATCTGGTTCTCACACTTCCACCTTTTCCTCTTCTTCTCTCCTGGCAAATAAAGGCTTGTTTGCAGCCAGCAAGCCACCCAATAATTAAGGAGATGGGGAGGGAACACATCAAAGTGGCAAACCACACACTGTCTTTGTTACCTGAGTGACTGCTGCATACTCCTGTCCTCCCAAGGGCCAGAGGAGTAAATGGCCCGCAGCTGCCTTTGGGGAGCATTGAGTACATAAATTTGGGAGGATTTATCCATTTGGTCAAAGGAGCATCTTGAATACTGGTGTCTAGGCAAATGCCTCCGGTGTTTTTATTCCTGTAACCTCGGCTGCTTCACCAGGTTTCAAGTATGTAGCTTTCCTGCCACTCTCTTCCCCCTCCATTTTCTCCCAGCACCCCACCCCCACCCCAAGTCAGCTCTGCTTTGTGTGGGTCTTGGACAAAGCAAATGTAGAAGGCCCAGATCTGGGACAAAACTCCTCTTTTCTATTTGCCTTCCCTCCCAGTTCTGACCTTCTCTCGTCCAGCCTTTTGCATCTCCACTTTAACTGAGGGATTCTGAGCGCTTAAAGACCATTTTCAAATCTCAGAGGAGGAAATCGTAACAATGACAGATATCAGGACTCAATTCAATCACCTCTCAGAGAAAGCAGGAATATTTAAAATCTGTATCAAGATAGCACCAGAAAACAGATTTTTAGACTGACAGATCGCCGCTTAGCATCTACTTAGACTACTATTTTTTCATTGATTTTTCTGTAGTTAACATGACACAGACCATCAAGGAGATTTTGGAAAATTGATCAAAGGGAATTAAAATGCACTCGGAAAATATGAAGTTCTATATAAATTGTAATCATCCTTCTTAGCCGAGGTTGCTCTTCCATATCGGCTTTCATCCTCCATGCCTTTCATCACTTCTCTTTCATTGAATACAGCTGACTAGTCAATTCTCTGTTCTCTCTATCAGCTTTTAAGCTATGGATACTATGACTATACAGCTGAGGGAGTTTATTTGCAGAAGACTTATAGAACCTTTGGGAGTTCCTCTGCTTCCATAGAACCCTTTGTGGGATGAAGGAGGGAAGAGATAGATTAGACAGATAGATACAGATACATGGCCCAGGGATTTTTAAATTATGGAAACCTCAGTTAAATTGTCAGGAGACCAGAAGGGGGCGCTCCCCTGTTCTGTGACAGTAACAGAGCCCAACGGGAAGAAGAAAGATTTCTCTTCTTTCCTGGCAAAGACTCAGCCAATGAAGAGCCATGGGCTCTTTGTTTACTTCAGCCCTTCCAACTTCCTTTTCCTCTCTATAAAAGCCTTCTCCTTCCCTTGCCTGTGGGGACTTGCTCAAGGCTTCAGATACTGAATTTCAGTTCTCTACTGAATCTGAATAAACCCATAATATCTGCCAGTCTATTTGTTTCAGGTCAACAATATAAAAATATCAATATAGACCAGGGCTTAGCAAACTTTTTCTGTAAATGTAGCCTTTGCAAGCCACGTACTCTGCCACATATTCTTTGCTCTTATTACAACTCTTATCAGTGTAATAACCATTCTGAGCTCTCAGCCCATACAGAAACAGGCCACAGGCCATAGTGTGCCAACCCTTGATATAGGCCGTCCAGATGAAAAAAATGTATTTGTATTTGGAGTTTCATAGAAAATGTTACCAACGATGACCGTGTGTCATGAGTAAGAAATAGGAAGGTAGAAATGTTTAAAATGTGATGCATAATAACAATTAGGAATAATCTGATCTGAGCATCGTAGGGCCAGTTTTTTTAAGCAAATGCTTTAAATATTGAATGTTGAACATTTAGGTATTCTAAAGTTAACTTTTAGCCTAGGGCGGAAAAAACCTTCACTTGGCTTTTCTCATATCAAATTGGAATTTTACTTTCTTGTTTTCATATGTATCTTTTATTCACTTGCAAAGAGAAAAATGCTCTTCCGCCGAAATTTCTTTCCTGATAGACTGAGTTGAGTAGAGGAGGAAGGACTGCGCTCCATCAAAACTTGTTGGTTCGGCAGAAAGACTAAAAGCCCAGCAGTAGCAAGGAGATTAGGCTTCTAACCAGCCCATTACCAGCCCCATAAACTTGAGCAAGAGTCTTGATTTTGGGGGGGCTCAGCTTCTCTCTCAAGAGTGTGGGAGGATCGGATTAAATCATATGCAAAAGGACTTGATGACTGTCAAAGGCATATATACATGTAGGTCATTTGCCTTTTCATTTTCCATTCTTCGCGCCTAAATATACCAGTGCTCAAAATGATTTCCAAAAGCCCGTTCAAGCCTGAAGGAATTTTCGTCCCTTTTTTCATCCCTATATCCATTCTTTAACAAACATGTACCAAGACCTGGGTACTGCAGTTGGTAAGAAAACAAGAGTTTCCAAGGGCAGAAAACCCTGCCCTTAGAGGGTTTATAGCCTCAGGAATTATTGCAATCATGGCTCAAAGAGAAGGGGAAGCAGTGCTGGGGCTGACCACCTGGCTTTTGATGTGGTGTTTTTTGGGCCCTGTGAGATCTTAGCTCCCCAGCCAGGGCTCGAACCCGTGCCCCCTGCATTGGGAGTGCGGAGTCTTAACCACTGGACCGCCAGGGAAGTCCCCACTGGTGTTGTGCTTTGCTTTAGGGATTTTGAATCTTCTGTGATGAAATAAGTTTAAAACATACTCATCGAATAGGCATGGAGTGACTAGTGAGTGGCTAGGAATACATTTAATAGGCAACATTCAAAAGATACAAAAAAGCACAGGGAACTATATTCAGTATGCTGTGACAAACCATAATGAAAAGAATATGAAAAAGAATATATATACATATAACTGAATCACTTTGCTGTACAGCAGAAATTAACACAACGCTGTAAATCAACTAGACTTCGGTGAAATATTTTTTTAAAAAGATATGAAAGAGGGCTTCCCTGGTGGCACAGTGGTTGAGAATCCGCCTGCCGATGCAGGGGACACGGGTTCGTGCCCCGGTCCGGGAAGATCCCACATGCCGCGGAGCGGCCGGGCCCGTGAGCCATGGCCGCTGGGCCTGCGCGTGTCCGGAGTCTGTGCTCCGCAACGGGAGAGACCACAACAGTGAGAGGCCCGCGTACCGCAAAGAAAAAAAAAAAAAAGATATGAAAGAATCTGCAATCAGAAGGCACTGTGCTGGGTCACTGCAGTCAAAAGTCAAGTAGGGTCTCCCCCCGCAAATTCATGTCCACCTGGAACATATGTATGTGACCTTATTTGGAAGTCTGGTCTCTGCAGATGTCATCAAGTTAAGCTGAAGCCATGCTGATGAGGGTGATCTTTACTCCAATATGACTGGTGTACAGACACACAGGGAGAACGCCTTGTGATGACCAAGGCAAAGACCGGATTGGAGTAATGCACCTACAGGCCAAGGAATGCCAAAGCTTGCCAGCTAGGAAGAGGCAAAGAAGGATCCTCACCTAAAACCTTCAGAGAGACACTGGCCTTACTGACACATTGATTTCCAAGGCTAGAAGTCTGGAATCAAGGTGTGGCAGGTCACGCTCTCTCTCTCTGGTGGCTCAGGGGGGATGGGGGTAGGAGCGATCCTCTCCACCTTCTGTGTGGCCAGCCATCCTTAGTGCTCCTGGGCTTGAAGCCGCATAGCTCCAATCTCTACCTTCGCTGTCACATGATGTTCTCCCTGTGGGTCTGTCTCTCCTTCCTCCTTCTTATAAGGAATCTCGATACTCCTGTATGACATCATCTTAACTAATTATAGCAACAACAACCCTATTTCCAAGTAAGGTTACATCCTGAAGTTGCAGGAAGGAATGACTTTGGGGGTGACACTCTTCAACCCAGTACAGGTGGCAACGGTTTACATGGAAGGAAAGCTCTGCGAAGTAGAGTGTGGAGAGTGAGAACCAATGTAAACACAGAACTGTGGGAAACTCCTCCATGGTAGGGGAAGAAGAAGGATGCAGAGCCCACACAGAGACCTGAGGGAGGGTGGTCAGAGAGAGGTGGGAGGAGAAACAGGAGGGAGGGGCGTTCTGGAAGCCAGAGATACCGAGGGACGGGGAAGAGTTGACTTCAGCGACAGCAGTTTTTGTCGCGTGATGGGGCCAGAAACCAGAGTACAGTGGGCTGAAGAGCAAATAAAAGCCTTCGAGTTCCAAATGTGTACGTGTCTGTTTTTCTTTTGATGAAATTGTTCCTATAATATGGTGCTGAAAGTGCTCACAAGGGAGGATTTCAGGGCTGCCCAGGATGTGTTTTCCCACATCTCTGGCTGTGAGGTGAAGTCAAGTGAAACATGGCTCCTTCTCTTCCCTGCACCCCCTTTTCATAGAGCAACCTGGACTCTTAATGCCTTGGGTATCACAAATACCAGACCTATAAATCTGACCCGGGCAGAAAACGTTAAAGGCAAGGAGAAGTGCATTTGGCCAGACCTTTTATGTGATGGGTGGAACGTCTACCCCCAGCTACCAATTTGGCTTAGGAAATTTTTAATCAAGTTCCCTTAATTCTATACTTATATGCAAAAATGGTTTTTTGCAGTTTACAACATATATTGAATTTTCCTAGCTATTTTACAAACACCTTATTTGAACCTCAACACACATTTATGGGGAATTCCCTGGCGGTTCAGTGGTTAGGACTTCCACCGCCAGGGCCATGGGTTCAATCCCTGGTCAGGGAACTCAGATCCCGCCTACCCTAGAGCACGGCCCCAAAAAACGAAAAAAAAAACCCCACATGCTTATTAATTCCTAGTATTATCCTCATTTGAAAGCTGAAAAATTGAAGCTCCAGAAATTATGTTAAATTGCCCAAAGTCAAACGGCAGATCGATGGGGAAACTGGGATAAAAGCCTAGGTCTTCAAAGCCAACCTGCGTTTTTGAAATAGCCAGCGTTGTTCAATGGTAGCTCCATGATCATGGGTAAAGCAAAATGGAGTCCCAGTTTCATCTCTTATCTTTAGTCCTCACCCCCTCCTCTTCCTCCTCCTTTCCTTCTTTTTATGGAACGGATATTTGAGGAGTGACTCTCCTAAGCCAGGCCTGTGTTAAGCTGGAGGTAACAGTGGTGAACATGCCAGGCACCATTTATCCTGCTTCATGGATGTCAGGACGCCTGCAGATGGGCAGGAAGCTGGCAATTAGAGCACCATGTGCTCAGGACCGCATCAGGGTGAGCACAGGAGACCAGGAGGGCGCCAGGCAGGCAGTGCAGCCACCCCAGAGGCTGGGCAGAAAAGGTTTCCATGGGAAATCACATCTGGGCTGAAGGGTAAACAGTGAGGTGTGTCAGCCCCAGACACACACACACATACACACACACACACACACACACACACACACACACACACACACACACACACACACACCAGGGTCCCACACCTCCAAGTCAGGAGGGGCAGGGAGAATCCCCGTGAATTTCTCACCAGCCTCTCCCTCAGGCAGCTCCTCTCCTGGGCGCTGGCCCCATCAGCCATCTCTTAGGCGGGCACACTTCCAGGAGAAGCAGAGGCCCAGGTCTGCAATACCTGTGCAGCTGTTATTTAATCCTCATCTCTTTCTAACTAAGAAGGGGAGGAGCAAGAGACCTGGGAGAGCCCCTGCCTTGTTCAGAGCTGTAACCCAGATGCCCAGTACAGGGCCTGCACTCAAATCCCCTGGAGGGAAAATGAATCAGACTGATGCCCTCTCCCTTCAAAACTGGCCACTCTGATCATGGCGAGGAGGGTCAGGGAGGAGCCTTGGGTAAGAGAAGCTCCTGCATCACAGGGGTTTGAAAAGTCAGAAATACACCCTGCAGATGCTCAGGGTCTGTCGTCTGCCTTTGATCACCAGCCCTCACCTGGCACTTGGTGAACGTGCCTCCCCAACTGGAAAGTTCCTCCCCAGTAGGAGAGATTCAGGTTGAATTCAACCCAATTGACAGTTAATGGGGGCATCTGGGCAAATTCAACTCCGGTAGCAATATTCTCTACTTTGCTCATCCACTAAATGGAGCTCCTACTGTCAAAATTATTCTTGCTCTGGGTGTGAAAGAAATGTGTACCAAGCACTACCAACCAGCTAGTCACTCTTGATTGACAGTGACAGGCAGGTGATATCAAGGGCCCCCAAAAGAAATTTTAAACGTTTCCTTTAATCTTTGGGAAAATCTCACCTGAAAAGGGTCCTCTGTGTTCCTTGCACTGCTCTCCCCACGATGCCCGGCCTCTCGTGCTGTATCTGTATTTATTTTGTCCCTAGTTGAGTGCCAAGATGGCTCTGGTTGGGACAAAACTTGAGAGTGGCTGTTGTCCAAGCCTAAAGCTGTTTCCAGCTGGCCCTAACCCTCCAGATGTTTCTCTACAACAGCTGAACAGAGATGAGGAGTGGCTTGCACACTGTGCTGCAGTTTCCTGGTGACCCTGACTGTCCGCTTCACGTGTTTGGGACCCTGCCATGCCCATCCCTAGTTAGAGATGCAGCCCTTGGACCACACCATCTATCGATAGTCATATTTATTGAGCGCTTACTATGTGCCAGGCACAGTTATTCATCCCTGTTTTACTGATTCGGAAACTGAAGCACGGAGAGTGCCATTAACTTGTCCAGAAGGTGAAGGACCCAGACTTGATGGCCTTCAGGCAACAGAGGTGCCATGCTTATCTTTTTTGTTATGGCCATTTTGTTTAGCCAACAAGGAAAAAAATGTTTCACACTTGAAAGGGGTCTAAAGTGACTCAGTTACACCCTTTAATCTGGAAATTAAAGCTGGTGAAATTCCAATCAAGACAAAGCCTGCACAGAAAATCCTCCCTTAAAATGCAAATGTGTTTGAGAGAATGACTTTGTTTCTTTTTTGTTTTTGTTTTTTTTGGGGGGTTTTTTGGCCCCGCTGTCAGGAATCTTAGTTCCCTGACCAGGGATAGAACCTGTGCCCCACGCAGTGGAAGCACGGAGTCCTAACCAGTGGTCCGCCAGGGAATTCCCAGTCATTCTCAAGAGAGAAATGACTTTGGATTGGAGAGGGAACTGGGTGAGGACAGTTCTTTATCTGTGTGCCCAGCACCCAGCAACATACCAGTGGTGCATGCCCAGTAAGTGTTGAACAAATCTGGGGGAGTAATAAATGGTATTGTGTGCTTTGTTTTCTGAGCCAGACTTGTTGAGTGATGGTCTTGCCCTCCTACTAAACAAGTTAAGCCTTAACTGTAGTAAAGAACAAAATCTAGTCCCTGTCTTTTTTTTAAAATATTTTTCTATTTATGTATTTATTTATTTTTGGTTGTGTTGGGTCTTCATTGCTGTGCACAGGCTTTCTCTAGTTGTGGAGAGGAGGGCTAGTCTTTGTTGAGGTGCATGGGCTTCTCGTTGTGGTGGCTTCCCTTGTTGTAGAGCACAGGCTCTAGGCACGCGGGCTCAGTAGTTGTGGCACGTGGGCCCTAGAGCACAGGCTCAGTAGTTGTGACACACGGGCTTAGCTGCTCTGCGGCATGTGGGATCCTCCCAGACCAGGGATTGAACTCGTGTCCCCTGCATTGGCAGGCATATTCTTAACCACTGCGCCACCAGGGAAGCCCCTAGTCCCTGTCTTAAATGAGCTTCCAGCCTCCTGGGAGGATAGACCAATACAGACAATTATGGAAAGTAGGGCCACAGTTGGGTGTACAGCGCATCACACTATGGGAGCACGTGGTGGGTGCCCTAACCCAACCTTGAGGGGCAGAGTCGTGGTCAGGGAAAATTTCACAAGGACATAACACCTAAGCTGAGGGCTGAAAAGGGGGACTTAGCTGTGTGAAGATGGCAGAGAGCAGCCAGATCAAGGCCCTGGAGGTAAAAGAGAGAGGAAGGCACAGTGAGGCATTTCAAGTAGTACAGGGAGCCTGGCATCCGTGGGAGTGGGGAATGCTGGGGGTCCCAGGAAGAGAGTCTTTAGGGGACGCCAGAGAGGTAAGGAGAGGCCAGATCACAGAGGGCTCGTATCCATCCAGCTTGG
Source organism: Physeter macrocephalus (assembly GCF_002837175.3). Lineage (NCBI taxonomy): Eukaryota > Metazoa > Chordata > Mammalia > Artiodactyla > Physeteridae > Physeter > Physeter macrocephalus. The sequence continues at coordinate 15,163,454 of NC_041223.1, read as the reverse complement.
CCAGGTCTCGCCTATTTCTTGGCATAATTATTAATAGTGTCCCTGCCACTCACTAAAGTCACTCACTATTTGGGCAATTATACAGACATAATATAGACTAAGGATTTGGCCTTTATCCATCCAGTTGCATTGGAAATGAAGAGAAGAGGACATACTTGAGAAACATTAAGATGATAAAATAAAATAGGATTTCAAGGGACTTCCCTGGTGGCCCAGTGGTTAAGAATCCACCTGCCGGGCTCGAGCCCTGCTCCGGGAAGATCCCACATGCCGCGGAGCAACTAAGCCCATGCACCACTACTGAGCCTGTGCTCTAGAGCCTGCGAGCCACAACTGCTGAAGCCCACGTGCCACAACTACTGAAGCCCATGCACCTAGAGCCCGTGCTCCACAACAAGGGAAGCCACCACAATGAGAAGCCCACGCACCGCAACGAAGAGTAGCCCCCGCTCGCCGCAACTAGAGAAAGTCCACGCGCAGCAACGAAGACCCAACGCAGCCAAAAATAAATAAATTAAATAAATAATTTTTTAAAAAAAATAGGATTGCGATTAGACCTAGGGGGAGAGGGAGAACGAAGAGTACAGCTGTGCCCTTGTGTAGCTGACCACCTGCTGTCAGTGGGTCTCCATCACAAATCACTTGGGTTTTGTTTTGTTTTAATGAACGCAGATTCACGTTAACCTAGACCCCCACGATCAGAGTCTCCGGGAGAGGAGCCAGGAAACTTTAGGGTTAGCAAGCTGCCCAGGTAGTTTTCCTGCAGATGAAGGATGGAAACCACAGGAGCCTTGAGTGAGGTGGGGGGGAGGGGAGCGGGGAGGACAGCAGGTCTGCTCTGGGGCGGGACTGCCTTGGGTATCCGGGCAGAAGTGGACCTCAGCCCCGGGGGGCTAGGAGAGAACATAAACTAAGAGCCATAAAGAGCTAAATAGCACCTGCGCAGAGGCACCTCGGCTGCCCTCACACTGAATGACGTGTACTGAGCGGAGGAAAGGACAACAGGAAGAAGGAAAGCAGCAAGAGCCAGGCCTCTGCAGGGCGCAGAGGGGGCAGGAAGGGAAATTCCAGGAGTGTCACCCCCGTGCAGGATGTTCCCTTGCCTTCCTGTTGGTCCCGGGCCTCCTGCATCCTGTACAGGTCAGGGCTGTACACCTAGCCCCCACTGCCCTCTGCCCCCGAGAGCCTGAGAGCGAGCTGGCTGCAAACAGAGCCCAAGCCTCTGGGCTCCTAAAGGCTCATTGGGGGTGGGGAGGTGGAGAAAAGAATTTAGAAAAAGAAAAAAGGAAAAGCCAAACTTAGAATGACAGGCAGGCCTCGGAAACATTGCGGGTTCAGTTCCAGACCACTGCAATAAAGCTAATATCGCAGTAAAGGGAGTCACACGAATGTTTTGGTCTCCCGGTGCATAGAAAAGAGATGTTTACACTGTACTGTCATCTATTTAGCTGTGCAATAGCATCATCTCAAAAAAACAATGTACATGCCTTCACTGAAAAATACTTTATTGCTAAAAAATGCTAACGATCACCTGAGCCTTCAGCGAGTCTTAGCAGTGACATCAAAGGTCACTGATCACAGATCACTACTGTAACACATATAATAATTATGAAAAAGGTTGAAATATTGAGAGAATTGCCAACATGTGACACAGAGACAAAGAAAGAGCAAATGCTCTTGGAGAAATGACACCAATAGACTTGCTCGATGCAGGGTTGCCACAGACCTTCAATTTGTACAAAAGCAAAGCGCAGTAAAATGAGGTACGTGTGTGTCGTGGACACACACGGGACAGGGAAGGCCAGGTAAGTCAGCCCGACAGGGAGGCAGCAGCCTGGGAACAGCTCCTCCAGGTGGAGCTGAACACTTGCCTCCCTTTTCAGGACAGGGCTGGCTATCTCCCCAGCGGTCAGCTCCAGGAAGGCAGCTGCTGGCCGGCTTCCTTTCTGTACACCAGTGCTTGGACTCAGATCATGTTGGGTTGAAGCCTGTCGATGCTTTCATTGCTTTTGGCTCCCCCCTCACATAACATAATCGCCTCCTGTAACTGCTGATGGCCTCTATCCTCAGGACCTTCTCCAAAATGTCTACATTCCTTCTCAAATGCAGAGCCCAAACGGCCACGAGTGGCCAGTGCACTGAAGGCTCCTCACCCTTATTTGCCAGACTTTTAATACTATCTTAGGACACTGCTTGTGTTCAGTTGATGGCTCCCGGGGAGCAGCCTGTCTTTCTCAGCAATCTAGGAACTGAAAACCTTCTGCCCCGTTTCTTATCTGGCTGGTTTATGCTTCTCACTTAATTGAACTGGTGCATGTCAGATAGTATTCCAAAATTTCCCCAGCTGTGTTTCTCAGAGCAGGAGTGCCATCATATGTCCCCAGCTCAGTGATCAAATAAGGTGGGAGGGAAATTATATCCCGCTCTGTTTCTTGGAGATTTGCAATGGCATGAGTGTGCAGAGGCTCTGAGAAGTCCTGCAGTTGTGTCTGATTTAGCGTCTTCTGCTTATTAGCTTACCCCTCACACTCTAACTGCCAGCATCAATTTCTGACCTCCCAGGAGTAAGGGCTGTCCTGGTGCTGGATGGACCCCTTCCCAGGCCCGTCCCCCTAAAGCCTCCACGTGGCAAAATAACGCTCCCCCTGACACCCCCATGTGGCTGATGACAAGTTTCAGGCTTTCTTCTTCCCCCAAATGAAATGTCTTTCATTGCTTAATATTAGTATTATTCTCACAAATACTTTTCACTATTGTTATAAATTACATATTAATTACAGACAACATAGAGAAGCAAAAGAACCTAAAACACCCACTTTCTCTAGGAAAACCACTGTTGACATTCCCTTCCAGATTTTCCTGTGTATATATACATAATACATGCATCTATGTATTTTTTTAATGAGATCACACCATAGTGTATTTTTAAAAATAAATTTATTTATTTTATTTATTTATTTTTGGCTGTTGCTGGATGGACCCCTTCCCAGGCCCGTCCCCCTAAAGCCTCCACGTGGCAAAATAACGCTCCCCCTGACACCCCCATGTGGCTGATGACAAGTTTCAGGCTTTCTTCTTCCCCCAAATGAAATGTCTTTCATTGCTTAATATTAGTATTATTCTCACAAATACTTTTCACTATTGTTATAAATTACATATTAATTACAGACAACATAGAGAAGCAAAAGAACCTAAAACACCCACTTTCTCTAGGAAAACCACTGTTGACATTCCCTTCCAGATTTTCCTGTGTATATATACATAATACATGCATCTATGTATTTTTTTAATGAGATCACACCATAGTGTATTTTTAAAAATAAATTTATTTATTTTATTTATTTATTTTTGGCTGTGTTGGGTCTTCGTTGTTGTGCGCGGGCTTTCTCTAGTTGCGGCGAGCAGTGGCTACTCGTCGTTGCGGTGCGCAGGCTTCTCTTGTTGCGGAGCTCGGGCTCTAGGTGCGCAGGCTTCAGTAGTTGTGGCTCTCGGGCTCAGTAGTTGTGGCTCGCAGACTCAGTAGTTGTGGTGCACGGGCTTAGTTGCTCTGCAGCATGTGGGATCTTCCCAGACCAGAGCTCGAACCTATGTCCCCTGCGTTGGCAGGCGGATTCTTAACCACTGCGCCACCAGGGAAGCCCCATAATCTATTTTTATACAAGAAAATTGGTAACATCTTTCCACATCAATCGTTACATTTCTGTAATGTTATTTTAATAGTTACGTAGGATTCTTTTGTATGCCTGCACCATAATTTATTTAATTGATACCCTCCAAGGCATTCAGATTGTTTCCAACTTTCCTTTATTCCAAACAGCACTGGGTGAATATATTTAGCATTAAATCCTTGCATGTTTTCTTAGTTATTTCCTCGGGATAGACTCCCAGCAGTAGAATCATAATGTTCCTTTTAACATGGGGCTGAAATCACTGGTGTACACCAAGCATGGGTAGGTCTAAGGATTAGTAATGCGAGGATTCAACACTCCCCTCCCTCAGGTATACTCAGATGCCTCGTGATGATTCTAACTAGTTTCCTGTGAGTGCTGCAACAGATTACCACAAACTTGGAGGCTTGAAACAACAGAAATTTATCCTCTCAACCCTGGAAGCCAGAAGTCCAAAATCAAGGGGTCAGCAGGGCCAGGCTCCCTCTGAAGGCTCCAGGGGAGAATCTGTTCCTTGTCTCTTCCAGCTTCTAGGGGTCAGGCATCCCTTGGCTTGTGGCTGCATCACTCCTATCTCTGCCTCTGTCTTCATGTGGCTTTCTCCTCCTTCCTCTTGTGTCTGTGTCTTCTCTGCTGTCTCTTCTAAGGACAGTTGTCATTGGATTTAGAGACCACGCAGATAATCCAGGATGATCTCAGCTCCAGATTCTTAATTGTATCTGATAAGATGCTTTTTTCCAAATAAGTTCACATCACAGGTTCCAGGGGTGAAGGCAAGGGCATATCTTTTGGAGGGGGTCACCATTCAACCCACTGCCATGTTCTTCCAGACCATAAAGAGTGGTTTTCAAATTGCTACACGTGCACACACACACACACACACACACACACACACACACACACACTAGCAGTGGACTCTATTTTCTCCTACACTGTTAGTGGGAATGTAAGTTGGTGCAGCCACTGTGGAAAACAGTATGGAGATTCCGCAGAAAACTAAAAATAGAGTTACCACATGATCCAGCAATCCCACTCCTGAGCATATATCCAGACAAAACTCTATAATTCATGCACTCCTGTGTTCACAGCAGCACTATTCACAATTCTCAAGACATGGAAACAACCTAGATGTCCATGGACAGATGAATGGATAAAGATGTGATACATATAGACAATGGAATATGACTCAACCATAAAAAAAGAATGAAATAATGCCATTTGCAGCAACATGGATGCAACTAGAGATTATCTTACTAAGTGAAGTAAGTCAGAAAGAGAAAGACAAATACCACATGATATTAGAATGTATATATATGTATAACTAAATCACTTTTCTGTACAGCAGAAATTAACACAACATTGTAAATCAACTCTACTCCAATAAAAAAATATTGATGAAAAAAATGCAATATTATGTGGAACTCCAATATGTAAAGAAATGAAGTCGAGCTGTGTGGCTGAGGTGGGGTGCAGGGAGATGAGCATGCAGAGGCACACACTGGATCAAGGACACACTGGCTTGTACGGACTTAAGAACTCAAGCTCTTCCTGGCTCTTTAAGGAGGGAGGACCAAGTCGTACTTGCTTTTCTGGGGGAGAACTTCTTCATACCCTCCCTCTCTGGATCTGGGTCTCAGCCTAAGCAGGCCTTGTCTTGCTTCCCCCCAAGGGGAATCAGGCACCCAGAGAAGCCCTGCACATGATCAGCTGCTCTTGTGAGAGAATCACATGGAGGTCCTGATTTACAGTTTTTTGAAAAGCAAATCATTCACTATCTCAGCAAAAGTCCTCAAAGGACATTCCTGAGTTTCAGTGGGAGGAAAAATGAGTTGCTTTATGAGCTCTTTCAGCGTGTTTCTGAACTGTTGAATGTTACAATATGCTGCAAATGTTATAACCTTATCTATAAACTGGGCTTGAGTGTCAAGCACAGGCTGTCCCTGAACTCACAAATGATCATGTTCCAGAAGTTCATTGGCAGGTGAGTTATTTGCAACTCAGAGACCCTGTTTCCATATATTCTGGCTAGAGCTCCCAAAGCTTATTGATTCCTACTGTAAGCAAAGGCAGAGTTCTGGTAGCTCCCTGACCTTGACCCTAGACCTCAGAGACCTCCCAAACTCTGAGTCCTGGGCTCTACTGGGCCTGAAATCAGGACTGGAAGGAGAGGGAGAAAACTGGCAAAGGTTTCTCCCAGGGATTCAGCAGCCATGGGCAATGCTGGGGGAGGCACCAAGGACCAGAGCATCTGGGAATGAGACTGTCACCGTGAAGTGGCTGCAGAGGTCCACGGATATCCGAATGTCCGGACATAAGCCCATAAGGCAGGTCTACCTATGTTATTGCTATCTGACTAGTAAGGATTCAGAGGCTATGAATGGTCATGGATATTGCAAGGATTTGGCCTTGATGTATAAGCATAAAGACTCTGTTTAAATACCACCAATGACAGACAGACAATCCATTCTATTTTCAGGTTGCCTCAGTCATGAGCGACCTCTTTCCTTAATATGATCCAAAATCTACCTCTAGACTTTCACCTATTGATTCCAGTTTTGCCTTAGGAAGCTACGTAGAATAAATCCAATCACTCCTTTTTTTTTTTTTAAGAAACACTTTTAAATTTTCTCTCTTTTTTTCAGACTTTTATTTTAATAAATTTATTTATTGATGGCCGCGTTGGTTCTTCATTGCTGCGCGCGGGCTTTCTCTAGTTGCGGCGAGCAGGGACTACTCTTCGTTGCGGTGCGCGGGCTTCTCATTGTGGTGGCTTCTCTTATTGCGGAGCACGGGCTCTAGGTGTGTGGGCTTCAGTAGTTGTGGCACACAGGCGCAGTAGTTGTGGCTCGTGGGCTCTAGAGCGCAGGCTCAGTAGTTGTGGTGCACGGGCTTAGTTGCTCCGCGGCAGGTGGGATCTTCCCGGACCAGGGCTCGAACCCTGGTGTCCCCTGCATTGGCAGGCTGTAAAACCAATCGCTCTTGACAAAATCCTTTTACATATATTAAGCCGTGCAGGTCAGCCTCCAAATATTTTCTTAAGGCTAGATTCTCCAGATCTTCACATAACATGGTTTTAGACCCCTCTTAGCATAATAGCCATAGAACTCTGTACCTGGTCGTTGGTATAGGCCCATCTTAAGAACAGGCTTTCAAAGGGAATTCCCTTGTGGTCCAGTGGTTAGGACTCCATGCTCTCACTGCTGAGGGCCCAGGTTCAATCCCTGGTCAGGGAACTAAGATCCCACAAGCTGCACAGTGCAGCCACAAAAAACAAAAAAGAAAGAAAGAATAGGCTTTCATAACCGAAAACACACAATACAGGTGTGGACTGACAGGTACAGGAGTCAATGAGTTCATTTACCTCCTAAGATCTGAGTATTACACATCTATTGGAACCCATAATTTTGTTGAGATTTCTGTTTTGTTCTGGTTGGCTTGGGTTTTGTTTGCTTATTTGTTTTGCAGAGGGACATAGAGCTTAGTGAGCAATGTAGACTGTCAACTCAGATCAAGTTTGCGGCCGGCTGAAATCTCTGAGCTTTTTCATAACAATTCCTCTCAAAGCACGTTTCCCACTCGTGACTGCGCTCTTTCCTTCTGAACATGCTGCATATTGATTCCTATTAAATTTCCTCTTACTGCTCTCATTTCTTCAATGCAGCACATTCTGACGCTTGCCAATCTTGATCTGTCATTCCTGCGTTAACCATCCATCCTAACTCTGGGTCATCTGTCTTGCAGCAAGAAAAGAGAAAGAGGAAAGACAACCAATATTTATAATATTTATCAAGACTCTACTAAGCTGAACTAGACAGTTATTTCTTTTTCACTGACGTCAACACACACATAGAAAAGCACACAAACATAAATATACAGTTCAATGAATTATCACAAAGCTAATGCCTGTGTAACCACCCATGTCAAGAAAGAGAACATTAAGCTGGGAATGTTTTAATAAGCATTTTTCTCTTTAAATCCTCAGACCTATTTGGTAATTATTGTTAAACCTGGTTTACAGATGATAAAACAGACTCAGAAAGGTGAAGCAGCATGCCAGCATCCCACAGCTGGGAAGTACTGAAGCCCAGAGTGACTCCCCGCCCTTGGTCTTCCCACTGCTGGTGCCAGGCTTGAGGAATGAGAGATGTGGCCATCTACCCAGATGAGGCGGGTAGAAGGGCATCTTGAGCGGGAGAAACCAGGAGAGCAAAGGCAAGCAGGCAGGAGGCATGCCCTCGGGTCAGGTGGTTTAACATTCCTGGAGCACAGGATCCTGGTGGGAGAATAGCGGCTGGAAATGAGGCCATATTGGTTGATAGGCTCACACATCTGGATGTTATTCCGTATCAATGGAAAAGCCACTGAAGCTTTTGAGAACGCTGCTTTAGGGTCAAATAATTCATTGTATAGAACCTTGTCCTACCAGGATAGCTCTATCAGGGTGGCAGGCTGTACTGCTTAATTGGGGTTTCTGGAAGTCTTGGAAAATTGAGGTTCTGATTTCAGGGGATCAGATGTTTAAGGGTAAAAGAGAGCAGAAGGAAATGACAGGACAAGCCCTTAGGAGGCCGGCCCGAGGGGCTGCCGAAGGGGCTAGAAAACACTGACTGCGAGGTCTTTGCCTCCTGCCAGGGAGAGCATAGCTGTGGCAAAATGGGCTGGGAGATTCCCACGTGACCTGGGGAGGCTGGCCATTTCTCTATAGACTAGTGTGAAGATTAGTCATTTTCTGTGCAGGTTAGGGAACTGATTTTAAAAAGGAAAGAAAGAAACGGGCATTTCTTTGGATATACCAAACATTGGGACCAGTGACACAATCATCTCTTGTGGGTTGTTTTTTGTTTTTTTTTTTAACAGTTTCACACATTGTGGAAATAAATGAACACGAACCAAATGAGAAAAGAAAAGCCTATTTATTAAGAGCTTGCTATGGCACAGGAGCCAGCCACCGTCACTTGCATTCGGCAGAGCCTCAAAGGCAGGCAGAGGAGTGGGAAGGTTTCAGGTGTGCCCTGGTGGAGGCCGTGGTTCCGAGGAAGTTGTAGGTGGCTGACTGGAAGCAAGACGTGCATGGGGTCGGCTAGGAGTACGTATTTGGCTCTCTGCGGTTGGTCCTAAGCTGGGATAAAAATGAAGGAAGCTGTCAATTATTAGTTAAGTCCTGGCCACTTGGGGCCTGTTGTTACAGAGGTTATTGTTTAGCTCCCTGAATTGTCACTAGAGATAGCAGTTTGGTTTCCTACAAGTCTGACTTATAGCAGGATGGCTTCCTGGTCTATTTATTGCAGACAAGGGGTTGGTTCCCTGAGCAGGTTGCTACAGGTGGTGGGTCAGAGTTCTCGTTTTAGACTCTAGTCTGGCCTCTGTCCATTGGTCTCTTGAAATGAACTAGGTGAAGAAATGAACTGTTAAAAATGAGACTGGGCAAAGCAATAAAGGCAGAAGAACAGGACAGGGGGAGAACCGCGAGATGAGGGATGGGAACCGTCTTAGAGAAGTGAGATCATAGCTTTTTATCTTATTTATTTTTTGTTTGTTTTTGTCAACGCCACGCAGCTTGTGGGATCTTAGTTCCTGGAGCAGGGATCGAACCCGGGCCCCCTGCAGAGGAAGCACGGAGTCCTAACCCCTGGTCACCAGGGAATTCCCAAGATCACAGCTTTTTAAAAGAAAAGCCAATCATCCATTGTGACCAGAGCACAGGAAAGGAGGTGAGGAGAGGTGATAGTGATGGAGAGACGGTTGGGTCACCAAAGACCTTGAATACAAGACCACGGAGTTAGGAATAGATGCCCAAGACAGTGGAGAACTGCCCAGAGCTTTCAAACAGGCCTGGAGGAGGTTCTGAAGTGTGATTCCAAAACATAAGTCTGGAAATAAATCTAAAACACCAGTCTAGCCGTGTTATTCCCCTGCGTACGCTGTCTGGAATGTCCTCTCCCTCTTCTCTCTCTGTCCGATAAACTCGTCTTTATCCGAAATTCAGCATCACTTCCTCCGGGAAGCTTTCCGAGACCTTCTAAGGTTGAGTTAACCAGCCCCACTTTGGGGTCCTCAGGGTACTTCCTGTTCTCCTGGTTAGAGCACCTATCTCATGAACAGAATGTGGTTTCCTGGGTTATCTCCCTCAGTAAAGAGTTGTCCTGAGAGGAAGGGTATGTGATTCATCTTTGTGCTTCCACTGATTGGCAAAGTGTCTGGGAAAAGCAGGCATTCAAATGCGTGTGTTGCCGTGGTTGACTGGGTTAGAGGATGGATCTGGATGTCGATGCGGGGCTAGAGGCAGTAGGAGTGGAGGTATGTAGGACATTGACTCCTAAACCCTGGTAATCTCCTGATCACATGGGAAAGGTACTCTAAGTGCAGACCTTCAGGCTACTTCTAGATCTACTGACTCAGACCCTCCAGAAATAGGACCTCAAGTCTGAATTCATTTAAAGTTCCCTCAGGGGATTCTGACACGCAGCCAAGTTTGAGAACAACTGACATAGGCAGTACCGTGGATCAAATTCTGGTGACTCACAGAAGGCAGGGACAAGGGGAAAGAGTTGTCTCGGCCCTGGACTTGATCCACAAGGAAGACAGTAATGCCACGTGAGGAAGGGAGTCCTGGAGAAGGCAGAGGGTTAGGTTGCTTTTGCACAAGTTGGGTGTGAGGTGCCCACTTGGATGCAGATGCAAATGTCCCTTCAGCAGCTGGGATTCAGGCGTGGGGCTCACTAGAGCCATCTGTCACTTATGACCTTGAGAATTTGACTTTGGTAGGAAAAAGATCATGCTCCCGTAATCGCTGGTCTCCGTAGTTTAGCAGAGGCGGGTAAAACTTGCTTTTACCTTTTAGCCAACCAATCAGTACTGATAATCTAGAAGGAGGTAAGTACATTTAATGTGCTCTTTATGGTCATGGAGTGAATTAACAGTTGCATAGTTGCTTATTTCTGACAGTTAAATGCTTTAAACAAAATTAAAGGAAAGATATCTTTGCTAGACTATGGACTCCAAAAATGATCTCTTTTAAACTCTAGTGAATGTTACTAATTGACTTGAAAGACTGTTTTTACAAATAAATCCTGGATCCATAAATAGATATTAAGACTCCACCCCCTACCACAGAAGGACAAAAATCATGTATACAAAGACATGTGACCCAATCAATTTTCAGATTAATCTGAAATTACTATTTGAATTCAGATATTGTAAATGTCATGGGTCATTGCCCTGGGGCACAGATAGAAACCTGATCTACTAAATGACATGAAATAGAGAACAGAGTAATTTCTCTGGTGAATATGAACCAGCATTGGAACCCATCTGGATAATTTACATGAAAATTGGATTTTCCTCTCCTGAATTATCTTTTTATAGTGGACATCTGTAATATTGTCTGTTCGGTTCCGTTCTCCACTTGTCCACGTCTACATGGCTACTACAGGAACTGCCTTGTTTTTATAGGGACCCCATCCCACCAGTCAAAGTTCACTAGTTCATTGGTCCATGGCTAGGCACCCTTGTCCCCATGGGCTGCTGTCTCTCTCCTGCAGGGTGTCTGACCCTGAGATCCAGACTTGAAGGCAGTCCTTTCTAGTGCTAGAGAGCTTAAGGGTAAAACTTCGGACCAGACAGCAGCCATGTTACCTACCATTAGGAGCAATCCTTTCGATGGAGAGAATGAAGCCCAAAGAAGAGAATGAAAGAAACCCTGCTCCTCTATAGCCCCTTGTTCCAGAAGCTTCTGGGGCCAAACTGGATTGCTGACCTCTCACAGTCTAACTGGTTCATTCTTCTTTCAGCTCGATAATTCAAAAATTCCTTTCAGCCTAACCTAGAGGAAGATGGGTTTCAAAAGTACCAAGAGTAGTAATGCACCATTTCCTACAAGTTTACTCTCCAACTCAACCTCTGAGATTCTAACTCCCCTTGGAAACAAACAGTTGTAAAAGGAATTGGTGAGATGTGATGGTCTCTGTTATGGGTTGAATTGTGTGCCCCAGAAATATCAAGTCCTAACCCCCAGTACCTCAAAATTTGACCTTCTTTGAAAATAAGGCCATTGCAGTTGTAATTAGTTAAAAGGAGGTCATAGCGAAGTAAGAGTAGGCTCTTAGTCCAATACAAATGGTGTTTTTATAAAAAGAGACCCTGAGATAAACAGCAAGGTCCTACTGTAGAGCACAGGGAATTATATTCAATATCCTGTGATAAACCATAATGGAAAAGAATATGAAAAAGGATGTATATGCATAACTGAATCACTTTGCTGTACAGCAGAAATTAACACAACATTTAATATTTATTTATTTGGCTGTGTCTGGTCTTGGTTGCGGCATATGGGATCTTTTGTTGCGGTACGCGGGCTCTAGAGCGCGCAGGCTTAGTTGTCCCGCGGCATGTGGGATCTTAGTTCCCCGACCAGGGATCGAACCCGTGTCCCCTGCACGGGAAGGTGGATTCTTAACCACTGGACCACCAGGGAAGTTCCTAAAATTTTAAAAAATAAAATAAAATAAATTTTAAGAGAAAGAGAGACACCGAGACAGAGATACAAAGGGAGGAGATGGCCATGTGACGACAGAGGCAGAGAGCAGAGCGTGGCATCTACAAGCCAAGGAACCCCAAAGACGGCTGTTCATCCTGGAAGGTAGAGGAGAGAAAAGGAAGGATTCTCCCCTGCAGGTTTCAGAGAGAAGGTAGCCAAAATTGTGATTGCAGATTTCTAACCTTCAGAACTGTGAAACAATAATTTCTGTTATTTTAAGTCATCCAGTTTGTTACTTTGTTTGGCAGCCCTAGGAAGCTACTTGCTCTCTAGAATTGCAATGCTTCAGTGCTATTGTGAGGTCGAGAAGGGGCAAAAAATATCAAGCTCTTTCCTTTTCTGTGTTCAGGAAGTGAATGCTTAAATCAATGGGGCTGAAGGGATCAGCTAGACTGTGGGATTATAGACTTTTCCTATAATACGTTATACCTGGTAGGTGTTAAATAGAGGTTGTGTACTGACGCTTGGCTAGGGAGTGCTTCAGACAGCACCTGACATGGAGCAGACCCTCAGGAGAGATTCTTCTCCTAGCTATATATATATATTATACCAGGAACAGAAAAAGTACATTCAGAAGAGGTTTGCCTTGAGCAGAACCTCCAGCCCCAGCCCTGTTCCAGCCCCACAGCATTTGGTTCCACTCCTTTCTTGGATTTTTGGCCAAAGTTTCAGGATGCTAAGTCCTCCTCTTAAAGAAACATTTATTCAGAATGTCTTGGCTTTACCCCAAAACACAAATCCCTCTTGGTTTGTGCTGTGTTGTCTTAATCAGAGGAAAACCTAGTTGGCATAAATAAATAAACAGGCAAACAAAATCTTCTTTGGCCTCCATAGCTGCCACCCCTCCCCGCAAAGGGGCAATTCCTCACACATTTTCTAGTGTTTAGAGACTGTGTGAGTGTGATGACAAGCAGATTTGCACACAACTATAAGGTGAGAGTACACTGGTTTATTGTCCTGTGAGCAATTCTTCAAATTTATGCCTTCTCATTCACTCTAATATAAGAATTTAATTGTAGGGCTTCCCTGGTGGCGCAGTGGTTAAGAATCTGCCTGCCAACACAGGGGACACGGGTTCGAATCCTGGTCCGGGAAGATCCCACATGCCGCGGAGCAACTAAGCCCGTGCGCCACAACTACTGAGCCTGTGCTCTAGAGCCCACGAGCCACAACTACTGAGCCCACACGCCACAACTACTGAAGCCTGTGCACCTAGAGCCCTTGCTCCGCAACAAGAGAAGCCACCGCAAAGAGAAGCCCGTGCGCTGCAATGAAGAGTAACCCCCGCTCGCCACAACTAGAGAAAGCCCGCGCACAGCAACGAAGACACAAAGCAGCCAAAAATAAATAAAAATTTTTAAAAAAATTCAAAGTACAGTTTCCACTTTATGCGTATTGCTTTCGCATCATTGTAAAGTCGAAAAATGGTAAGTGGAGCCATCGCTTGTCAGGGATTGTCTGTATATGACTAAGAGCCTATCAGCCCTGGAGAGGAGCAAGAGGGGGGCCTGAGTTGGATTGGAAGGAACGGCTCAGCTCAATCCGTAGGGGAGTCCTCTTTAGGCGGTAAGAACAGTCCTAGCAAAGGCAGAGGCAAGAAAGCACCAGGCATTTACAAGATAACAGCACCAAGACTTTGAGAATTTTAACAGACTGAGTAGTCTAGTAATGTTTCAAATCATGTTAAACCACAGAACCCTTTATTTAACTGAAAGAGTACTTAGAGACAATATATAAAACAGCCAAAAGCAGAGCTAAGCTGGCTAGATCTGAGTGGATCTAGGGGGAGTCAGTCTTGAAAGACAGAAGAAACCCTGGTATAACCTCCATAAGAGAAAGGTAAAATAAGGGAGATACAAGATTTTGTTAACACATAGGAGCAGAATTAGATAAGTGGAGAAATTCCATGCCCCTGGGTGGAGAAATATTCCTTTTTATCAAATTAATGTATAGCTTTCATGCTATTTCAACTCAAATCTCAATGGAAGTTTCATAGAACTTAATCTTTTTTTTTAGAAAGAAGAGCATAAAATTAGGGGAATAACTCTAACACTTTAAAGTATATTGTAGGGACTTCCCTGGTGGTGCAGTGGTTAAGAATCCACCTGCCAACGCGGGGGACACAGGTTCGAGCCCTGGTCAGGGAAGATCCCACATGCCACGGAGCAACTAAGCCCGTGCGTCACAACTACTGAGCCTGCGCTCTAGAGCCCGCGAGCCACAACTACTGAGCCCACGAGCCACAACGACTGAAGCTCACGCGCCTGGAGCCCGTGCTCTGCAACAAGAGAAGCCACCACAATGAGAAGCCTGCGCACCGCAACAAAGAGTAGCCCCTGCCCGCCGCAACTAGAGAAAGCCCACGCACAGCAACGAAGACCTAACGCAGCCAAACATAAATAAATAAAATAAATAAATTTATTTTAAAATATATATATATGTTGTAAAGCTGTAATAATTTGCATTCTATAGACTTCATAATACTACAGTGATTTATAATACAAAAAATGCTATTAGATTTTATAATGTAGAAAATTGTGATAATGGTATTCAACTAAACAGATCAGAGAAATAGTATGTAAAGTCCCGAGATAAACTTTATTATATAAGAAAATTAAATATATGATAAAAAGTTATCACAAAAATCAATGGGAAAGATACAGAAAAATGGAGTTTTCTTTGGGGATGATTGGTAGGTCATTTGGGAAAAAAATCCTATTAGTTATTCACTACAAGTCTACACCAGAATAAATTCCAGATGATTTAAGATTTTAATATATTTTAAAATATAATATATAATAAAATAGAATTAATTAGATAGTAAACATCTGGATAGCAAAATGACATTCTATACTGAGAAGCAGTTTAAAAGAATCAAAGGCTGAAAGATTTTACTAGATACAATGCTAAGTTGCTCTAGGTCAAAAATAAAAATAAAACCAATAACCAAAAATAAAACACGGGGCTTCCCTGGTGGCGCACTGGTTGAGAGTCTGCCTGCCGATGCAGGGGACGCGGGTTCGTGCCCCGGTCCAGGAGGATCCCACATGCCGCGGAGCGGCTGGGCCCGGGAGCCATGGCCGCTGAGCCTGCGCGTCCGGAGCCTGTGCTCCGCAACGGGAGAGGCCACAGCAGTGAGAGGCCCGCGTACCGCAAAAAAATAAACAATAAAATAAAATAAAACACCAACAGGCTGAAAAATGCAAATAACAAATATGACACAAAGTTAACAGCCATTTTATACAAGTTCATAAACAGATAAGAAAAATCACTAAGACGTTACCTCTGAAAATAAATAGACAATCCAGAAAATAAAATTAGTCAGCACATATATGGAAAGATAATCAAACATAGTAGTCAAGACATACAGACTTCAACTTTTTGTCATTCTAGTCGATTAACCTTTTTATAAAAATTAATATGAAATTCCCTCTATCTGAAAATTAAAATAATATTTTTAGATATCGCCTAAAAATAAAATAATGCTAAAACTTGAGAAAAGCTTGATGCACAAAGACATTTAGAGCAGTATTATTTACACTAGCAAAAAGCCAATATGTAAATGAATGAATAAATTAACCCACAATAGAAAATTGATTAAGTAAAATGGAATATACCAACCTGATGTAGATTATGCACTCATTCAAATTGTTTCAAATAAAAGCCATGTAATTAAAAATGATTTTATATTTGGTGGTAGCAAAGTCAATGGTGTGTGACTCCTGGGACAGTCCCAGTGCTTAGCACAGTGCCTGATCCACAGTAGGAAATCAATACAAATTTGGTAAATGAATGAAAACTGTATACACACAGTATGGTTTTTGGCCATATGAAAAAAAAAAACCTACTTAGAGAAAAAAGAATGAAAAGAAATGTAAATAATGGTAGGAGTATTGACTCTTTTCTTCTATAGAATAGTAGAAGAAAAGAGATGTCCCCAAATTGCATGAGATATACTTATCATTGTTTATCAAACTTCAGATTTAACTGAGTATCCTGTATTTTAATTTGCTAAGTCTGGCGACCCTACGAAACATCAGATTTCATATCCTTAGTTAATTCTTTTTTCTTACAGTTAATTTTTGAAGTCTGTTGAACAGAGCAGTCCTATGGATGAACACTTAATTGAAAGTAGGTGGTTATTTTTTTCTCATATATCATACGTATGTGCGCCCACATATTTCTGCATAGAAAAGTACAAAGAGAGAAAAAAAAATCACCCCAAACTTCACTACGTAGTGATAACCTCGTCTTACATTTAAGACAGTCTATACATATATGTACATACAAATTTACGTATGTAATTTTACATGCATAGAGAATCATACCATATATGCTTTCCCATTATCCTGCTTTTTGCTGTTTATGTTTTCCTCAACTGCCAGTTTCACTGCCTACCCAGAGGTCTGACTTCCATAAAATCCCATTTACTTACCATTCCCAGGGGGCCACCAGTTCATGGGCTACATATGCAGATGATTAACTAGTAGTTTGCTATTTTTATGGCAAACCACACAGTGCAGGCTTACAGAGGGGCCCCGCTTGAGAGGGCAAGTCCAGAACCTATTCTCTAAGCCCTCAAGGAGTCTTGAAAAAGACACACAATTTTGTGAGAAACACGTTCACAATGACTGGTATTTACTAAGCCTTATTTCATCTCACTTCACTAAATTTATTCTAGAAACTTACTAAATAGTTATGAAAACATGAGACAATGAAAATTGATATTTGGAAGAGATGCTGACTACCCAGTGTGATCCGAACAGCTGAATTCAATATTTATTGAGTGACTACTATCAGCGAGGTACAAGGGTTAGGCACACAAAGATTATGAAGGCCAAGAAAACGTGTCCTGGAGGAAGCTTAAACTTACTCAACAGGAGATGAAAGAGACATCCATCCATGATTCTACAACTCAGAAATACTACTTTAACACTTTAGTGTATATCTTCCCAGATGCAATAGCTATAACAGCTAACCCTCACGGGCACTTATTGTGTGCTGGCTTTGTTCGAAGAGTTTTGCTATTCACTCAATGAACTTCAAAATAGTATTACAAGGTACTATGCTTATTCTTATTGTGCAGAGGAAGAAACCTAGGGCACAAGTTGTTTAACTTGCCTGAAATTACATGGCTAAAAAGTGTCAGGGCCAGGATTCAAATCCAACGTCTCTCATTAGATGATGATAGATAAATAGGTCAGATCACATTGTTTTGGAAAACAGATTTTGAAACAAATAGTATACTTCATTTATTATGTGCCAATTGCCCTTCTACATGTATCGATTTTACATACGTTGATTTATTTTATATATATTGTTTCACGTACGTTGGTTTATTTTATCCATTAAGTCAGCACATTTTCTTCATCCAGACATTTTCAGGGACTGCAAGTGACTTTAAGGACTTTAAGTGGTGACAGAATGCCAAGGAGACCTGGGGCTGCCCTGCATTTCATCAGAGCTTCTGTTAGTAAGGTCGGGGAGTTCTGCCTCACCTGAAAAGCAACGTTGCTTAAACGGAGCTTTTCAAGTCTGCTTTCTCAGGCTAGAATTTCATGATCATATCTGTATGAGTTTATCTCTGAACCCATCTCCAGGAAGGCTCCGGCAAGACTGATAAATGCCCACGCACAGGTGAGCGGTAGCCCCAGACCTTTAGATGTAGCCTTTCATCCATAGACCTGAAAAATGTGAACAATTTTGCTCCAAGCCATGAGGTCGTTTCGTGTTAGCAGATTCTCAGCTGTTGATGAGCGAGAACCTTGGAAAACAAGATCATCGCCCTCCAGAGAAATGAGCACGCTCTTAAAGAAGGGCTGACCCGAGAGGGGCACAGTCCCGACCCCGGGAATCCAAGTACATCAGCGGCATCGACTGAGGCTCCACCACGGTCAGCGTGCCAAGGCACAACTTTAATTTCCTCTCATCCTTTTCTTCCTCTTGGGCAAAATGAATCATAAAGTTTATATTCACTTTAGTGTATACATTTTAAATATACCCCATAAAGCCATAGGCATAATGAATTCAAGATGCCCACATCATAGAAATTCTGCATACAAGCTGTGTTTATGATTTGGATCCAGGCTTCTTAGGATTTTCAACAGGAACAGACTTCAGACTTCCAGGGACATGAAGGACAATGAAAGGACGTTTCAAATGACTGCTAAGTTTCAAAAGCTGTTGTCCCGTAGCCTGAGAGTGCCAGAAGGTAAGTAACAGAGCGGCCCGTTTCTTTGTACGGTGAGAGGATGGGTCCAGGTTGAGATGCTCAGGTAGGAAGGACCCTTGAACTTGCTGCACCCCTCTCCCTGGCCTCCGTGCGCCCTGTGCATTGTGACTGGTCCCAGAGCACGTGACCCTGTGCACATTTCTCCATTTCTGGGAAAGCCCCGCCTTGCAGGTGCCAGAGGAACACATTCTTCAGAGGGGGTGGGCTGGCCAGAAGTCAGTGCTCATTACTGAAGAAAGAGAAGCGCCTTCGGGAAGAATTCCAGCATGCAAAGGCGCTTTCAAAACGCGGGGAGCTCAGGTTTCCCCGAGATTTTACCGCCACCCTTTGTCTCGACCTGCACTCGTACCCCCGTAATTCTACCTCTGGGAAGAGTCCCCGACTGGGAAGGGTCCGTGCACCGTGAACCCAGATGGCCAGCCCTCAGAACCTCTTTGCTCGCACCAAAATGGGGTTCACTTATTCCATTTCAAGCAGCAGGACAGTCTCCAGTCTAGGGGAGCCTTGAAGAAGTGGGGGCAGGGAGAGGTCACATTTTCAGCTTGGCTCCCGCTCTGCAGCTTTCTCATGAATGCAGACCAATTGTGCACGAATGTGGCCAGGACACATGCAGAATATTCACATGAAATGTAAGGATCCCTTGTTCTCTGTAACATTAGCCGAGGTTTCAAAACACAGGATCCAGGCTGGAACCGCCAGGCCAGCAGCGGGAAGCGGGCTGTCTTAGGAGCAGATGGAACAAAAGATTGGGTTCCTGGGTTCCTAGGGTGAGGCAAAAGGGCAAGATGTCAACCCAGGACCACCCAGGGAAAATTGAATACAGATCAACTTTTGATGGCTTATGTTAACAGAGGGGAGATGGAGTTTTGATCTTGGGAAAAGCAACATGGTCAGCTTTACCCGTAATCGCTGTTTACCACACGCCCGCTCCACTGCTAAGTAGCCACAAACGCACAAGTGGAGTGGAAGCTTCTGTTTCTTCCATCATCCAGCCTGTCCCCCCAGGGCTGGAGAGCAGGGTGTAACACCAAAAGAAGGAGCCTCAGGGTTTCCCAGCCTTTGAACAAACAGGAGAAAATGAGTCCTACAGGGGTCAACTCCCCTTTCTCAGCTTCAGGTTGGGGCCAAGAGGCCACCCTGGCTCTGCCTTGGAACGAGGGGTGGGCCACCCACCTCCATCACCTGCCCTCCCACACAACCTACCTGCTGCCACAGCCGTGTCACCCTGGGCTCTTACTCACCTGGGATTGCAGGTGGAATCAACCTTTTTTTTTTTTTTAATTTTATTTATTTATTTTTGGCTGCGTTGGGTCTTTGTTGCTGCCCGCGGGCTTCCTCTAGTTGCGGTGAGCGGGGGCTGCGCTTCGTTGCCGTGCGTGGGCTTCTCATTGCGGTGGCTTCTCTTGTTGCGGAACAGGGGCTCTAGGCATGCGGGCTCAGTAGTCGTGCCTCGCGGGCTCTGGAGCGCAGGCTCAGTCGTTGTGGCGCACGGGCTTAGCTGCTCCGCGGCATGTGGGATCTTCCCCGACCAGGGCTCGAACCTGAGTCTCCTGCACTGGCAGGCGGATTCTTAACCACTGCACCACCAGAGAAGCCCCGGAATCAACCTTTTTAACTCGACTCTTAACCCCAATCTTGTGTTAGCAGTTATTTTTTTAATTTCTATATTATGAAAATTGTCAAACATAATCAGTAGAGAGAGCATGGTGCAACAAACCCCAGATTCAGCAGTTATCGAGATCTGTATATTTCTTCATCTATCCTATTTTTCCTGTTTCTTTACAGCAAATCCTGGATATCGTGTCATTTCAGCCCCTCATACTTCAGGAAGCGTCTCTAAAAATACAGACGCTCTCCACGTAACTATATCATTGTCACTCCAAAAAAATTAACATTAATTCCACAGTATTATCAAAATCACAGTTCATACAGATTTCCCGTTTCACAAAACTGTCTTTTTAGTTGGTTTGTTTGTGTCGGTAGCCAAAAAGAGCCAAACATTTCATCTGGTTGTTATGCCTCTTAAGACCCTTCCGATCTACAGCAGCTCCTCTTGCTTTTTTCTTAATGCCACTGACCTGCTGCGGAAACCAGGAGAGTTTGCTCCTTAGCCTGAATCTTTCAATCTACCTCTGTGAGCTCTATCTCTATCTCCATCTCTAATCCTCCAAGGAGGTTGGACTTGAACAAGAAGACATTATTTGCACTGTATGCAGACACCCCTTCTCCAGACCGGAAACTTGGCATATCTGGCCCTGACTTACCTTTTCCAATATATGTCCCAAAATAACCCAATACGTAGACCTTCCATTCTAACCAAGCAGGATTATTTAACATTTCTCACCCCCCTTTACATTTTCCCACCTCTTTACCTCTGCTTTTCCCATTTACCTTGCTTAAGAGCTACTTTGCACTTGCTTGTGTGAATGTACGATGGTTTATTATGGCATGGCCTTCAAATCTCATGCTTTCAAAGCCCACACTTGGACCAGAAGCAAAATTTCACTGGGCTCTCCCACCACCCACACTCTTCGACCAAATCCAGAGCCCCTCCGCCCTTCCCTGGCCCCTGCTGGGCTTGCTGTCTTCCCTTCCCAGCACCATTTCACTCACTGCTCTCTGGCCCTCTGCTCCAGAGCCCTTAGTCCAGGGATCCCCAGCCCCTGGGCCACAGACCAGTACCAATCCGCAGCCTGTTAGGAACCGGGCCGCACAGCAGGAGGCGAGCAGGGCCAGGGAGCAAAGCCTCACCTGCCGTCCCCCCTCGCTCCCCATCGCGCGCGGTACCGCCGGAACCTTTCCCCACCCCCACCCCGCCGTGGAAAAATTGTCTTCCACGAAACCGGCCCCTGGCGCCAAAAAGGTTGGGGCCCGCTGCCTTAGCCCATGTGTTCCACTCACTGTACAAATCCAGGATCTATTCACCCGTCTGTCCTCTCTGCTCCTACTACGGGCTACTTTGAGAAAAGAGAGAAGCGCACCATTGGTTGTCACTGGAAGCGTAGAGTTGCCCATCCCAGCTGGGCCTCGTTGTCACCCATCGATCCTATGACTTGTCCCTGCTCAGCTCTTTTTGTCCCTCACTCATTAGCGCCTCCTTAGAAATATACAGAGAGGTACTGGTCAGGTATTTCGTAGAAAGTCCATCTATTGGAATTTGTCTGATGTTTTTCTTATGATTAGACTGGGGTTATGTGTTTTTCGGGAGGAAGACAACAGAAGTAAAGAGGCATTTTTATCACATCATATCAAGGCTCTGTACTAGCCACATAACTTCGTCACTGTTGACTTTGACCTTGATCATCTAGCTGCAATGGTATGTGTCAGGTTTCTCTAAAATGATGCCCACCCCTTTCCACACGGCACTCTTGGAAGGAATCCATGATAATGCAGCCAATACTTAAGACGCTGGATGTTATGTCCCACCTCCTTTAGGGCAGAATTTCTACATAAATTAGTTGGAATTTTTCTGCGTAGAAAATGGGTCTCCTCTTCCTATTTATTTATTTATTCATTTACAATGGCAGTATGGACTCATGGATATTTATTTTACCCTCTAGGTTATAATTCCAGTGCTAATTTATTTTATTGCTCAGATTGTTCAAGCTTTGGGAACGCTTTCTTTTGGCTCTTCTGTCCCTTTGATGTTAAACGTTGATGAATACCATCAAATTGTTTTCCATAAATGTTATACACATGTATATGCCACCAATAGTACATGTGACAGTGTCTTTTTCCCAGTCCCTTGCCAGCACAGTCGTTGCCAGATTTTCTACCTTTGTCAATTGAAGGTAAGCCATGCCATCTTATTTTAGTTTTATTCGTATATCTCACATGAATTAGGTAAAGCAAAGTTTCATGGTTAAGGATCCTGTGCATTTCCTTCTCTGGAGCTTGTCTCTTAATATCCTTTTCACAACCTTTTCACTGGGAAGTAAGTCTTTTATATTGACTTATAGAAACTCCTTATAAATTAAGGAAGTGGTGCACTTACGTATCAGTGTCCCCTACTCAAGTATTAAACCCCAGAGACAAGAACATGTTTGGGTCTCAGTCAAAGCAGAGAGCCTGTCAGGTGATATATGTTCAATAAATATTCCTCTATCAAAACGCTTTCACATGTCTTAGGTTTATATCCTAAGGAAAACAAAGCTGTACCCACTTTTCCGTTTGGACACCAAAGGAAAAAGGCTTCTGAGGAGAGCAGAGGCCAGAACTTGGTGCCCTTGAAAATAGTCTAGGGTAGAAACTCCCTGGCAGTCCAGTGGTTAGGACTCCATGCTTCTACTGCAGGGGGGCCTGGGTTTGATCCCTGGTGGCAGAACTAAGATCCTTCATGCCACATGGAGAGGCCAGAAAAAAAAAAAATAAGGAAAGAAAATAGTCTAAGGTGGTTATTGGTTCTTGGGGCGGTGGGGAGGGGGTGTAATTTTGAAAAGCATCATCGACATACCAATTGTTTTTCTTTTTCCTTACACACACTAAAGGAAAGCTCAATAAAGTCTTTTTCTTGGTGAGTAGGTAAGTAGGTGAAACAAAAGTACAGGAACTGCTTTAGGCCAAATTATAATCTTTTGCATTTTCCCTTTTTCCCTTTCTTAGCGGTTCTTAATTTTTTGAGGTTACAACCCCTTAGAAAATTTGGTGAGACTTGCAGACCCTTTCTCCAGAAATGTTTGCATAAGATGAAAAATTTCATGTACAATTTCATGGAGTTTGCAGGAACTTTGAAGCCCACCCATAGATCGTGTGGGTGAGGATTCCTAACCAGGGTCCATGGACAAGGAGTTCATGGAAAGGCTGCTCTCCTATTTAGCATTGGGTGAATTATTTATCAACAGTAATATTGATAACAATTACGTTATTGTCTCCTAAGACTGTTCTGAGGGTCAACTGAGACCACGTGCACAGACACTTGGTCACGAGGTCACTGACTTCATGACGACCTGCTGTGAATTTCTAGGTCTACAAGAAAAGACATGACTACAGTTCACAAGCACATCTTCAAAGAGTTCCAGTCTAGGAAAATCATCATTGTCCAAGTGGGACAACACTGTCACACCCACCAACTACTGCAAATTACCTGTCTTATTTAGCCTAGTGAGATTTATCTCCTCTATACTATTTAGCAGGACACAGGCAGACATAACCAAACTTTTCCAGGGCCTTATTTCAGATTCCAGTATTCACTGTTCATCTTTGTTGTCTCCCTCTCCCAAATTCATCAAACAGATCAGATTGTATTAAAGTTCCCTTGAAAAAGAAAACTTTCTAAACCAATCCCGAGGTGGTTTTCCTCACCAGATTCCTAAACAGCTGAGATGCAACCAGACACGATGATTTCAAATTCTAAGACACCATCCAGCAGGCAGAGCATCTGAAGATGGGGCTTTTGAGCCAGAATTCTACAGAAGGGTCTTCCTTGTGGGTTTCATTAGAGAGAGCACAGAGGTTCAGCAAGCCATCTGCCCCCCCTGCTCTATGTCACCAAGGCAAAGTGCACGCAAACTCAAAAGCCACTGCATAAATATTAATATATGTTCCATCTATTGTAGTTCTGTCCCTCCAAGACCCTGAGACACTCTGCTTGCCTGGGAAGCTGAATTTAACAGAGTCTTGAGGGTCACCACAGTGTCCGGTTACTAATGTGTAGGACAGTGAGCTATGCATTTCTTTTTCCTTTTCCTTTTTTTTGGCCGACGAGGGCAGGATCTCAGTTCCCCAACCAGGGATTGAACCCAGGCCACAGGAGTGAAAGCACTGAATCCTAACCACTAGACAACCAGGGAACCCCCAGCTATGCATTTCTTAAAGCAGAGAATTATTCATTCATTTATTTCCAGATTTTTATTAAGCACCTCAAATTCCCGGCATGTTCTGGTCACCAGGGTTATAGCAGTAAACAAGACAGATGACATTCTTTTTCTCATGGGACTTACATTCTAATTGGAGAAAACAGAACATCTAAAAAACAAAACAAATAATACTCAAGATAATGGCATATAATGACAAATTCTAAGGAAATGAAAGAGGGTGATGCAACAGGAAAAGCGGGGAAAGCAGTACTTTAGACCGGATGGTAAAGAAAGTCTCCTCTGAGGAGACATAATCTGAACAGAGACGTCAATGACAAGAAGGTATCAGCTGGGGAATTCTCTGGTGGCCTAGTGGTTAGGACTCCGTGCTCTCACTGCCGAGGGCCCCGGTTCAATCCCTGGTTGGGGAACTAAGATCCCCCCCCACACACACAAAAAATAAAAACACATCCAAGCGCACATCTGGGAAAAGGGCCTTCCAGGCAGGGGAACAGCTGACACCAATGCAGTACTGAGCTCAATGTGTCCTGGGAACAGAAAGAAGATCCACCAAGTAGCACACTGAGAGAAGGTGAGGTGTGCCAAAGGGTGTCACAGGTGGGCAGGAGCCACCTCTCGTCGGCCTGATGGACTTTGCCTAGAGGGTGTCATTCATTCTGACTGCAGTAGGAAGCCGTCGGAGGGTTTTCAGCAGAGTTCAGATCTGTAGGGTTTTGGCGCGGGAACCTGTGTAGATGGTGGTTACATTTGTTAAGATGGGGAAGATGAAGGAAGAGCTTGTCTGTGAGCAGGAATGTTAAGATGGATAAAAAGTTCTTTTTCAGATCTCTTAAATTTGAGATGCCTATCACACAGTCTTGGAGAAGTCCAGTAGGCTACTGAATTTATGAGTCTGGTGATCAAGAGAAAGGTCAGAACTAGAGTAATAAATTTGAAAGTCGTCAGCCATGAATGGCATTTACAGCCATGACGCAGGATGAGCTCACTGAGGACAAAAATATAGACAAGGAAATGGGCTTCAAACTTTAGGATACAGGAGAGGGAGTCAGCAAAGGAGACCGAGAAGGAATGTCAGTGAAGTAGGGGTAAAGCCAGGAGAGGGTGATGCCAAAGGAACCAAGAAAAGACGGTGCGTCAAGAGGAAGTGGTCACCACTCAGTGCCGGGGTGAGGCCAAGGGAGGTGAGGACTGACCCCTGGTTTAGGCAGAGAGGCCTCACTGGTCATCTTGACACCAGTCCTTTGAGCTGTGTGGTGGGGAGGGAGGCCAGATGGCAGAAGTCCAGGACAGAGTTGAGTAGAAACAGGATAGGCAGTTCTGAATTGAGGCAGTTTCTAGAGGAGAATATGGGTTCAAGGTATTTTGTTTGTGTGATTGGTTGGTTGGTTTTTTTTTTAATGAGGAAGCACTCATGTGTCTGCGGTTGGGAAAATAGGGAGAAACTGATGACACCAGAGACAGAAAGGAAGCTCCTGGAATGACATCTGCTTTGCAACCCCTTTCGAGGATGTTTAAGAACAGCTTTCTCTGAAGTAAGAATAAATTAAGTATATGTCGTGTCCCGGAGTATTAAATATTACACTGAGAGCCAAGTGTGGGGAATGTGGGTGGGGTGGGAGTGTGGAGTCAGAGAAGCCAGCATTTACTGGGCGTCCCACTGTGTCAGGCAGACATGGGAACTCTGTGGTACTATTTCTTTTTAAGTTTTGAGTATTTATTGCCTTTTTTTTTTGCGGTACGCGGGCCTCTCACTGTTGTGGCCTCTCCCGTTGCGGAGCACAGGCTCCGGACGCGCAGGCTCAGCGACCATGGCTCACGGGCCCAGCCGCTCCGCGGCAAGTGAGATCTTCCCGGACCGGGGCTCGAACCCGTGTCCCCTGCATCGGCAGGTGGACTCGCAACCACTGCGCCACCAGGGAAGCCCTATTGCCTTTATTTTGTTTTCGGTTTTGATTGTGGTAAAACACATATAACATAAAACTTACCATTTTAACTACTCTTAGGTGTACAACTCAGAAGCGTGAAGTACTTCACAATGATATGCAAGCATCACAACTCTCCAGCTCCAGAACTTCATTTTCATCGCCCCAAACCAAAGCTCTGTACCCGATGAACAGTAGCTCCCCGCTATCCACTGCTTCCAGTCCCTCTCTACTTTCTACCACTATGAACTTGCCTATTCTAGGTACCTCATATAAGTGGAATCTTACGGTATTTATCTTTTTGCATCTGGCTTATTTCATTTAGCGTGTTTTCAAGGTTCATCTACAGTGTAGTCTACATCGGAGTTTCATTCCTTTTTATGACTGGGTGATATTCCCTTGTATGTATCTACCATAATTTGTTTATTCTTTTAACTCTTGATGGACTCTTGGATTGTCTCCACTTTTTGGCGCTGCTATGAACATGTGTGTACAAGTATCTGCTTGAGCCCCTGCTTTCAGTTCTTTGCAGCACAGATCTAGAAGCTGGTCCCATTTATTTTTGTTTAATACTCACAGCAATCCATAGAGACATATTCTTCAGGCTGGGGCTGGTTTCCTTCCTTATTCCCTCAGTGGGGATCTGTACCTCCCAGCTCCTGTGATAATCCCCCAAACTGGATATTGGCTGTTGCTTTTGCTCTCAGCCAAGCTCAGCTTCCAGATGAGCTCCAGTCCTCAGCCTCCAGCTCTTAAAGCGCTTGTTTTTGCAGAAGGGAATCCGTTCAACATGTTCCAGTGGAGAAGAAGGGGGAGGCAGGCCATCCCTCTTGCCTTTTCCCGGTGGTGACTGCAGTGAGGGCCAGGGTGTGGACTTACTACTCTGCCGTGATTGGGTATAAATGCTCAATATATACGCTTTTAAATGAACTTCCACCTTATGCTTCAGATCCTTTTGAATTGGAAAGAGCATTCTGTCCTAAAATCGTGCTCCTACTTTCTCCCCTCCTCCCTCCCTCCCTCTCTTTCTTTCTCTCTCTCTGTCTCTCTGTCTTTTTATTATAATATTTTGGCTGCACCAAGCGGCTTGTGGGATCTTAGTTCCCCAACCAGGGTTTGAACACCAGCCCCAGCAGTGAAAGCACTGAGTCCTAACCACTGAACCACCAGGGAATTCTCCTGTGCTCCTTCTTTTAAAGAGCTAAAACCTGACTTTTCCAAGGAAAAACAAGTCTTCTGATAGCAAGCAAGTCACAATACCATAGTCATTGGTATATTTTGGACATGCTAAAACTTAACACTTTAAACACTGGAAGAGAAGTTATCATGATGAGGTGATAATAGCTTGAGCTGGGGAAATTATTTGTAGAAAATAAGTAAAACAATAGAATAGCAACAATTTTTTAATAGCCATAATATCCTTCAACTGCTATACAGGAAATAGGACAGTCTCTCCTTTAAAGTATGAAAGTATTTTGTGATCCAAAAATAGCTGGTCTCAGCATTGCTTCTGCAAAGTTTCCCTTAAAATAGGATTTTGCTTTCCTTTTAAAATGTTATGATATGCATGATTCTCCAGAACTTAGTTCTCTCTAAACAAATAGTCCTGGAGTGAAAGGCAATTTAGTCGACTAAGGGGTGGGGGAGATGTAAATTCTTTGTAAATATTTCTGGCTCCTTTCTGGATTGCAACAAGCTAGTGAGGACCCTGGGAAAAACCCCAGTGCGTGGGGGAGGGGGGGCTGGGGGCCAGGAGTTGGGACTTCAATCTCAGAGACAGGACACCCCATATCACAGCATTCTCACTACCACACATTGGGCAGGTGTGATGTACACAGATACACAACTCCTTTTTTCTTTTTTTTTAAGGGAGCAGCGTGCATGGTACAGTGCCTTTCTCTTACTTATTTTCTCTGTATTTATTTCAATCTGTTCTTATAAACTTCAAACTGATCTTAAATTTATCCTCCTTGGGCTTCCCTGGTGGCGCAGTGGTTGCGCGTCCGCCTGCCGATGCAGGGGAACCGGGTTCGCGCCCCGGTCTGGGAGGATCCCACGTGCCGCGGAGCGGCTGGGCCCGTGAGCCATGGCCGCTGAGCCTGCGCGTCCGGAGCCCGTGCTCCGCAACGGGAGAGGCCACAACAGAGGGAGGCCCGCATACCACAAAAAAAAAAAAAAAAAAAAAAAAAAAATTTATCCTCCTTTCCTAACACAGTTTTGATGTGCACTGTTCCTTAGTCAGCAACAGGTGGGATATTTTTCCTGGAGTTTTGTAGGGTTTTGTGTAGTTTGGTTATTGTTATTTTGTTTGTTTGGGAATGCTTGTTGGACTGTCCACAACTTTTTCTGTTTCTGATTTTTTTTTTTTTTTTTTTTTGGTTTCCCAGTGATCTTTCTAGAGTACTTTACTGCAGCTATATTTTTACTTTTTCTCCCATTCCTTTAAAATATTTTCATTTTAACTTTCAGGTTATATTTTCTTGAATTTATTTTCTAAGACTGCTTCTTCAAAGCATAAATAGAGACTAAATCAGTGTTTGGATGATTATTGACTTTATATTTCCAACTCCAATTGTCTATCCTCTAGAAAATCTGTGATGAAGATTATAATTGTGAAATAGTTTATGTTATACCCTTGTTTGGATGCTTTTACTTAGAAAGATCTTTCATCTATCCCATTTAAACATCCTAGGGACTTCCCTGGTGGTCCAGTGGCTAAGGCTCTGAGCTCCCAATGCAAGGGGCCCGGGTTCGATCCCTGGTCAGGGAACTAGATCCCACATGTCACAACTAAAGTTTCCACATGCCTCAACTAAGACCTGGCACAGCCAAATAAATAAATAAATATATTTTTTTAAGTTTAAAAAAATAAAATAAACATCCTATATGGTATAAATCAAAACTATGAAAGCTTTTAAAAATAATGTTCATTTAATTTTTAATTCTATAAATATGTTCTTTCCTACTGGAGTCAGGAATAAGGCAAGAATGGTCTCTGTCACATTATTTCTCAACACTCTTTTAATCCCGGAAAATGAAATCAGAGCAAGGAAACAAAGACACCTAAATATTAGAAAGGAAGCGTGATGAGAGACAGATCATAGGGACACAAACCCTGACCCACAATTTTAAAACCCCAAAAGCTCCAATACACAAAAATATTAAAAAACTCATTTGTTAGCAAACCTTGGGCTAAAATGATATGAGGCTCTTCAGTCTTAATTTACTCCCATCAGTATTAATATCATATGCAAATATATTATTGCATTTAATTACAGGGAACTTCCTGAGACCTCAGTGGGGGTGTTTCTATGCTCTGTGTAACCTTTCTAAAATGGAAAAGATTCTGAATTCTGAAACACAAATGGCCCCCAGGACTTTGGGTAAGAGACTGTGTACCTGCAATATACTAGGCAGTGTCCAGGGGCCCCAAAAAGATAAAAATATACATGCTGTCATCCAGGAGCTCGCAATCAACATTGAGATGGCACGATATATGCATAAGAAAAACTTTAAAGCTTTCAAATAAGGTTTTAAACAAATACATCATCCTGGTCTAGATTGAAGTGAAGAGATACATGGTACTGCCTGTGAATATTTGTTTATTATGTCAGTGCCCCAAAATTGTACAGGATTGTGTTTGATGGATAGAGCCTTGGCCTAAAATATAGAATAGATGTGCTTGACAAGGATGGGAAAAATGATTCTACGTCCTATATATTAGAGTCTTCCTCTTGTTAAGCATCAGAAACTTCACTTAAGGTCCAGGCTTGGGTGAGCCCCATCCTTTTGGTCACTGGACTCTCTCTCCCACCTCTCCCAGCCAGCCAGCTTTCTTCTCCATTGTTCCACTGTCAGGCAAGCTCTTGCTGCATGGTGGGGAAGATGGCCCAGGGAGTTGTTCTGCTTATGATGCCTCCAGACCGCAATGCCAGAAGAGGAGAGAGAGAGAGAGATGGTCTCTCCTGTGCCCATCTCAGTCCCTCAAAATGCTCTAGCCTGGCCATGCTGGCATCTCAACCCAAACTTGTCATGAGGAGTGAGGAACACAGGCCAGCTTGAGTCACATCTTGGGCTTTGTAATTGACCACCACACTATAGTCACATGGGATGAGACAAAAACAATTACAAAAGCAAAGGGTGCTGGAACAGATTAATTAAAAAAAAGAATAAGTGTGTCCAGCGCCACAGTAGAATCTTCCTCCTAAAAAGGACCACTTTGCTTTGCTGAGGAGGACATGCAGGCAGGAAGGGGGAGCCGAACTGTAGCAGTGGTCACAGCGTGACAACAGAGGATGAAGGATATCAAGAGCTCAGCTACTCTCTGGTCACAAGTGTTGATGTTTGTGCATCTGAAACAGGGACAGTATTCACAGGTGGATGTAAGACAGATGGCTCAGGAAGGAGCTTTGAAAGTGCCTCTTGCTAAATTAGGTGACGCTTAAGATGTTTAAAGAAAAGAGAAGTGCCTTGCTGGAAGGAATGAAACAGAGTATTATAGGTAGAAGGTGTAACATTTATCTGTATGAATGATTTTGCCCCTGGCTCAGTCTAGGTTGGAGTAGTCCTTTCTTCTAGACATGAGAAATTTCTGGTTCCCTTCTGAACTGAGACAAGCTTGTGAGGACAGGCTTATGTTTGATGGATATAACCCTGCCCTAAAATACAGAAGAAATGTGCTTGACAAGGGGGAAAAAAGATCATTTATAATCCCTATGTATTAGACTCTTACAGTTGCAAACATCAGAAACCGGACTTAAGATGAATTAAGCAAAAAATTCATCTACTGGCTCATTTAGAGAAATATTTAGAAGATGCAGATATAGGCATTTTCTGATCAGGAGTCGATCCTTTAGTAAATATGATATTTTGGGACCAAGTATCCTATATGCAAGTTGCAATAACCTTCTAAATAACTTGCTGAACGTCACCCAGGGAATGATTTATTGACGTTCCAGAAGAGGGAGGTACAAAGGCGAAGGAACTGTACCTGGATCTTCTCTGAATAATCAAGTTACAGTTGCTATTTGCAAGTCATTGCAGAGAAAATCTTCCAATAGATGCTATTTATTCAGTCATGTGTGCAAACCTAGATACTTCTTATATTAACATTGTAATTATATTTTGGATCTTCCTTTGTTTTGCTCTTCAAGGACAAAGATTAAGTCTTAAATGTAGAAGTCAGAGGAAGAAAAGACACTTTTCTCATGGCCTGGAGTAATCCTGATCTTATGACTTAGACACACACAAAGCTGGATAGCATCAATCTGTAACCAACCCCCAATCCATTATCACTTACTGAAGATTAGAGAGAGGAATGAATAAAACCCATAATGTGCCGGGCATTTTACATAAATCATCTTTGGAATTCTCACAACCCTGAAAGGAAGGTATCATAATTCCTATTTTAATAGATAAGCAAAATAAGGCTCAGAGAGCTTTACTCGCTTTTCCATGACCTTCCAGCTCATGGGAAGTAAAGCCAGGATTCTAAAGCTGAACTGTCTGATTTCAAAGCCTGGGCAAGACTGTGGTCCTGGCTTCATGCTGGGTGGTGTCTCTGAGGAATTATTAGGCTGCGTAACACCCAGCTTTTGATTTCCTGTTACAAATCCTCCTCTCCTTACCATATATAGATTAATGCTCATCAAGACATAATGTAAAAAGCACAATCCAAGGAGCTGGGGATGTAAAGAAGAGTTTAATACAACTTTTGCCCATCGGGAGCTCACAAACTATCTGGGGAAAGGGTACCCAAATATGAAGCAATAAACAACAACCTAAGGGTGGGATTGCGCTGAGCAACCAGTGAGCAGGAAAAACTCAGAGGACATGACAGAGGCTCGAGTTACCAGTAACCCCCCAGCGTCCATTTCCCCTTCCTTTGTAAGACAACTCCTGCTCCCTGCTAGCCGGGGGACTACAGCCGTTCAGAATATATACTACATTTCCCAGCCTGTCTCACAGCTTAGTGTGACTAAATTCTGTCCAATGAGATGAAAGCAGAAATGACAGGTGCAACTTCTGACAGGGAATCTTAAAGAGAAAAACAACATCCCTCCTCTTCCCTATGTGTTGGTGCTTCGGCAGCCATCTTGAGTCATGAGGCAGGTTTGGGAGGAAGTCAGTGGTGGCAGAGCTACAAGGTGGGAGAAGCAGAGATCTGACTCCCTGTAGCACAGCCCCTACTGCAGACTGCCAGCCTTCCCTCCTTCATGTGAAAGAGAAATAAACGTCTATCTAATTTAAGCCGTTGTTATTTGGGGCTTTTGTCATCACAGGCAAATTTAATTCTAACTGCTAAAAGAGCACAGTTCTGCGACCACCGTCACCACAACCCCCCAGATTCTACTACATGACCTTCGGCAAATCACTTAACCTTTCCCAGGTGGCTGGAGAATCCAAAGAGATAAAACAGTGAGAGAGCAGGAGAAAGCACTTGGGGGTTTTAGATGGTCTGTTGTGACACAGTATGCCTGGAGGGAGGGGTGAGAAAATTAAAAAGCTATACGCACAACACTCATCAACTCACAATTTTCCTGAAGTGCTTAAAGAATAGCATGTGTGTGTTGCGGGGGGGGGGAGGAATTGGGAGATTGGGATTGACACGTACACTATTGATACTATGTATAAAATAGATAACTAATGAGAACTTACTGTATAGCACAGAGAACTTAATGCACTGTGGTGACCCAAATGGGAAGGAAATTCAAAAAAGAGGGGATATATGTATATGTATAACTGATTCATTTTGCTGTACAGTAGAAACTAACACAACACTGGGCTGCCCCAGTGGCACAGTGGTTAAGAATCCACCTGCCAATGCAGGAGACACGGGTTCGAGCCCTGGTCTGGGAAGATCCCACATGCCGCAGAGCAACTAAGCCCGTGCGCCACAGCTACTGAGCCTGTGCTCTAGAGCCTGCGAGCCACAACTACTGAAGCCCGTGTGCCTAGAGCCTGTGCTCGGCAACAAGAGAAGCCACCACAATGAGCCTGCATACCGCAATGAGGACCCAACGCAGCCAAAAATAAAAATAAATAAATATTTTTTTAAAAAAAAGAAACTAACACACCATTGTAAAGCAACTATACTCCAATAAAAAATTAATTAAAAAAGAAAGACTAGTACATGTAGAGCAATGTCTACAATTGTGTAGCACAAACTTTAAGTTCTTGGAGAATTCAAAGGAGAAAAATGCTGTGAGCTGGAGTAAATGATTAAGGGTTTGATGAGGGAGATGAGGTATGAGCTGGGCGTTAGGAATGAGTCCAATTTAGTTTGTAAGTCTTGACTCTTTTAGCTACAAGTTATAGAAACTCAATTAGACCCTGCTTTTTAAAAAAGTGGGCAGGGGGGCTTCCCTGGTGGCGCAGTGGTTGAGAGTCCGCCTGCCGATGCAGGGGACGCGGGTTCGTGCCCCGGTTCGGGAAGACCCCACGTGCCGCGGAGCGGCAGGGCCTGTGAGCCATGGCCGCTGAGCCTGCGCGTCCGG
>NC_041223.1:15124984-15129617 GCF_002837175.3 Physeter macrocephalus | reverse complement strand
GCAACGGGAGAGGCCACAGCAGTGAGAGGCCCGCGTACCGCAAAAAAAAAAAAAAAAAAAAAAAAGTGGGCAGGGTGAGCGTTGGTGGTTGGCTCATATAATTAAAGAGGCAAGAAGTAAGCGCCGGGAAGGCTGGATCAAGACCAGATGATGTCATTAGGATGTGATCTCAACTCTGCTTTCCTGAGCTCACTGCATTGTCATAAGGCCGGGGTGGCACCTGGCAGCTGTGGATTCACAACCTATTCATTTTACAGCCCAGGAGGAAAATACCTCCTTCCTTAGGGCTGCAAAGAAGCCCTCAACCTACCTGACCCCCTGTGACTCTGCTTTTGCAGATCTGCTCATGTCCCCATCTCTGGACTGGGTGGGGTATCCCACCCAAACTGCATGGACTGAGGGTTTGAGAAGGATGGTTGTTTAAAGGAAAAGTGAGATGCAATTGGCAGTAGGAGAGAAATGGATGCTGGGAAGAAAATTGTTCAAATTCTAGGGCAGAGAAGAGGAATAGCAAAGATGTGAAGTCTGAAATGAGTGAGACAGGGTGGGCCGCATGGAAGAGAGAAGTCCTATATGCCAGAAATGTGCCTCAGAGTACCCCCTTCTACTTCATTGTATTAATTTGTTAGGGCCGCCGTAACAGAATAGATGGCTTAAATAACAGAAATTGATTTCCTCACAGTTCTGGAGGCTGGAAGTCCAAGATCAGGGTCGTGGCAGTGTTGGCTTCCTCTGCGGCTTCTCTTTGGTCTGGAGGTGGCTGTCCTCTTGCGGCCTTTTCGCGTGGCCGTCCCTCTGTCCGCTGATCCCCACTGTGTTGAAGGCTGATCCCCGCCGTGATGGTATCGGAAGATGGGGCCTTTGAGAGGTGATTTATTCTGCCCTCATGAATGGGATTATTGCCCTAATAAGAGAGACCCCAGAGAGCACCTTTTACCCCATCTGCCAGGTGAGGACATAGCAAGAAGACGGCCATCTCTGAACCAGAAAGCAGACTCTCACCAGACACCAAATCTGCTGACACCTTGATCTTGGACTTCCCAGCCTCCAGCACTGTGAGATATAAATTTCTATTGTTTATAAGCCCCTCAGTCTGTGGGAGCCTATTATAGCAGCCAGAACAGGCTAAGACAGGCCAGTGCATGGCTAAAACCAAGCAAACAAACAAAAGAATCCAACCAAGAGGCTCAGAAATCTAGGTGCACTTGCACAAATGCTTTGCAACTAATTGGTTACCTGTGGGGAAGGACAGTGACTCCAAGTCTTACTGGGAAATGCCAAGATGTATAGAGCAGGATGGGATGGAAGACCCAACACCTAATACAGTGTTCTGTCCAGAGTAGACACACGGGAAGCAATGGCTAGACTGAACTTACAAAAAAGAACAGGAAGAGGAAGAGAGAACATCTTTGGTGTTGGTGAGTTGCCTTTATTCTAACAACAGCCATAGGGCAAAAAACCCTTAACATCTAGGGCAGCGGGGTGGAAGAAGAGGGGCAAAAGCCACCTACACTTAATTCAGAAGCTCTCGAAGCCCTAAGCGTGAAATAAGATATCTCCAGAATGTATCCGGAGAGGAGGGGATGTGGGAGGAGAAGAGGCAACAGATTACATTCCGTGATCATCAGTCAAAAGTAGATTCTCAAAAAAAAAAAAAAAAAAAAAAAAAAAAAAAGTAGATTCTCCCCCAGGCCTCATCTATGTACCTATTATCTCCCCATCGTATTTATTTTTTTCTTGGTACTTATCACTATATGAAATTATCTTATATAATTGTTCGATTACTTTTTTATAGTCTACTGTTACCGCCTCCAGAATATAAGCTCTAAAACGGAAGGACCTCCTCATGGTACTTGCTGTGTTTTCAGTACCCAGGACAGTACCTAGCACATACTAGGTGCTCAAAAAACACTGTTGAATGAATAAAGGAGAAAGAGCAAAGGATATTAGGGAGTTTAATAAAATAAAAGTGATTACACCCAAGTAATTAATAACTCCATAGGTAGCTTGACAATCCAGAATGCTTCATTCCATAAAGATTATGCATGATCAACATATTTTTGGTCAGAAAAATCTGTGGTAGGTCATGAAAAATCAGCTTTAGTTGTTTCCCTGTTCTGTTGCAATATCAATAGTAAAAATATAACCTCTTAAGTGCCTTTACTAAGCTTTTAGTGTATATTATGTGCTAACCATGTCTTTTATTTTCTGTATTCCAATGCTTTGACATCTGGGTCCTTGCTGATTCTGGAGGGACTGCACCTTCAGGCTTAGGCAGTTCCTGGAAATAGTAAACAGCCTACTTATGAGTGTGCTTTTAAAATACAAACCAATCAATCCACAGTCCACACCCCAACACCCCTTTTATCAGGCCCTCACATTCCAGGTGACTATCCATCTGCCCTAATCACCCCAGGTCCAGGTACCCAACACCTACAGCCAACCCCTGTGCCCCAGATCCCCCTGAAATTATTCAAACTAACCATGCTGACCAAAGTAAGCTCATGTGCTTCATGAGATGCTTACCATGCCTCACCTTCCCACAGAAACCACAATATAGGCTCCTGCCTGCTCTGGTCCTGACCAACCCTGGTGCTTCCCCATGCGGACCCTCCTGGTGCAGCATACCCCTTTCTCTTGGGAACTGTGAGTAAGAAATTATATATTCAGCGACAATCATCTCCTGATCTTTTGATCTTACTATACCTCAGATTTCCTGTGAATACACTATATTTTAATAAATTTATTTATTTTATTTTTTTATTTTTGGCTGTGTTGGGTCTCCGCTGCTGTGCACGGGATTTCTCTAGTTGCGGTGAGCGGGGGCTACTCTTTGTGGCAGTGCATGGGCTTCTCATTGCGGTGGCTTCTCATTGCGGAGCACGCGTGGGCTCTAGGCGCGCGGGCTTCATTAGTTGCGGCACGTGGGCTCGGTAGTTGTGGCTCACAGGCTCTAGAGCACAGGCTCAGTAGTTGTGGCCACGGGCTTAGCTGCTCCACGGCATGTGGGATCTTCCCGGACCAGGGCTCGAACCTGTGTCCCCTGCATTGGCAGGTAGACTGTCAACCACTGAGCCACCAGGTAAGCCCCTACGCTATATTTTAAAAACAATGTACCAGTTAAGACTTGCTCAGTTGTAAGTAACAGAAAACCCAATTCAAACCGCCTTAAGCCATAAAGGAGATGTGCTGTAAGTTGAGAGTCAGGGCAGCCACCAGGGTTAGTTTATTTCAGTCTCTGAGGTTATCCTCGAGGACTCAGGGTCTTCCGATCGCTTACCTGCACTCTGCAGGAGCAACTTCAGCCATCCACACCTAGGCCCACAGCCTTCCTAATTCAAGCAGAGGGAAAGGGACCAGGTCTCTTCTGGAAGCTGTCTCAGGAAAATGGGACGGCTTCATCCCCAAGAGCCCCAGCAAACCTCTTTGGAAAATTGGGGCATGTGTCTATCCCTGTCCAAAAATGAGATTCTGTAGATGAGTTTGGACCTGAGCCTCTTGTCCTTCCTAGACTCAGGAGGGCTCAGCTTCCAGGAAGCACAAGAGCTGCATGGGGGAGGTGTGGACTCCTGAATGGACCCTGAGCAGCACAGTTACAGGAAAAGGGAGTGAATTTGAGTGGCCCCATGATGTCCAATGCGGTAATATGATAGCGATAGAAGTATGAAAAATAAAGCAGGGGCTCAAGATGATATCCTGTGTTGGGATCAGTGGTGGTTTAAGAAGAGGGGATAAAACCTCACACAGTTACTGTAGGTAACACATTTGCAAGCAAAACCTTCTGCTCTTGGTGGCTTTCACTGCGATTAGGAGGAGACCAATTCTTATGAGATATGATTCTGATTTTGAGATGGCCGTATAAAGAAAAAAGTCATTAAATTTATATTTTTCATTTCATTCTTACATTTGCCTGTCTTATCTTTTAAGATTGTAAACTTGATGAGAACCTAGGCTGTATATTTTATAGCATAGTGGTATTTAAAATGTCAAGAAGCGAAAAACTTAAGGGTACCATTTAGCCTGAGAATTTTAATGCCTGTTCAGTGCTTTTCTTCAACAGTGTCTCTCATTTCACACATACGCACAGATATTACTGTGCATTACCCCCCCGCCCTGCCCCCAGACACACACATTTAGTCCTGGGAAAGATGTGACATCAAAACAGAAGCAAAATTCTTTATTAGAGCATCAGAGTAAAGAAGGCTAATCTAATTAGTGTCTAGTCTGGAAGGAATGAAAAAAAAAAAGCATCTGTCATGTATAATAGAAAGGTTATTTGTGATCTGCTTCTTGAAAAAATGTCTGCCTGATTTGTGTCTTTCTGCGGCTCTCAACAATGGAGGTTTGCTCTGGTCTCTGCAACAGACACATTTCCAATCACCAGACTTCTGTGGATTTATGCTCTCTTCCTGATATAAACAGCAACTCCCAGAAAGCAATGGCCTTCAGCATTGCGAGCTGGAGGGTTTGTTAGACATTCTGCAAGCGTATATCATATTTATCACCCAATTAAAGATAATGGTGAGCAAAGAAGAAAAATTCTCAAATTCACAAATTATGCTACTGATTAGCCCAACTACAATTTTTTTTTTTTTTTTTTTTTTTTTTTTTTTTTTTTTTTTTTTGTGGTATG
>NC_041223.1:15093959-15124925 GCF_002837175.3 Physeter macrocephalus | reverse complement strand
ACGCGCAGGCCCAGCGGCCATGGCTCACGGGCCCAGCCGCTCCGCGGCATGTGGGATCTTCCCAGACCAGGGCGCGAACCCGGTTCCCCTGCATCGGCAGGCGGACGCACAACCACTGAGCCACCAGGGAAGCCCTACAATTATTTTTAATACACCCATTTTGCCTTGATTTTTGCATTTGGGGGAAGTAATATATGGTATGAAAACAAGACTAGTAAGCAACATTTCATGGGTTCCTCTTAACAAAGCAAAATGAGAAAATGGATATGAAAGCACTTTGTAAGTCCTAACGCACATGCAGATATAAGTTACTGTTATCGATTTCATTATCGGTTAAGCTTTACTTAAAGGATAAAAGCTAAGAAAAGAACTACATAAGGTACTTTACTGGAAGGAATTCTAAATGCATTTGAAAGATCTATTTCACTCTCTAGGTATTTTAACACGTTCTGATGGAAAATCCCCATCTAATGAATGCTTTCACAGTTCAAAAAGTGGTCTGCTTTCAACCCGATTCTATACGTGGGCAAAAGACTTCAACAGGCATTTCACAAAAGAAGTCATGCAAATGGCCGATAAACATATGAAAAGTGATCATGATTAATCACCAAGGAAATGCAAATTAAACCCACATTTATTTACTGCTCCATGCCCAACAGAATGGTGGACATTGATAAATGCTACCGAGACTAAGAATTGGCAGGGCTCTGGAGCAACTGGCTTCTCTCGTACTGCCGGAGTGTAAATTGGTACCTTTGGGAAAACTATGGGCACTGTCTACTCTGTGGAATTTGTGCACACCTTATGACCCAACACTCTCAGGTCTCTACTTCCAGTAGGCAGAATCAGGACCATTCCCCTCCCCCAAAGATGTCCCCGTCCTAATCTTGGGAACCCATGACTATGTTACCTTACACAGTAAAAGGTAAATTGCAGATGTGATTAAGGTAACAGACCTTGAGATGGGAAGATTATCCTGAATTAAACTGGTGCGACCAATATAATCATGTCAATCCTTAAAAGCCAGAAACCTTTCCCACTGTGGTCAGAGAGAGATGCATGACAGAGACACAAAACAGGAAAAGGGTTAGAAGCCACCGCTGCTGGTTTTGAAGATGGAGAAGGAGTCATGAGGCACGGAAGGCAGAGGCCTTTTGAAGCTGGGAATGGCTCTCGGGTGAAAGCCAGCAAGAAAATGGGGGCCTCAGTCCTACAGCAGCAAGAAACAGCCAGAATGAGCAAGATAATGGATCCCCACCTAGAACCTGCGTAAAAGAAGGCAGTCCTGCTGACATCTTGATTTCAGCCTGGTGAGATCCATGCCAGACTTTTGACCTCCAGAGCTGAGAGATAATAAATGTGGGTTGTTTTATGCTGAGCACTTCGTGGTAATTTGTTGCAGCAGCAATAAAAAACGAATACAGTACCCAACAGAAATGTGTATGTCTGTGCAGCAGAAAATATGTACTATGATATCCACATCAGCATGAGTTGTAAGAGCCCCAAAGTGGAAAATCCCATGTGGACATTAACAGGATAGATGGATGAATTGGCCTGGGCATAAGTGGGGGCGTGGAGCAGTGGAGACAGGCTGGCGATGGGTCTCACAGCGGGAGGGGGTATGGAATATGGAGACAGACTGCGTGGTTCCATGGGTAGAAAGTTCAAGACCAGGCAGAACTATGTTCTCCTTACAGATGTCAGAAGAGTGGCTGTCTTTGTCGGGGGAAAGGACTGAGATGAGGCACAAGGGGGGCTTTGGGAGTGCTGGAACGTTCCATGTCTTGATCTGGGTGGTGTTTACAGGGTGTGTTTACTTAGATGATTGGTGAGCTTTGCTTTGTGCATTTTGTACTTCAGTTAAAAACTTCACATAGTAAGAAGTGGTCTGGTTGGATTAGTAAACGTTTAAAAAATTTACACTAGGGGCTTCCCTGGTGGTGCAGTGGTTGAGAATCTGCCTGCCGGTGCAGGGGACACGGGTTCGTGCTCTGGTCCGGGAAGATCCCGCATGCCGCGGAGCGGCCGGGCCCGTGAGCCATGGCCACTGAGCCTGCGCGTCCGGAGCCTGTGCTCCGCAACGGGAGAGGCCACAGCAGTGAGAGGCCCGCATACCGCAAAAAAAAAAAAAAAAAAAAAAAAAAATTTACGCCAAAGACCACTTTGCAATGGTTAGCTTTTTTTCTCTCATTTACTTTTTGGCTTCCCTCAATGAATTTAAACATACACACTTTGGCACACTCCACTTTGAAATTTCATTAATTTATTAATTATTTGTCCATGTTTTTATTTGAAGGTCATCAGTTTCTTCTCCCTAGAAGCAAATATTGCCATTTTCTTTTATTTCCTTTCAGAGATTTTTCTATCACATCGTGTGTGTGTGTGTAAATTTTTTTTTCCTTTTTTTCATGAATGGTGGCAATCTATACATAGGGGTCTGTCCTTGCTTTTCTCACACATGGAGCAACGTTATAATTTTTAATAGCTGAGTAGATATAGAATGATCACTCATTTGACAAATTCCCTTAGTGATGGACATCTAGGTTATTGACAGTCTTTTGCTATTGTGAACAATGCTGCAATTAATATCTCTAAACACCCATTATTTTGCATAATCACAACTTACTTCTCAGTAATTTACTTCAAATCCGTAAGTATTGATTGATATTTATGGATTTGAAGCTATGGTGGATGTTAACATTTTTTTTCCGTATTAAAAATGGACCATCAGGGCTTCCCTGGTGGCGCAGTGGTTGAGAGTCCGCCTGCCGATGCAGGGGACACGGGTTCGTACCCCGGTCCGGGAGGATCCCACGTGCCGCAGAGCGCCTAGGCCCGTGAGCCATGGCCGCTGAGCCTGCGCGTCCGGAGTCTGTGCTCCGCAGCCGGAGAGGCCACAACAGTGAGAGGCCCGCGTACCGAAAAAAAAAAAAAAAAATCCCACGTGCCTCAAGTAAGACCCAATGCAGCCAAAAATAAATAAATAAATAAATAAATAATGAATAAATCTTAAAAAAAAAAAAAAGAACCTTAGAGTGGCTGGTCTGTTTGAGGAAGAGCATGGGGCCACAAGGCGGCAGGATGGACATTGGTGAGGCCATGGCCAACAGCAATGTCCCAGGAATAACGAAAGCCTGTCATACTGAGGGCATAGAAGGAGGACTTGATTTTACTCTGAGCGATGTGGCAGCCCTTGGCCGGTTCCAGTAGAGGAGTGGCTCCATCTGACATAGTTTTCAATGTGGCTGCTTTGTTGAGAACAGGCTGATGGGGGTCAAGGTTAGAACCAGAGAGACCAGTTGGGAATTTACAGCAAGAATCCAAGTGAGAGATGATATGGTTTGGACTGCGTTTGGGGTCGTGGGTTGGGGAGGTGTGGTCACGTTCTGACTATACACAGAAAGTAGAACCAACAGTATTTGTTGTCAGACTAGTTTCAGGATGCAAGAGGAAAAGAGGACCCTAGGACTTTTGATCTGAGCAATTGAAAGAGATAGAGTTGTCATTAACTGAAATGGGGACACGACAGGAGGAGCAGAGTTAAGGGAGAATCCAGAGTACAGTTTTGGATATATTAAGCTTGAGACAACTATTAAACATCCAAGTGAAGGTAATGAGAAGGCAAGCATGAGTCCGGAATTCAGGGTAGCCGGTCAGGCTAGAGATACACACTTTGGAGTCATTACCATATGAAGGGCGTTTAAAGCCACAGACTGTTGAAATCATGTAGGAAGTGAGTACAGATTAAAAAAAAGAAAATGAGGGACTTCCCTGGTGGTCCAGTGGTTAAGACTCCACGCTTCCATTGCGGAGGGCACGGGTTCGATCCCTGATTGGAGAACTAAGATCTCGCAGTGCATAAAAAAAGAAAAAGAATCTGGTTTCTGAGTCTGAGAAACTCATGGCACATCCAGGTAGAGACTGAAAATACTACAGGAGCAATCTGCCTGAAAATACAGATTTGGAAGATGTCAGCAAATAGTAGCTAAAACATGGAAGTGAACGCTTAAAAATGCCAAGGTTTACATGGTGGGAATGGAGCCAGGAAGTGCAAATTTGGGAGTGGACCAAAGAGGAGGGGAGACGAGGGGCAGGAGAAAGGGGCATCACAGAGACAGGGGAGGAGAAAGTTTCAAGAAGGAGAAAAGTATAATTCCTTAGAAAGGTAGGTGGGGTGCATACTGAACGGGGACCCCTGCCTTTGGTACTTAGGAGGTTTTGTTGACTTTAGAAGTCAGATTGCAATGGATGGAGGAATGGATGGGAAATAAGCAGGGTAATATCATCTGAAAGGAAAATAAACTCCATCTTCTGGCTTAATAATACGTTTCAGGTTGATAAATCACGGTGCTGACCTCTTTTCTCCTCCTGCTGTTTGGAGATGTCTGGGCCCTCATTTAGTGCTTCCTTTTGGAGGACACTGGCCTTCCAGGTCTGTCTGGCAAGCACAGCACTGATGCTGATCTCTGCTCCTGAAATGCCCTTGTCCTTCAACTGGTTCAAACACTACTCAGGGCTCAGATCCCAGCTAATCTTCTCTGAAAGTCTTCCCCAGTCTTCCCAGCTGCAAATTATCTTTTCTTCCTCAGAATTTCTACAATATTTACCTGTACATCTCTTAAAGTACACTTCGCTTTAAACCTTTATTCCTTTTACTATAATTACTGGGGTTTTTTTGGTCTTTTTTTCTCTACTAGACAAAAAGCATCAGACAGGATCCACGGCTGATTCACCTTCATATTCCCAATGATATCATATTTCTTCATATTTACACTACATGTTCATATTTAACACATGCTGGCTGTTCAAGAAATATTTCTTTAGTATATTAATAAAGGGAGACTAACTGGACACAACAGAATAACATATAATTGAGTCCAACAATCGTACACAATGTGCATATCTTTAGATTAAACACTCTTTGTGTTTGCAGATGAAAAAAGGATTTCTTTTTTCCAAAAAGTCAGCAGAAGCACAGAGTTAAAAGCCAAATATCTAACCCAATTCAAAGCATCCAAAATCCAGGAAGGTAAATGTCAGCCAAGGGTGGAATTGCTATAGTAAATTGTGTTATGGGCTGAATCGTGTCCCCTCAAAATTCATATGTCGAAACCATAACCCTGGGTACCTTGGAAAGTGACTATATTTGGAGATAGAGATTTTAAAGTGGTGATTGAGTTAAAATGAGGCAGTTAGGGTGGGCCCTAATACAATCTAAGTGGTGCCGGTATAAGAGCAGATTAGACACAGAGACACCAAGGATGTGTGCGCACAGAGCAAAGACCATGTGAGGACCAGTAAGAAGGCGTCCATCTACAAGAGAGAGGTCTCAGAAGGAATCCAATCTTCTGACACCTTGATCTTGGACACTTGGCCTCCAGAACCATGAGAAAATAAATATCTGTTGTTTAAGCAACACAGTCTATGGTATTTTGTTATGTCAGCCTGAGCAGACTAATACACCATGGTAGGAAAATGCCACGTTGCATGGAAAGAAGGGATGGCTTTGCAGTGGGACAGACCAAGACTTAGTCTATTACTTTCTATGTGATTTTGGGCAAGTACCTTTGCCTCTCTAAACCACTTCTCATATCACTACACTGGAGACAATAATTCTTCTGTGGTTGTTATTAGGAATATGTGTAATATATATCTAGTACTTGAAACAGAAAGAACACTCAAGAAAGTATAGCTCTTTATTTTTCAACATTTTTTTATTGAAGTATAGCTGATTTACAATGCTGTGGGACTTCTCTGGTGGCACAGTGGTTGAGACTCCACGGTCCTAATGCAGGGGGCCCAGGTTTGATCCCTGGTCAGGGAACTAGATCCCACATGCATGGCGCAACTAAGGTTTCGCATGCCACAACTAAGGAGCCCACCGGCCGCAACTAAGACCCAGCGCGACCAAATAAATAAATATTTTTTAAAAAAACAATGTTGTGTTAATTTCTTCT
Source organism: Physeter macrocephalus (assembly GCF_002837175.3). Taxonomy (NCBI): domain Eukaryota; kingdom Metazoa; phylum Chordata; class Mammalia; order Artiodactyla; family Physeteridae; genus Physeter; species Physeter macrocephalus. The sequence continues at coordinate 15,118,968 of NC_041223.1, read as the reverse complement.
GTACAGCAAGGCAATTCAGTTATACATATATATATATACATTCTATTTTTTATATTCTTTTCCATTATGGTTTATCATAAGATATTGAGTATAGTTCCCTGTGCTATACAGTAGGACCTTGTTGTTTATCCCTTCCATATATAATAGCTTACATCTTCTAACCCCAGCCTCCCACTCCATCCCTCCCCCAACCATCTCCCCCTTGGCAACCACAAGTCTCTTTTCTATGTCAGTGAGTCTGTTTCCATTTCATAGATAGGGTCATTTGTGTCATATTTTATTTATTTATTTATTGTCATGCCTCATGGATTATGGGACCTTAGTTCCCCGACCAGGGATCAAACCCGGGCCCTCGGCAGTGAAAGTGCAGAGTCCTAACCACTGGACTGCCAGGGAATTCCCTGTGTCATATTTTAGATTCCACATATATGTGATATCATATGGTATTTGTCTAGAAAGGATAACTCTTAATTGTCACGAGATGGAATATTTCATAAACATTAAAATGATCACTCTGGGACTTCCCTGGTGGCAGTGGTTAAGAATCTGCCTGCCAATGCAAGGGACACAGGTTCGAGCCCTGGCCCAGGAAGATCTCACATGCCGCGGAGCAACTAAGCCTGTGCGCCACAACTACTGAGCCTGAGCTCTAGAGCCCACGAGCCACAACTACTGAAGCCTGCATGCCTAGAGCCCGTGCTCCACAACAAGAGAAGCCACAGCAATGAGAATCCCACACATCGCAACGAGGAGTAGCCCCCACTCGCCGCAACTGGAGAAAGCCTGCGCACAGCAACGAAGACCCAACACAGCCAAAATAAATAAATAAATAAATAAACAAATTTATTTTTAAAAATATGATCACTCTGAATACTGTGTAGCAATATGCCTTCTTATATTAAATATTATATTTTTACTGATTAATTATTAATATATAATTTAAGACATTTAAGTACCAAATATAACAATATTTTAAATATATTAACCATTAATACACTATTAAATAAAAGAAAGCAAGATAAAAATTATGTGAAACTGCTAATTACAACTGTATAAAAATTATGCCTACTTGTTGACAAGATTGAAAGGTAATGTGTAAGTGAAAATATAATTTTTATTTATTTATTTTTTTGTGTGTGTGTGGTACGCAGGCCTCTCACTGTTGTGGCCTCTCCCATTGCGGAGCACAGGCCCCGGACGCGCAGGCTTAGCGGCCATGGCTCACGGGCCCAGCCATTCCGGGGCATGTGGGATCTGCAGGCCTCTCACTGTTGTGGCCACACCCGTTGCGGAGCACAGGCCCCGGACGCGCAGGCTTAGCGGCCATGGCTCACGGGCCCAGCCATTCCGGGGCATGTGGGATCTTCCCAGACCGGGGCACGAACCCGCGTCCCCTGCATCGGCAGGCGGACTCTCAACCACTGCGCCACCAGGGAAGCCCGAAAATATAATTTTTAATGTTGAATCAGGACTCTTTGTTATGGGGGAAAAAACTGAACTTGAGATAATTTAGGCCAAAACTGAAATTTACTTGCTCCCAGATCCCAAGGAATGATTGAGCAATGCAGCTGTAGAAGAACAAGAATCCAGCTGGCCCAATGGAACAACTGGGACCAAGAGTTTCAACATCAGGAGTCTTTTTCCATCCCTTGATTCTCTGTTGGCCTCACTCCTACTCGCTACAATTGGCTTTGTCTACATGCAGAAAACATGGCTCCTCAAGTCTCACTTAACAACTTCTGCCTCTAAAGAGGGACTCCCTATCTTCCCTAGTCTCTAAGAGGGCTGTTGTTCAGCCAGCACGCACTGGTTATGGATATTGACGATCATCCCTGGAATTAGTTTCAGATATCCCAGGGAAGGGAATCGTTGGTGTTACCTTTCATTCAGTCAACCATAGGCAGGGGGCCAGGTCACAAAAGAGCATGGCTTCTCCCACGAGCATCATAGGTTTGAAGTGATGGAAGGAACACTTCCCAAGAACAGCGGTTATTACTGGGCAGATTTTTTTTAATGTTTTCTATATGTGTAGTTATGGCTTTTATTTTCCAAAATGTTAAAATACAACAACTTTTAAGAGGAAAAGAAAAAATTGGGGGTACTCAATCATCTTTCTTAATTTTATTTCTACTCTGTCTTCGTTAGAATGCATTTCAGCATCTCTGTCCAATTCGTGGTTAAATATGGTAGCTATGTACTGGAGGTCCTTGCAGAAACAGAGGGTGACTGATGTCCAGCTTAGTGTCACTTTTAGCTCTGCCCTGGTTGAACATCATTCTTTTGTGTGATAATAGAACAGGTCATATATGATGTATCCAATTTCCTCCAGGATTTTCAGCATTTGGGTTAAATTTCATTCAACCTTATACCCACACTTTAATTTCCCCAAGGCACCAACCAGAAAAAACAGGCCCCAACTTCGCCACACAGACATACCTAGGCATCCTCATCTTTTCCCTCAGCATACATAGATAAAATTTTTTCAAGATGAATTTGCATATAAATGCAAAAGTCTATTGTAAAGTCTTTTAGAAAGAGCTTCCAAATTCTTGCTCTTGAATATTCCCTAGTAGCAGGAGATAATTTGCTGAGATAGTCACAGAAGAAATGAGAAAAAATGATTAATTTCCGGACATGTTTAATTTCATAGAATCTTAGGCTCCTAGTTGAGTGGTTGATTTCCAGTTCTTCCAGGTGCAACCACACCATGGAGAAATGGTTTTAAAAGATGAAGCATTAGTGAGAGCCTAATAAATTTTTCAGGCCAGCTCTCAAGATTCTCTCAATTTCCTATCTACCATTAAAGAGTAACACATGTCTAGCACTTAGAACGCTCTGGTGGTGCACCTGGGGACAGAAATGACTGGATAACACAATAGGATCTGCCTAAGTGTCCAAACAGCAAGCAAACAAAAATGGAAATGGAAACCAGCTGAATAGAACAATCCTAGGGGAGCAGCCCTGACCCACAGTAAACCACTGGCATGGGGACAAAAATCACAGAAATTTCCAAAGGGTGCTCAGGACACATTTCCAGCAGAAACCCTTGAGCTCTCTGTGGTTTGCCTCTTTCCCTGGCTCATGGTGTTTGCGATGGGACCACATTCCAGGCTCAAGGGTCTTCTGCCCGTCCATAGGGCACAGTATGGCAGAGGAAACAACCTATTGCATATTGCTAGTTTTAAATGAAGGCTATCTTAATAAACACACTAAGAAGCAAAAATTGGAAATCGGTCCAGTCCAACCTGCCAGAGAAGTGGGACCATAAATGTAATAAAGATACATTGGGATCCATCCCAATACATTGGGATCATTTTATAAACATTCATTTAAAATTTCATTTATAGAGAACTAATTCATATGATTCCCTCAACACTTGTTTTTTTACACTGTACCAGCACCTGTCTAATTCTCCTTGGGGAAAGGTGTCTTGATCTTTCATGAGATGAAAGCACATCCAGTATAGATTTCCAGTCAATACTCCAGAACGCTGCATGCCTCCACACTTCAATTCCCTAAGTGTTTGGGAATTAAAGTCATTAATCTTTTTCTTTCTTTTTTTTAAATCACAAGGCCCTACTGGCATAGTGATGAGCAATAGTAGCCTAAAAAAAAGAAAGAAAGAAAGAAAGAAAAGAAAAGAAAAAGAATTCTAGCACAGCTGCAAGAAAACAGACAAACCGAACAGCGGGGAAGACCTGGTCTATTTTTGTTTTCCATTTAGTTGGCAAAACAGAATTCCCTTTAGGAAAGAATTCCCCAACTCCCCCTCCCCAACTCCACTTCACTACATATTTCCTCACTTTTCCTATGTCTTTAATTTAATTTTGTAATGTTGCTGTCTTTTTAGTCACTGGGCATTTCCTTGTTTTTTTTGTTTTTTTTGTTTTTTTGCGGTACGCGGGCCTCTCACTGCTGTGGCCTCTCCCATTGCGGAGCACAGGATCCGGACGGGCAGGCTCAGCGGCCATGGCTCACAGGCCCAGCCGCTCTGCGGCATGTGGGATCTTCCTGGACCGGGGCACGAACCTGTGTCCCCTGCATCGGCAGGCGGACTCTCAACCACTGCACCACCAGGGAAGCCCTCCTTGTTTTTATAATCCGTTTAACAAATACCCATTGCATGCCTAGTACTGGTGAAGTACTGTGCTGGGCACCCTTCAGCCACTCAAAGCTAAATTAAACGAGAGTACTGACATCAAAAAGTGTATTATCCTAGGACTTCCCCAGTGGCGCAGTGGTTAAGAATCCACCTGCCAGTGCAGGGGACATGGGTTCAAGCCCTGGTCTGGGAAGATTCCGCATCCCATGGAGCAACTAAGCCCATGCACCACAACTACTGAGCCTGTGCTCTAGAGCTTGCGAGCCACAGCTACTGAGCCCATGTGCTGCAACTACTGAAGCCCATGCGCCTAGAGCCCATGCTCTGCAACAAGAGAAGCCACTGCAGTGAGAAGCCCGCGCACCGCAACAAAGAGTAGCCCCTGCTCGCCGCAACTAGAGAAAGCCTGCGCGCAGCAGCAAAGACCCAACGCAGCCAAAGAAAAAATAAAGTTAAATTTAAAAAAAAAGTTTATTATCTTAGTAGAGCATATGACTGGTACATAAATAAGTATAAAAGGTGGTAAGGGACAAAAAATATACATGGAAACTAAGATGGAGAGAGATTTCCTTCCAGCTTGAGGGTTCAGGGAAAGTTCACAAAGGAGGTGTGTGGATGAGAAACATGCACACGAGAACATGAGAAAAGGCGTGAAGGCATGACAATAATTTCCAAAGAACATGGAGGGATTGAGTTTGACGAGAAAAGCAGTTCTCAAGGTGTGGTCCCCAGACCATCAGCATCAGCATTACCTGAGAACGTGTCAGACCTGTCAGTCCCCAAGACCCAGACCTACTCTATCAAAAACCCTGTGGTGAGGGAATTCCCTGGCGGTCCAGTAGTTAGGACTCTGCGCTTTCATTGTCGAGGGCCCAGGTTCCATCCTTGGTCAGAGAACTAAGATCTCACAAGACACACGGCATGGCTAAAAAAACAAAAAAATAAAGCCCCTGTGGTGGGACTCAGCAATCTGTGGTGTTACAGGCCCTCCAGGAGATTCTGATGCATATTTGAGTTTGAGACCACTAAATAAAGGTGGATGCACCTGGGGGTGCATGGGGTGGGAAATTAGCTTTAAAAGTAAGATTGGGGCTTCCCTGGTGGCGCAGTGGTTGAGAGTCCACCTGCCGATGCAGGGGACACGGGTTCGTGCCCCGGTCCGGGAGGATCCCACATGCCGCGGAGCGGCTGGGCCCGTGAGCCATGGCCGCTGGGCCTGCGCGTCCGGAGCCAGTGCTCTGCAACGGGAGAGGCCACAACAGTGAGAGGCCCGCGTAACACACACACACAAAAAAAAAAAAAAAGTAAGATTGGAAAAAATGGGACTACATCAAACTTAAAATCTTTTGTGCATCAAAGGATATAATCAATGGAGGGAAAAGGCAACCTCAGGAATGGGAGAAAATATTTGCAAATCATATATCTGATAAGGGTTAACATCCAGAATACATAAAGGATTCTGCAACTCAACAGCAACAAAAAGTCAAACAATTTGATTAAAAAATGGGCAAAGAACTTGAATAGACATTTTTCCAAAGGTGATATATAAATGACCAACAAGTATATGAAAAGATGGTTAATGTTAGTAATTATCTGAGAAGCACAGATCAAAATCACAATAAAATATTACCTCACACCCATTAGGATGACTATTATCAATTAAAAGCAGAGAGGGAGAGAGAAAATAACAAGTGTTGGTGAGGATATGGAGAAATTGGAACACTTGCGCAGTATTCATGGGATTATAAAGTGGTGCAACCCCTATGGGAAACAGGATGGAGGGTCCTCAAAAAAATAAAAATAAATGTACTGCAGCATCCAGCAATCCCAGTTCTGAATGTATATCCAAAAGGATTGAAAACAGGATCTTGAAGACATTTTTGCACACTGTGTCCACAGCAGCACTACTCACAATAGCCAAGAGGTGGAAGCAACCCAAGTACTCATTGTTGGATGAATGAACAAACAAGATGTGGTATATACATACAATGGAATGTTATTCAGCTTTAAAAATCTAGGCTAGCCTACCACATGCTACAACATGGATGAACCTTGAGGACACGGTGCTAAATTAAATAAGCCAACAAAAAGACAAATATTGTATGATACCACTTATGTGAGGTATCTAAAGTAGTCAAAGTCATAGAAACAGAATGTTAAATTGTGGTTGCCGGAACAGGGGAGGAAAGGTTGTTATTGTTTAATGTGTATGGAGTCTCAGATTTGCAAAATGAAAATTTTCTGGAGATCTGTTTCACAACAGCATAAATATATTTAACACTGCTGAACTTTACACCTAAAATTGGTTAAGATGGTAAATTTTATGTGTTTTTCTTCATAAATTTTTTTTAAAAGGAAGTTTAGGATAATTGAGGGCTTGGAATCCTCCCTCCTTTTCCTACCTCTGGTCTATTATGAGTCCATTACCCCTTTCTTTTCTTGCCTTTGGCCCTGGGCTTTTCTTTGTGGGAAGTTTTGTTTTGTTTTGTTTTTTTCTTGTTACTACTAACTTAATCTTCTATTTTGATTTTCTACGTCTTCTTGAATCAGTTTAGATAGTTTGTACTTTTCTAGAAATTTGTCCATTTCATATCGATTATCTGATTTGCTGGTACACAATTGTTCAAAATACGTATTTCCTTACAATTCTTTTTATTTCTGTAAGGCCTAGAATAATTTTTCTTCTATCATTTGTGCTTTTAGTAATTTGAGTTTTCCATCTTCTTTGGGTTTAGTTTGCTCTTCTTTTTCCAATGTCTTAAAGTGGAGGTTTAGATTATTGATTTGAAATCTTCTTTTTTTGTTAATATAGGCATTTACAGCTATAAATTTCCCTCTAGTCAGTGTTCCAGCTGAATTCCATGAGTTTTGGTATGTTATGTTTTTATTTCCATTCATCTCAATGTATTTTCTAATTTCCCTTGTAATTTTTTTCTTTTATTCGTTGCTAATTTAGGACTGTGTTGTTTAATTTCCACTTATTTGTGGGTGTCCCAAATTCCTTTTTGTTTTTGGTTTCTAATTTCATTCCATTGTAGTCAGAGAATATATTTTGTGTGACTTCAGTCCTTTTAAATTGTTTAAGACTTGTTGAGACTTCCCAGGCGGTCCAGTGGTTAAGACACCATGCTGCCACAGCAAGGGGCACGGGTTTGTTCCCTGGTCAGGGAATTAAGACCCTGCATGCTGCATGGTGCAGCCAAAAAAAAAAAAAAAAAAAGACTTATTTTATGGTCTAACATATGACCTATACTGGAGAATGTTCCACGTACACCTGAGAAGAATGTACATTCTGTTGCTGTTGGTTGGAGTAGTTAGGTGGATTAATTTAACATCTGTATGTTAGTTCTAAACAGTTTATAGTCTTGTTTATTCTTCTATTTTCTTTCTGATCTCCTGTATAGTTGTTCTATCTATTATTGAAAGTGGGGTACTGAAGTCTCCAACTATTATTGTTAAATCGTCTATTTCTCACTTCATTTCTGTCAGTTTTTGTTTCTTTTATTTGGGACTCTGTTGTTAAGTGCATATATGTTTATGTATTAGTTTGCCAGAGATGGCATAAAAAATACCCCATACTGAGTGACTTAAACAATAGAAATTAATTTTTTAAGTTCTGGATCCTGGAAGTCCAAGATCAAAGTGCCAGCAGGGCTGGTTTCTTCTGAAACTTCTCTCCTTGGCTTGCAGATGGCCACTCTCTTGCTGCTTCTTCCCATGGTTGTCCTCTGCCCACCCTGGTGTCTCTCCATATGTCCTAATCTCCTCTTTTTATAAAGACACCAGTCAAATAAGATTATACTCTAAAGGCCTTACTTTAACTTCATTATGCCTTTAAAGGCCTTATATCCAAATATATTCACACTCTGAGGTTCTGGGGGTTAGAGCTTCAAAATATAAAGTGGGGATGGGGACAATTTAGTCCATAACAGTTTATAATTGTTATAAGATATAACAGTCTTATGAGAACAATTGTTCTTAAGAACACTCTTGATGGATGTCATTCTTTGTCTCTATTAACAGTTTTTGTCTTAAAGTCTATTTTTATCTGGTATTAGTATAGCCACTCTAGCTCTTTTTGGTTACTGTTTGTGTGGTTTATCTTTTTTTCCAAACTTTTACTTTCAACCTACTTGTGTCTTTGAATCTGAACTGTGTCTCCTGTAGACAGCAAACAGTTGGATCATAGGGTTGTTTTTGTTTTTTTTCATCCATTCTGTCAATATTTGCCTTTTAATTTGAGTGTTTAATCCATTTATGTTTAATGTAATTACTGACAAAGTAGGATTTATGCCTGTAATTTTGTCCTTTATTTTCTATGTCTTACGTCTTTTTGTTTCTCTATTCCTCCATACTGCCATCCTGTGTGTTAAATAATAATAATTAATAAAGTTCTTTTCTAGTGTACCATTTCAATTCCCTAGTTGTTTCTTTTACTAACTTTTTTTTTAGCTGTTTTCTTAGTGGTTGCCCTGGGGATTAAAATTAACATCCTAACTGATAACAACCTAGCTTAGATGAACAACAACTTAATTTCAATCATATACACAATCATATATAGACCTGTTCCTTCCCCCTCCTTTGTGCTGTTATTGTCATACAAGTTACACTTTTATACGATGTATACACATGCCTTGTGTGCCCATCCACACAGACTTACAATTATTGCTGCATGAAGTTCTCCTTTAAATCAGATAGGAGAAGAAAAGTGTGACAAACAAAAAATAAATTTGTACTGTGTTTTATATTTACCTATGTACTTACCTTCACCAGTGCCCTTTATTTCTCCATGTGAATTCAAGTTACTGTCTAGTGTCTTTTCACTTCAACCTGGCTTTAGAGTTTTTTAAAGGACTCTCTTTAGGATTACCCTAGGGAGTTGAAATTGTACACTAGAACACAGGCCACTTTTCTTATTACTTTTATGGAGAAGAGAATTTTCAGAGGTCTTTTCTCTGCCATTTTGGCTGACATCCTTTTCTCTTACATTTGGAACCTGGGTGAGAGATTTGTCCCCTCTGTATTCAGTGCTGTCCACATGGCCTGTGGCGATCCAGAAGACAGTGCTCAGGACAGTGTTTGTAAGGCACACAATGCAGTGCTAGTATCAGCTATACAAATCCAAAAGGGTTTACCTAAAGGAAATGGGTGAAGGTTTTCCTCGGCTTTTATGCTGGAGGGAGTACCATGAGGCTTGTCCCATGTGAGGTCCTCAGCTTTTCTTTTCTCCTTTCTCTCTTCTTCCATCCAGTCTCTAAGATAAGACAGGATTGGTGCCCACCCATGTTAAATTAGTCATCACCTGGTCTGAACCAACTCACGACCATGTTTCCTGCCGATATGGTGGCAAGAGCATCAATTTTAGGGTCAAAAATAACTTGGTCTAAACCCAGCCATGACACTCGCTACATGTGTCCCAGGGAAGTCCCTTTAACATCATTGAGCCTCAGTTTACTTGTCTATAAAATGTGGGTAATAATATTTATTTTGGGAATTCCTAAAAAGATTAAATGAAGCAATGAATGTATTTGAAGTGGCCAGTATTCTGCCATGCATATAGCTTGTGCTGGAGAATAAGAATTATGCCTCAATATTATCTGGGAAAAGGACCTACTTTACAGCAAAGGGAACTATACTCAATATCTTGTACTAACCTATGATGGAAAAGAATCTAAAATCTAAAAATATACACACACGCATATCTGAATCACTTGGCTCTACTAACACAACATTGTAAATAAACTATATTTCAATAAAAACAAACAAAAATTATCCAGAAGGGTGATTTATATAGCTCTGTGTATAATCTTTTCCTTTATTAAAACCCATCTTACTCCTCAAAAGTTTTCATTTATATCTAACAAAATTCCAGACTATATTTAACTCTTTTATTTTGGCCTAGATTGGAAAAAAAAAAAAAAAGTAGCTGTGAGCTCTCGTTACCATGACGCTTCACAGTCTGTGTTAAAGCCATCTCTTGGCCATGTTGTCATTAATCCAGATGTCTTTGGTCAGCTTGCTTGCCTCTTAGTCCCTTTATTCCTCTTTTGATGATCCTTTGCCTGCTTTTTTTTCTTCTCTGTCTTCCATCTCTTCCTATGTATATTAATTGTTGTGTTTTGTAGGTCATTATGTTATTAAGATCAAGGTCTGTGTCTCTGGGACTTGGATTCAGCTGTCAGCCCTCAGCATCTAAGATAATTCAAGACCAAGTTGAAGCTGCACCCAGTGGCTGAGAGGATGAAAGAGCAACAAAGGCTGGATTTGATGGACAATTAGGACAGCTGGAGACAACAGAAACAGTTTCTTTAGACCTATTTTCCTGAGGTCAAAAAACCCGGGAAGTGGGGTAGGGTAAGGAGTGTTCAGGAATGACTATAAACACCAGCTTTGCACACACATAAAACATGGGTCAGGACATGCTGGGCCTATTTCATGATTTTTCACAAAAGATTCCCTCAGACTTTTCAGTCTCTTTTGTTAACAGATGCTTGTCCTAAATTCTATTCATTCGCTCTTCCTTCATTTGTTTCGTTTTCATTATCTCCTCTACCCGATTGATTATGCACTTAATTGCCATATTCCTTTTTCTTACTGGTTCCTTCAGCGTTTTTCTGACTGGTTACTGTTGTCCTCATTACAGATCTTTCAAGGTCATTTATTTGTTATAACAGAAAGAATGAGATTTGGAATCTGATGGTTCACCCCCTGGGAGACGCACAAACTTGAACGAGTAATAATGGACCTATTTCACAATTCTCTCCCCAAGTTGTCAGAAAGATGAGAAACTTTTATTGGGAGATGCACAAACTTGAACGAGTAACAATGGGCCTGTTTCACAATTCTCTCCCCAAGTTGTCAGAAAGATGAGAAACTTTTACGCATGTGCAAAAATTGAGACATAGTAAGAACTCAAAAAATTATAGCTATTATTGCTGTTTTATAAAACTCATGCATTTAACTTGCCTATGATTTTTTATTGGGTGCCCTAGGGTTATTTGGCTACAAATAAGGACAACTAACCCCTATTCAGTGAAGCCTATTCTTGGAGTTGGTTTTTCAAGAATAAGGATGGGCTGGACTGAATCGCTCACACGCTCTATTTCCTCATGACCAATGGCCGGCATTTGTGAGGATGGAGATTTAGACTGTGTCTGTGGCAAAGATCAGGGTGGGTAACTTTTAGTATCCCCGGGCTCTGCCGCCAAACTATCCAGATACTCTAGGGCCTTACCCAACTTTACATTAAGAATCATCTGCAGAGTCATTTTCTGGGTTTTTTTGGTTTGTTTTTTTTAATACCTCATGCCCAGAGAGCCTATGATTTGGGTCTGTGGCAAGGCTCAGTTACCTGAATTTTTATTTTTATTTTTATTTTTTTAGAAGATGTTGGGGGTAGGAGTTTATTAATTAATTAATGTATTTCTTCTGTGTTTGGTCTTCGTTTCTGTGCGAGGGCTTTCTCTAGTTGCGGCAAGCGGGGGCCACTCTTCATCGCGGCGCGCGGGCCTCTCACTATCGCGGCCTCTCTTGTTGCGGAGCACGGGCTCCAGACGCGCAGGCTCAGTAATTGTGGCTCACGGGCCCAGCCTCTCCGCGGCATCTGGGATCCTCCCAGACCAGGGCACGAACCTGTGTCCCCTGCATTAGCAGGCAGATTCTCAACCACTGCGTCACCAGGGAAGCCCTACCTGAATTTTTAAAAGCTCCTGATTGATTCTAGTTGCTTAGTCAGCTTTCCCAAATTAGGTAACTCAACAACCCCCACTCCCAGATGCTAGGTTTTCATCCCAACCTCCACTCAAACTTTTCCCGCATCCTTTGCTTTAGATGAACTGGTTATCTACTGCAGACTAGCGTACTCCTGACGCCAAAGAGTTAAACTGTCGTCCCTCCCCGTCGATATTTGCAAAGTAAGTGGTTTCATCTGGAGGAGAGTGTTTTTCTGAAAGGAAAGATTTTGCATCAAGCTTTCAGCCACTTCCTCCTCCAGGAAGCCATCCCTGATAGCCCAGGCTCAGCTCAGGGCCCTTCCTGCATACTTTAGAAATCTCCAGTACACATCTCCAGTTTCGCACTTGTCACAGTTATATTAAAATGACCCACTTACAGATCTGACTCTTTAGCATCAGTGACTGTGTTATTTTCACCTTTGTGCCTGTAGCACGAGCCCAGTGCCTGGGACACGGGAGGTTCCCAGTTATCTGCCCTTTATTGAGCCTCTGCTATGTGCCATGTGCACATATTTTCATCCTTCCACGAAGGACTTTTACAGTGAGGTCAAACCTGGGCCTCTGACATGATCTGCATCATGCTCCTCTTTCAGAGTTCTCTAGTTTATAATCCCAATTATCTTCCAAACCGGAAATCTGGGCTTCATCCGGGACTTGTCTTCCTCACTCCAGCTCATATCCAATTAGTCATTCATGCCCTGTCCATTCTCCCTCCCAGAAATCTCTCTACCTCCCCTTTTACTCTGGCTTCAGGGCCACCGTCTTAGTTTCCTGAAATTGTTCCCTCCCCCTGGTCAAGTCCTCTTCCCATCTCTTCTTCTGAGAGCTAAAAAACTCTTCAGTGAAATGTCCTTCTCTGAGGGATGGATAAACAAACTTTTATGTGCATACAACGGAACACCACCCGTGGTAAACAGGAAAAAGTACTGATACGTAGGACAGCTTGGAGGAATCTCAAATACATTGGGATGAATAAAAGAAGCCAGTCTCAAAAGTTTATATACTATAAGATTCCATCTGTATGGCATTCTCAAAAAGACAAAACTATAGTGACGGAGAACAGAGCAATAGTTGCAGGTGGTTGGGGTGTGGGGGAAGGGCATGGCTACAAAGAGGTAACAGAAGGGATTTCGGGGTATGTGTAATAGAACCGTTCTGTATTTTGATTGTGGTGATGATTACAAGAAACTCCACGTGCATTCAAATTCATAACACCATATGCCCCCTCAAAGGTCCATTTGGGATGTGATAATTGGAAAAAATAAAATTAAAAAATTATATAATGAAAATCCTATTTGTTACCCAATTAATGAATGGAATATGTGCATTAATAGTTCTTACAGACGCAGAAAAACACAAAACAAAAACTCTTCAATGACTCCCTGAAGGCCATCTGAAAATATCCTAACCTTTATCAGATCCTTTATGATCTGACCCTGGCTTGCCTCTGGGGCCACCCCTCGAACACCATATTCAGTCCTTACTCGCAAATACCCCCAGAATGTACACTGTGTGCTCCAGTCCTGGCAATCTGCCCAAAGCTCCTGGATGCAACAAGCTTTCTCTCATTCACGCGTGCCTTTGTCCACGCTCGTCCCCCTGTGGATGGCTTTCAGGGTCTATTCCCCTTCGTGTCCATGTGGCTGTCACTGACTTACCCTTCACCCCATCACCCTGATTCAGGGTGCAACCTGCCCAAGACCGCCTTCCCTGACCCATCCTCCCCGGCCCTTCCTCAGAAGCCAGTTGGATCCCAGGCCCGTCTCCATCTATTTGAATTGTACTCCTCTGCAGTCTTCCCACAGATTGTAAACTCCCAGTGGGCAGAAGCTCTTGCTTATCATGCTATTTCCAGTGTTTAACCCAAGGCCTGGGAGTAGTAGACTGTTACAGTTTGAGGAATGAATGAATGAATGAATACATGATGTTGTAACCTCACGGATATGACCAAAACACATTATAAGGGAATTTGAAAATGGTGTTTGCTATTATTCCGTGGCCAGTCCTTCTATTGGGCTCCAAATACAATGGCTACCTGTTCCAGATAAATCTAAACAATAGCGGGCAGAATTCCATCTAATTCTGAGTCCACGAGGGGGTCAGGGGTGGAAAGGAGGCACCAGGACCAAGTTGACCATATGCCACGTGTCAGGCACTCGACACGTACACGTGTTCTATCCTTTCATTCTCACAGTCACCCCAGAAGCAGGTATTCATAGCTGCATTTTACAAATGAGGAACCAAGTTTCCTCAGCCTAGCCCAACCTTCCAGAGTCAGTAAGTATTGAAGCTGGTATTGGAACAGTAAAAGTAGCAAATCTTTATCTATTGGGCTTAAAAGCCTTGCATCTTTTATCTCACGGAATCCTTTTAACAGCCTTGTGTGAGTTGGGTTTTATATCCCCACTTCACACATGAGAAAACAGAAAATGAAGACTAAGAGACAAGAAGCAGTTCCTCCAAGGTCACAGTGGCAGAGCTGGGTCTATCTGACAGCGAAGGCTGTGTTCTGGGCCCCGGTGTGACACCTCCTTCTCTCTCCACCCACAATCTCCACTTGTACTTACATGTTGCCCCCAAGACTCGGGGGTTCCCTCTCACACTGCAATTCCTCTCTCTGCCCTCCAACTGACTAGTGAGACACTCCCAACCCGGAAAAATCCCAGATAATCTCACGAATTCACATTGCTGCTTTTATAACAACACAACCCAGCCAGTGTTACTAAGGAAGAAAGAATCCCTTCCGAAATAAAATCACAAACAAAGTTGTTGGAGCCATAGTTAATTTATTACCTACGGGTAAACATCCCTGCTGGTTTCCGAACATTTTGATTAAGAAATTACACTAAATTTAAAGGGAGCATTTACAGTCATTGAAACTACACAGTGAGGCCTTGTACGTATTAGTAGATATGAGTCCCAGTTATTCTGTACATTTGAAAAAAAAAAAAAGCTTTACCCAGTTTGAATTCAAGAGGCTTAAAAAACAAACAAACAAACCCTCACAGCTACCTAGGATAATCGGTAAGAAAAGGAGTTTGGACTTCTAAAACAAAGAAAACCATTTTTGACCTCTATTTACCCTCAGCTAGTCATCTTATTAATGGCAATGCTTTGCTAGCTCCCCACAAGCTTTTGCTTACATGAATTAGCCATATTTTATTATGTCCAGAACACACACTAATAAAGACTACAGAGCAAAAGGTAAAAATCAAGAAATAAAAGGGGAAGGGACAGCCATTTATTATAGGTAGAGAAGTCTTTGAACTTCTACTCCAGATTGGGCTGGGAAAAACAAGGACTAAGAATAGCTGACTCAGGGCGGGCTTGGTCAGAAGAGCCTGCAGGCGTTGGCAGATGAGGTGGCCCCGCCTTCTGCTTTAAGTTGCTGTCCTGTGGCTGACACTTACCTGTAACAGAGACCGAGTTCAGGCTTAGTTTTTGCTCGTTCTCTGCATCCTGCCCTGGTTCTCAATGCACTTCTCCCCTGCCTGGTACCCCGGCCACGCTCCTTTCCCAAGGAGCCCAGCTTGCACTGCAATCTGATTATGCTCCAGCAGGGCATCTGCTAGGTGCCTCTGTGTCACTGGCAAATCAGCTTGCAGGCCACAGGTGGTGTTTCTGGAGGATCAGGTGAGCCGTGACTTGGCACGGCTGGGGGTTGTTCATCAGATTAGACCCCTCTTGTTCTCATGTGCAGCTGGACGGCAAAAAGTCCCTCTAGGGCTTCCCTGGTGGCGCAGTGGTTGAGAGTCCGCCTGCAGATGCAGGGCACACGGGTTCGAGCCCCGGTCCGAGAAGATCCCACATGCCGCGGAGCGGCTGGGCCTGAGGGCCATGGCCGCTGAGCCTGCGCGTCCGGAGCCTGTGCTCCGCAACGGGAGGCCCACGTACCGCAAAAAAATAAATAAATAAATAAATAAATAAATCCCTCGGTTTCTCATTGGAAATCAGCTACAAACACAAGTCCTGTAAGAATATTAGTATTGACTTCATCAAGATTCTATTCTTGATCTTTCTGCTGTTATTAAATTAAAACCCCAAAATGTTGCTTACTCACATTTCCAGTTTTTTTTTTTTTTAAAGGATATTCCTAACTCATGTAGATTTTGGTGAAAGTTGAGGTTGTCTTTTCTTTTAATGTTAATGTCTTACACAAATGCTTTTGAGCAATTGCCAGCTTTTTTTTTCTAATTAATTAATTTATTTACTTATTTTTGGCTGCGTTGGGTCTTCGTGGCTGCGTGTGGGCTTTCTTTTTTTAGTTGCGGTGAGCAGGGGCTACTCTTCATTGCCGTGCGCGGGCCTGTCATTGTGGTGGCCTCTCTCGTCGCGGAGCACCGGCTCCAGAGTGCAGGCTCCAGAGCGCAGGCTCAGCAGTTGTGGCGCACAGGCCTAGTTGCTCTGCAGCATGTGGGATCTTCCCGGAACAGGGCTCGAACCCATGTCGCCTGCATTGGCAGGTGGATTCCTAACCACTGCGCCACCAGGGGAGCCCTCCAGTTTTATCTAAGCTCCTAAGAAGAGCCTGAGGTTGGAGTGTAAGTGAATGGAGACTCTAGAATGAAATGCTTGTCCAGAACTTACCCAAAGAGATGCCATATGAATGTTAGCTTTCGTGTGTTGGTCCAGCTTAACGTGTCCCTGGCAAACAATCCTTATAGTTTACGCTATTAACTTTTCTTTCGTTTTGAGGTTATATATGCCCCTCTTGAAGAAATTATTAACAATTTATTTGTGCTTTCAAAATCCTTTTGCCCAGCTCTGGAAGGGACAGAATGTCACCCCCCTCCCCATGGCGGTTCTTCTAGTATAGGTGGGCTGGCTTCAGCCCAGGAAGGGGTGACACTGCAGACCTGGTCGCCTGGTCAAGATGCAGTTGGTTACAAAAGAGCTTTCAGACTCACTCCCAGGACCCAAGAACAGACTGCTTAATTGCTTCTCGGGAGGAAAGGGAGCCAGAATACCAGACCAGTTAAAGGATGAAGGTGGCTCCCTCTCTCCCCCCCGGGTCTCTTTCTCTCTCCAAGGCTGAGCAGTGGTCTCTGTTTCTCCCTGTTGTGCCTACTTCATCCTTTTATTTTTAAATAAATTTTTTTTTTTAATTTTTGGCTGCATTGGGTCTTCGTGGCTGTGCGCAGGCTTTCTCTGGTTGCGGCAAGCAGGGGCTACTCTTTGTTGGGGTGCGCGAGCTTCTCATTGTCGTAGCTTCTCTTCTTGCGGAGCACGGGCTCTAGGCACGTGGGCTCAGTAGTTGTGGCGCACAGGCTTAGTTGCTCCGCGGCATGTGGGATCTTCCCGGACCAGGGTTAGAACCCGTGTCCCCTGCATTGGCAGGCGGATTCTTAACCAATGCGCCACCAGCGAAGCCCTTCATCCTTTTCTTGATGCAAGTTGGCTGACTTCATGGCTGCTGAAATTGTTGCAGGAAAGAAAGTGGGGTGCAAGAGGATGGTCACATCCTAGACCTCAGGCGAGTCCCTGGGACAGCAGCTAAGTGTGGGTCCTTGGCTTCTCGCAGGAAAGAATTCAAGAGAGAGCCCTAGTAAAGTGAAAGAAGATTTATTCAGGGAGATGCACACTCCATAGACAGAGTGTGGGCCATTTCAGAAGGTGAGAAGCACCAGGGTACAGGGTTGTCAGTTTTTATAGGAGTGGGTAATAGACTAATGAGTGGGAGTATTCCAACTATTTTGGGGAAGGGGTGGGGATTTCCAGGAGTTGGGCTACCGCCCACTTTTTGACCTTTTAGGGTTGGCCTCGGAGCTGTCATGGTGCCTGTGAGTGTGTCGTTTAGCATGCTGATGTATTACAATGAGCGCCGTATACTGAGGCTCAAGGTCTAGTGGCAGTTGATCGTCCGCCATCTTGGACCTAGTTGGTTCTAACCAGTTTGTGTCATGTCCTCAATGGCTGTCATTCTTTTAAAGGTTATGCCCTGCCCCCTTCCTGTCTCAAAATTATCGTGGAAAAAGGTAAAATTCCAGGCGCAGATGCTGTCATCCTAGGCCAGGACTTGG
Organism: Physeter macrocephalus; assembly: GCF_002837175.3. Taxonomy (NCBI): domain Eukaryota; kingdom Metazoa; phylum Chordata; class Mammalia; order Artiodactyla; family Physeteridae; genus Physeter; species Physeter macrocephalus. The sequence continues at coordinate 15,101,113 of NC_041223.1, read as the reverse complement.
TGCCTCCTAAATTTGGCTCTGTTCTCTGAAGCAACCAGAGCGTAGCAGCAGCAAGAGCCTTTTAGGCAGAATAAATGTACGTGCAGAAGTACCAAGGTCGGAAAGACAAGAGCAAGTTCGAGGGTTGGCATGTGAACGTTAGAGTTTGGCCTGAAAAACTGAAACTCTGTGTCCACTAAACAAGAACTCCCCATCCCCCGCCCCCAGCCCCTGTAACCACCATTCTACTTTTAAACATCAACTAACCATTTCTAGAACGGGAATTAAAGTTAACTTGAGCAAACATACACATGTCCAAGTATGCATGGCTGTGCTGAAGATGTACATTAGGGCAACAGAACAAGATAGAACTGTAAGGGCCTAAATGATAAGGGTCTGCAGCAGTGAAACAGACGGAGGGGGACAAGTACCAAAACCTTCCAAGAGACAGAAGTCGTCAAGTTTGGCTACTGGATGAAGGGATGAAGAGGATGGTAGAATTTTGCATGACTTGCAGCTTTCTGGCTTGATGAACTAGCAAGATAGGAAATACAAGAGAAGGACTAAGTTTTTAGGAAAGGGAAGTGAGATCATTTTGAACTACAGGCATACCTTGTTTCACGGCACTTCTCAGAGATTTCGTTTTGTACAAAATGAAGGTTTGTGGCAACCCTGTGTCCAGCAAGTCTATCGGTGCCATTTTTCCAACAGCATCACTTACTTTGTGTCTCTGTGTCACATTTTGGTAATTCTCGAAATATTGCAAAATTTTCATTTTATCGTATTTGTTACAGTGATCTGTGAATGGTGATCTTAGATGTTATTATTGCAAAAAGATGATGACTAAAGATGGTTAAAAAGATTACGCTAAAGAGATTAAAAAGATTATGCTAAAAAGATTATGCTAAAGATGGTTAACATCTTTAGCAATAAGATAGTTTTGGTTTCGGTTTTTTTGTTTTTATTTTTCAGCTGGTTTTTGTTTTTATTTTTCAGCTGTGCCGTACAGCGTGCAGGATCTTAGTTCCCTGGCCAGGGATCGAACCCATGCCCCCTGCAGTGGAAGCGCGGAGTCTTAACCACTGGACCCAAGGTATTTTTAATTAAAGTATGTACATCGTTTTTTTAAAGACACAGTGCTATTGCACACTCCATAGAGAGTGTAGTATAAACATAACTTTTATAGGCACTGGGAAGCCAAAAAATTCATGTGACTCGCTTTGTTGTGATATTTGCTTTATCGCTGTGATCTAGAACCGAACCTTCGAAATCTCCGAGGTATGCCTGTACTTGTTGATGTACCAAACACAGTTGGATAATCTGTCCCGGTTACAGAAAGGGCCTGGACTGAGGGGCACATTTGGACATGAAGTGGCTACTAAAGCTGTGGGTGGGCTAAGCCACTCAGGACAGAGATGGAGTGTGAGACAAGGTGAGAAAAGAGCAGGAGAGGGCCTGGGGCAGGGCTGGAGGAGCAGCCACATAGAAAGAGGGTCAAAAGTACCTCTGCAGGAGATCAACATGCAGCGGCCTGAGAAAAAGTCAGAGCTGGGAGGCCGCCGAAGAAATTTCCCAAGAGGAGCGGTCCACAGTGTCAAATTGCACAGTGGGAACAAAGATAGGGGCTGAGGCCTGTTCTCTGCTGCAGGCGACCGGGACAAGAGAGCAGCCCACTGCCATGGTGGGGACAGATGCCAGATGGCAGAGAGTTGAGGAATGAAAGAGGGTAAGGTGAAGATCAATGTGCTGTAGAGACTGTTCTTCCAAGAAACTGGATTGTGAAAGAAAAGCAATCTCTAAGGGCATTGAGCAAAGCTCAGTGGTTGTTTATTTTTAAATCTCAAATAGATTTAAGCACTTGTATAAAAGAAAATTCAACAGAGGAAGAGAATTCAGATATGCTGGGGGCGGGGGAGGGGTACTATGTGTGGAGCCCTTAGAGAGGCAGTAGCCCAGTGTTTAAATAGGGGCCTCTGTCATCCGTCTGCTAGGATACTGGGAGAAGTTGCCTAAACAGCTAAGTTGGAGAATTAATGGGATCTCGGTGACAAGGAAGGACAGGAGATGATGTTTTTGGGGAAAAGAAATTAGAAAACTCTGATTCATTTGCAATATATTAACAGTCTCCACCTGGGGAGATGGTACTGGACACACACAGAGACACACACCTCCTATGGTAGATGGGGGGGACTAGGGTGGTCCACTAGCAGCACACAGAGGGCAGCAGGGACCACGGCCTCCTTATCACAGCTATCTACCGTGGAGGACGCAATAATGCAACACGGAACAAAAGTACAAGGCCCAATGTCTACAAATTAAAATAACAGTGTCACATAAGAGTTCTACTGTTTAATTTTGCTATGAGAATCCAAAAGTGGGCCACCTGTTATTAAAGATCACAGTGCCAGAAAGGTCATATCCTAGAATCATTGTCTTTGTTAAATTAGAACTGAATATGATTGAAACCTTGCATTTAGAGAATTTCCTGGCAGTCCAGTGGTTAGGACTCCGCGCTTCCATTGCAGGGGGCAGGGGTTCCATCCCTGGTCGGGAACTAAGATCCCCCAAGCCACGCGGGGGCGGCGGAGAAAGAAAAAAGAAATCTCACATTTAAAAGCCAGAGATGTTTAAAATCACTCCTTTCGATGAAAAGATGGGACCGTATAAATTTCCACCGAGACCTGAGAGACCTACTTGAATCATCTTCAAGCCAACCTATTGTGGCCGTTAACAAATATTGATTTTAGTTGCTGCATTTATACTCCTTTGCAGTTTCATCCGTATGGGATAAACGGTCGGCTTGTGCTTGGCCTCCGTGGCAATATCACCCCTTCCACAGTGGGCTCTTTACCTTTCCTGGTTGCTACTCCAGATACCTCCTGCCCCTCCAGGGAAACTCTTCCAGATCCTAAGCCTATTCCACATTAAAATTGGTTATTTATTTTAATTTTTAAATTAAGGTATAGCTGATTTACAACATTATATTGCAACATAGTGATTCGACATTTTCTATAGATTATACTCCATTTAAAGTTATTACAATTAGGAGGTTGGGATTACATATGCACACTACTATATATAAAATAGCCAACAAGGACCTACTGTATAGCACAGGGAACTATACTCAATATTGTGTAATAACCTATAAGGGAAAAAATACATATATATGTACACATAACTGAATCACTTTGCTGTTCACCTGAAACTAACACAACATTGTAAATCAACCATACTTTAATAAAAAATTAATTAATTTAAAAAGTATTATAAAATATTGGCTATGTTCCTTGTGTTGTACACTATCTTTGTAGCTTATTTATTTTATATGTAGTAGTTTGTACCTCTTAATCCTCTACCCCTATCTTGCCCCTTTGGTATTTAAATTTACGTATATTTTCCCCTCCACTATGAGGTCTGAAAATAGGTATTGTTTTAGTGTCATCATATAAAATTCCGGAGCCTCTCAAACAGCCCCCAGGTATAAGCAAAAGGCCGTTTTACCTACAGTCCTATTTAAACTGGTTTGAACTGAGCACCTCCTGGGTTTTTATTTGCACATGGGATTATCACAGCCCATCCTGCCTCTGTGGTCATTGCACAGGTCCACTCTGTAGCAACGTCTTTGTTGTGAAATTGTTCTGTGGCTCTGCCTGCCATTTAATGAGCTCATTTTCTGGTCGTACATCTGCCTCTGAGAGCTTGATCTAGATCTTGTTCGGAAACTAAATGATGCGGCAGCCTTGCAGAGTATGGCTGTCACCAAACCGTGACACAAAAAAATACCGAGCCCTCAACTCAGATAGGTCAAGTGACCACTAGGAATATACACTGGCTAAAAATCATAAGAATCTACCATCTTCTTCTTTTATAAGCATCTAAAAATTCTTGGGCTTGCCAATTCAAATGTAGTTTATTTGGGGACTTCCCTGGCGGTCCAGTGGTTAAGACTTTGCCATCCACTGCAGGGGGCGCCGGTTCCATCCCTGGTTAGGGAACTAAGATCCCACATGAAGCACGATGTGGCAAAAAAAAAAAAAAAAAATGTAGTTTATTTGTCCTTTAAACACATAGCATTTTTTTAACACCTCCTTAAAGCAATAGACATTTATGATTTCACCCTGTCTCGGGAAGCTGGTAATGGCTTAGCTGTGTGATTCTGGCTCGGGGTCTCTCGTGAGGCTGCCTTCGGGCTGTTGGTCAGGGCTGTCCTCAGCCCCAAGCTCATAGGGAGCTGAAGAATCCACTTCCAGTGCACTCTCTTGCTAACTGGTTAGCACCATCAGTTCTTAGCTGGCTGCTGGCACAAGGCTTCAGTCTCTCATTTCACGGGCCCCTCCACTGGGCTGCTCACAAGATGGCAGCCTGCTTTCCTCAAAGTGAGAGATGAGAGAATGAAAAGCCTTAAAAAGGCTGGAGACCACTTTGCTAAAGGCCAAGAAAATCAGTCTTCTTCAATCAAGTCCATAGAAAGTGACTTGTGCTTTATAACCAGAAATTCATAACTGGTATTAGCCGCTGACTATTAATTCATTCACACATCACACAGCTCCCCAAGGATGGGACCACATTTTATACCTTTTTATTTCCCCATGACCTAGTATCATCCTTGAGAGTGTAAGAGAATTGTAAATGAAGGGTAAACTGGATTGTGAGAGGAGGGTGAGAGGAATGGAGAGGAACTGTTCTTAAGTTAGTTTACTTGGATTTGAGTCTTGGTCAGCCACTTGGTAGCTGTGTGACTTCAGGCAAGTTGTTTAACCTCTCTGTGCTTTGGTTTGCTCAACTCTACAATAAGAATAATATTAATGCCTGCCTTATAAGGTCATGAAGAATAATTGTGAGGATACATATAAAGGGCTAAGAACAGTGCCTGGCACCTAGAAAATATTTCCAAAGCAGGATTTCTTGTTTTCTGGGGCAGTGGTCTCCAGCCTTTTTGACTATATGCTCCATCAATTAAAAAAAAAAAAAAAAAGGGCTTCCCTGGTGGCGCAGTGGTTGAGAATCCGCCTGCCAATGCAGGGGACACAGGTTCGTGCCCCGGTTTGGGAAGATCCCACATGCCGCGGAACGACTGGGCCTGTGAGCCATGGCCACGGAGCCTGTGCTCCGCAATGGGAGAGGCCACAACAGTGAGAAGCCCGCATACCAAAAAAAAAAAAAAAAAAGCATTTAGCTTCAATATATGTATACATTTATTTAAATATTCTACCTATAATATATTCTTTCCATTAATTAACCCCTTGGAGCACTAGTACTACAAGGCAAAATGTTGTGGTTTTTTTCTGATTTTTTTTTTTCCGAAGATGTTGGGGGCAGGAGTTTATTAATTAATTTATTTAGTTTTGCTGTGTTGGGTCTTCATCTCTGTGCGTGGGCTTTCTCTAGTTGCGGTGAGCAGGGGCCACTCTTCATCGCGGTGCGCGGGCCTCTCACTGTTGCGGCCTCTCTTGTTGCGGAGCACAGACTCCAGATGCGCAGGCTCAGTAGTTGTGGCTCACGGGCCTAGTTGCTCCGCGGCATATGGGATCTTCCCGGGCCAGGGCTCGAACCCGTGTCCCCTGCATTAGCAGGCAGATTCTCAACCACTGCACCACCAGGGAGGCCCAAGGCAAAATGTTATGTGAAGTTTTACCAGGACTGGACTGCAAGCCTGGTAGAATATGGCAGATGTGATGGTATCACTTCTGAGATTAGGATATGAGAGACCTCTGCTTCCACCTTGGATGCCCACTGGCTCCCACTCTCTTGTTCATTCTCTCATCTCTCACTTTGAGGAAAGCAGGCTGCCATCTGTGAGCAGCCCAGTGGAGGGGCCCGTGAAATGAGAGACTGAAGCCTTGTGCCAGCAGCCAGCTAAGAACTGATGGTGCTAACCAGTTAGCAAGAGAGTGCGCTGGAAGTGGATTCTTCAGCTCCCTATAAGCTCGGGGCTGAGGACAGCCCTGACCAACAGCCCGAAGGCAGCCTCACGAGAGACCCCGAGCCAGAATCACACAGCTAAGCCATTACCAGCTTCCCGAGACAGGGTGAAATCATAAATGTCAATTTTTTTTAAACTTGAGCATTCAGATCCAATATACATATTTGTATTTATTTATAACTATTATTCTTATGTTGCTATAGCACTAATATGTTAGGTATATCATATCATATACTCCAATTAGTAATTTAGATAGGATGAGGTTAAATACATGTAAATAGAGGTTTTCCTGTTTTCTTCCTGTTCTTCATGAGTCCTCTGAGAACTGGCCTGTTAGGGGCAGCCCTCCAAAATGCACGTTTATGCCACTCAGAAAGGTTGCTCCTGGAAAATTCCTGGAGAATCTCTGTCTCAGAATTCTTAAGTTAGTGGGAAATTTTGACGCTGGGCTGCACCTGGAAGAGAGAATCTGAATGAAAGTGCTCTAATGATCATATCCAAATGATTGTTTTCCAAGTAAGTAGTGTCCCTCATTTTCTTGGTCTTAAGGACAGTTTAATTCCTATTGTTTCCGCCAATGCTCCCTCTAGAAAAAAAGTCCTCCAGGTGGTGAAGCCTGTAATATAATTGATCTCACCTCTTATTTGTGTGCCATTGCTCCACAGACAAAATCCTTACTTACAACTGGTCAAGACAGCCTTTTTGGACCCCACAGTGGTTGGTGAAATAAATCACTTTTTTTTGTGTGTGTGTGGTATGCGGGCCTCCCTCTGCTGCGGCCTCTCCCGTTGCGGAGCACAGGCTCCGGACGCGCAGGCTTCGCGGCATGTGGGATCCTCCCAGACCGGGGCGCGAACCCGGTTCCCCTGCATCGGCAGGCGGACGCGCAACCACTGCGCCACCAGGGAAGCCCCAAAATAAATCACTTTTAAGTTTTCCTATTTCGTAGTCAAAAAGAAAAAAAACAAAAGCAAACAAGAAAAAAGCCAGATGTGCCAGTTTATGTGTCAGGTTTATCCAGAGTGCCATTTCATGCAAATCAAAACTACAATGAGATATCATCTCACACCGGTCAGAATGGCCATCATCAAAAAAATCTACAAACAATAAATGCTGGAGAGGGTGTGGAGAAAAGGGAACCCTCTTGCACTTTGGTGGGAATGTAAATTGATACAGCTACTATGGAGAACAGTATGGAGGCTCCTTAAAAAACTACAAATAGAACTACCATACGACCCAGCAATCCCACTAC
>NC_041223.1:15074054-15092877 GCF_002837175.3 Physeter macrocephalus | reverse complement strand
GTGCCCCGGTCCGGGAAGATCCCACATGCCGCGGAGCGGCTGGGCCCGTGAGCTGTGGCCGCTGAGCCTGCGCGTCCGGGGCCTGTGGTCCGCAGCGGGGTGGCGGGGTGGGGCACGGGGGGGCCACAGCAGTGAGAGGCCCGCATACCGCAAAAAAAAAAAAAAATTAAAAATAAATAATAAATAAAGGGTATCATGTCAGGAGAGAAAACCAGAAAAACAATAAATTCCATATGTTAAAAAAAAAAAGAGTGCCATTTCATTGTCCTTGGGCCCTGCCCCGGATCGGCCCCTCCTCCTCTCTAAGCCCACCCCCTCCACCCCCTCCGAAGAAACGCATCATTGCGCTTGCTTCTCCAGGAGTCTAGGGGTTCCCGGACGCTTGGCTTAGGCCGCTAGAGGAAGAGTGAGGGAGTCCCAGATGAGTTTCCCCCACAGCAAAGTCCCTCCCTCGTCCTTGGAGTCCCAGGGCTGGCAAAGGAATTCAGGAGGCGAACCCAAGAAGCTGGAAGTGGTGGGGTTGGATGGGGACAGATAAAGGACTTCAAATCAGAACAGCAGTTTCCACAGCGAATTATGAACCAGGACCAAATAAATTTATAAAGATGGAGTGACAGGACACAAACTGCAACTGTGCAGTTTTAGGAAAGAAAAACCCAAGTGAGGGTCAAGGCCAAACATTTTTACCAGCTCCACACGCTTTTCTGAATCCCGACTGTGCCTTGAGTGGGAAGGAAGAGACTCCTGTTTAGTTAGTCACTTGGCTTTGAGTTTTGGACGATAATGCATTTAAAAGGAGCTGCTTTTGCGACTTATGCTGAGAAAAATCAGTAAGAGAAAGATTATCTAATAATAAAAGCAACCATTCTTCACCTCAGTTGCTAATTTGTTCAGACCAAACCCATCTCCCGGATATCAAAGAAACCTGGGAGCCAGAGACAAACGGGAAATTAGTGCCTTGAGCAGTTTCTTTTCAGAAATGGGGAAAGTTCAGTGTCTTCCTGCCCAGACTGGCGAAAGAGCTATTTAAACTGTTGAGATCTTTAAAAATCTTCTGACCTCTTCTCTCGGCCACCAAAGTTAGGCATAGCATTATTTTGAAAAGAGGCTAAGATGGGAGTTTTCTCTGTAAATCTCCAAACTATCCAGAAACCATTTTACTTGAATACAATGAAATGTGGGAAGTAAAAACTCTCATGTGGACCTTTCTGGGGTAAGTCTAGCTCCACTGCCCGGGTTGGAGTCTTACTCTGCTAAAATATCAGCTTCAAATATTGGTGGCTGCTATGTGCTGCCTGAGAGCTTTACCATTCCTGGAGTTTTTTAAAAACATGATTATAAACGGTTATTAATTTCTTAATCTTGGGGAATGCTTTGCTGCATTGCCTTGCATGTTGCAGATGTTTATTAAAAAAGCAAATATATAATAGTCATTATTAAATATAGGCCAAAGAAGGATGTGCATTTTTTAAAATCCAGAAAATATAAACCGTATAAAATCCAATTTTGTTCCAGTTAAATTTACCCTAGAAATTAGCATTTTAAAACCCTAAGTGCCCCCTCCTATTCTTTCTTTAACTGATCTTTTTTCTCTTTCTTTATCTTATAGCTGATATAATATTGCTGGATTCCTATGTGTATTTTGCTAACTAAAGTCATGCTAAATGCTGGTGATGAGAGAAGCAGAAAAGGGAGGCACCTTTGCAGAAACTGTTCTTGAGTCTAAGATGCTCCTTGCTTCATTTCTTGTTTGATCTGGTTCTTCTGAGGCCCTTCACAAGCAGGAGAATTTGGAAATGATATTGGCCAGGATAATTATAGGTGGGTCCACAACTACATTGGCAGATGAAGCTAAGGAGTTGAAAGAGTGTATTTACACAGCAGGGCAGAGTCAGGAAATCTATTGTTTCTGTATCTTATCAAGTCTGATTGTTTCAGAGTTAACAAGCTTAGAAGCAAAACAAAATACCAATTTACTAACACTGAGTTGACATCTAATTTGGCTTAGTTTTCATTTTAAAGGCATTTCAAGGATGCTGGAAAGTTGAGGAGACTGGAAATTGAATAAAAACAGATATCTTAGACCTTTATTTTAGCCCATCCAAGAATATATATTTTATTGTTCTTCTTTAAAAAAAATTAAATCTTTTTTTTTTTTACGTTAATTGTAGACACAGCAGTTGTAAGAAATAGTACAGGAGAGAGCCCATATACCTTTCACCCAGTTTCCCCCATGGTAACATCTTGCAAAACTGTAATCTATATCACTCGGGATATTGACATTGATACAGTCAAAGTACAGAACATTCCCAACCCACAAGCATCCCTCTTGTTGCAGTTTTATAGCCATACCCACTCTCTCCTCCCTCACCCCTCCCTAACCCTTGGCTACCGCTAATCTCTCCTCCATTTCTACAATTTTGCATTTCAAGACTGTTATATAAATGGAGTCATACGGTATGTAACTTTTGGGGATTGCTGGTTTTCTTCCAGTATAATTCTCTGGAGATTTGTCCAGATTGCTGCACATATGGGGAGTTTGTTTCTTTATACGGTTGGGCAGCGTTTCATGGTGTAGACATACCACAGTTTATTTAACCATTGAATGTGTTAAAGGATATCTGGGTTGTTTTTCCTTTGGGGCTATTACAAATAAAGCTGCTATAAACACTCATGTACAGGTTTTGGTGTTAACATAAGTCTGTAAAGGTCCAAGGTGCAGTTGCTGCACCACGTGGTAGTTGCCTGTTTCTTTTCTTTTTTTTTTTAAATTTATTTTTGGCTGTGTTGGGTTCTCATTGCTGCGCACGGGCTTTCTCTAGTTGTGGCGAGCGGGGGCTCCTCCTCATTGCAGTGCGCAAGCTTCTCAACGCGGTGGCTTCTTTTGTTGCAGAGCACGGGCTCTAGGCACGCAGGCTTCAGTGGTTGTGGCGCGTGGGCTCAGTAGTTGTGTCTTGCAGGGTCTAGAGCGCAGGCTCAGTAGTTGTGGTGCATGGGCTTAGTTGCTCCGAGGCATGTGGGAACTTCACGGACCAGGGCTCCAACCCGTGTCCCCTGCACTGGCAGGCGGATTCTTAACCACTGCGCCACCAGGGAAGCCCGCAAGTTGCACACTTTTTAATGTATTTACTTGCCATCTGTATATCCTCTTTGGTGAAGTCTCTTCAATTCTTTTGCCCATTTTCTAATTGGATTGTTTGTTTTTTTGTGTGTTGGGTTTTGAGAATTCCTTATACAGGTCTTCCTCAACTAACAATAAACTTACATCCCAATAAACCCATGGTAACTTGAAAATATCATTAGTCAAAAGTGCATTTAATACACTTTACCTACAGAATATCATAGCTTAGTCTAGTCTAGTCAGTGCAGCTTCCTGCCACGGCCCAGCATCACAAGAGAGGCAGGTACTACATATTGCTAGCCTGGGAAAATATTAAAATTCAAAATTTGAAGTACAGTTTCTACTGAATGCACGTCACTTTCTCACTACCATAGAGTCCAAAAATTGTAAGTTGAACCATCATAAGTTGTTGACATCTGTACATCTATATACTAGTTCTTTACTGGATATGTGGTTTGCAAATATTTTCCCCCAATCTGTAGCTTATCTTTTCATTCTCTAACTGGGTTTTATGCAGAGCAAAATTTTTAATTTTGAAGAAGCATAATTTATCAGTTTTTCTTCTATGGATCGTGCGTTTTGCCGAGGCCTATTTCCCTAAGATTTTCTCCTTTTTTTTTTTTCTAAAAGAATTACAGTGTTATGTTTTACATTTAAGTCCCTGATCCATTTTGAGTTAATTTTTTTAAATAAGATATGAGCTTTAGGTCAAGGTTAGTATTTTTACTTGTGAATGTCCAATTGTTTCAGCATCATTTGTTGAAAAGGGTATTTTCCCTTCATTGAATTGCTTTTGGACCTTTGTAAAAAATTGGTTGTTCATATTTGTATGGGTTTATTGAAATTGTTACAAAATTATTTTACGTTTATTTTAAAAGCATATAGCAAGTCAGCTTAAAAGAATGCAAAAGAAATGTTAGATGAACTTAGCTGCTTTTCTTCAATTTATTCCTAGTTAGGATGTTTATCAGTTCACACTCTGATTATTTTCATGACTAAAGGCATGTGGGTTTTGGCTGACCAAATATTTTTCTATAGTGATTAAATTCTATATTTAAGAGCAAATATTCAATATTTCATAACCTAATGGTTTTTGCCTAGGAATATGATAAGTAATATATAATTGAATATAGATAATTTTATATTTATCTGTAACTATATACTGGAATAACCATCTTCTTTGTCACGATTTAAAAAAATACAGTCTCACTATAAGATATTCCCACTGTAAAACAAAATTCATAATGCCATGAAACCCTATGTTGGACCCCTTTCAGGTGGATTGATTTTCTTGGAAGGATTAGATTGAATATATGTAATTATGATGATTCCAGAACATAGACCTTCCCCTCCCGTAATATCATTTAAAAACTGTGCTAAAAGGAAATTGCTTTTCTCCCACATCCTTGCTTATTACAGTTGACTATTAATTCCCATCAGGAAGCCAGGTGGCATCAAGAAAATCAGTTCAATTTCAAGGCCCTAGAGCAGTGGTTCTCAACCTCTGGCTACACATTAGCATCACCTGGGGAGATTTTTTACAATCCCAATACCCATGCTGCACCCTGGACCAATTAAATCAGAATCTCTGGGGTTAGGATGCAGGTATTAGTATTTGTTAAAACTCCCAGGTTATTCCCGTATGCAGCCAAGTTTGAGAATACTGCTCAATTGTTAAGGTCTGTTCTTTTGTTTATTTCTTTATGAAACTTTATATTACTATAATTTATCACTCAATACTGTGAATACAGTGTACTGGGTTGTCATAATATACTATGTGAACTTATATCTTTCAGGTTTCACTCTTCCTTGGATAATTCTTAAATTTCTAACATTCTTTTTATTCTGTTGGCAAGAGTAACACATATTCAATGAAGAAAATTTGGGGAAAAAACAGGCAAGCATAATGTAGGGGAAAAAATCATTTTAAATTCTATCATCCAGAAAGAAATATTGTAACATTCTAGTTTTTTTAATTAGGCATATACACATACATTCATATATATATATATATATATATATATATTCAGCTTCTATTCTTTCAATGTTGAGATGATATTGAAAATATAGCTTTATATGTTATTTTAGAAATCCCATAAATGAATGCAAAAATTAGTATCAATAGCAGAAAGTATGAAATCAGTATTGGTTTGCAACTGTCATAATTTTTACACTTTCACACACCTTGATCTGGGTCATGGATATAAGCAGGTAAGACATACCCTTTAATAAGTCATTTTACATTGCTACAAAACAACATTTAAGGCATATGACTATACTTCCCATAATATTTTCCCCCTAAGTTGACAAAGTACTGCTATCATATGTAGTTTTGGAATTATGGCCAAAAATGCATCATTACCAGCCAAAGTGATGACTATTGTGTAAAGATAATAAAGTTAATTTTTTTTTCTAAATCCTTCAACTACTCAGACTAGAATAAGGATAGGAACCAGGAAAAACACAAAAAGTGAATACAGACTTATTAAATACAGAATGGAATTGCGTTCCTCTAACTCAGACTCAAATGCCAGTTGAATTTTTATTCTCTGGATTTCAGTGGGAGGAGATATGTATGCATATATCATGAACATATGCCTAAATCTTTGCATTACAAGGGAAAAAACTGATACATATTCACTATTAAATATTTAGGAAAGTCATAAACAAAAAAAATTTTTTTTTATTTTTGGCCACACTGCATGGCATGTGGGATCTCAGTTCCCGGATCAGGGATGGAACCCGCATCCCCCTGCAGTGGAAGCATGGACTCTTAACCACTGGACTGCCAGGGAAGTACCCCCCTCAAAATTTTTTAAAAATAAAAATTGCCTGTAACTACTGTTAAATGCAACAACTCAATATAATTATGACTGCATCTCAGTATAATTATGCTGAGTAACAGAAGCCAGACAAAGAAGAGCATATAGTAGATTATTCCATTTCTATGAATTCCTATAAAATTGTGGAAAATGCAAATTATTCTATAGTGACGGAAAGCAGGTAAGCGGCTGCCTGGGAAGGCAAGATGGGGAACGGGAGGGGCTGAATAGAGGGATTACAAGGACACACAGAGATGTTTTTAGGTGAATGGTTAAGCCCATTAACTTGATTGTGGTGACGATTTCAAGGATGTATACATTTGTCCTAAAACCCATCAAATTGTACACTTTAAATGTGTGCAGTTCCTTTTATGGCAATTATACCTCCATAAAGCTGTCAAAACAATAAGGGAGGGCTTCCCTGGTGGCGCAGTGGTTGAGAATCCGCCTGCCGATTCAGGGGACACGGGTTCGTGCCCCGGTCCGGGAAGATCTTACATGCCGCGGAGCGGCTGGGCCCCGTGAGCCATGGCCGCTGAGCCTGCGCGTCCGGAGCCTGTGCTCCGCAACGGGAGAGGCCACAACAGTGAGAGGCCCGCGTACCGCAAAAAAAAAAAAACAATAAGGGACTGTTGGCAACGTCCAGCCATGGAATTTGTTCTGTAAAGTTTTGTTTGAAATCCTGGATATTGCAGTCACTTACTGGATATTATTTTCACTAACCCATCATTTTTACTCAGGAAGACACCCCATAATTTCACAGTCTGAAATAATCAGTGTTTCAAATTCTCCAACAGAAAGGAAAATTCAAATATTTTACTCATAATTTCTTCCATAGAATTGTCAAAGAGCATAATAACATTCAAAACAACATATCAAGTGATTGTTTCACTTTTCAAAGTTACCTTTGACTCTACTACCTCTCCTATAAATACTGCATTTGTAGGAGTGACAGAAGTCATTAAAAAACAAACAAACAAACAAAAAGCAGCTGATAGACTTGAGATCAATCCCAATACAACTGAGATCAATTCAAATACAGAATCTCAGGACAACCTCTGAGATTTGGATGGGAGCTCCATAACATGGGATAAAATAGTCAACCTCTCTTCTATACAATTTTAGTAATTCTTTAGATCAAACATTGGTCTTTTCATTGGGTTCTTAATCACACGCAAAAAATAATTGAAGTATTTTTTAATGTCAGAGACAACATATAACAGATCTAAGATTAAAAATTCATAAAGGTATTCAAGTTAATAGAGGAACATAAAAATCTCTCAATGATTTAAAATGTATGTCTCTATAATGTCTTTTTTTCCAGTAAGCAATGTTGACTTATGAAACCAGTTTCCAGCTTGGAAAAGCCCCAAGCATTTTTCCTGGCACTTAACTCAATAAAAGTTTGTCGAATTAATAAGTCAAAATATTTTTTTTTAATGTTGGATATTTACAGGACCCTTTGAAGAATTTGTGAAGGGATTTGAAGTTGTTGGATTATGGTAACTTGATCTGCCCTGGAGTGCAGAAACCTTCCAGATACCTTCAGGCACCCTCCATAAATGTATCCTGAGAAACTCTCCTTCCATATTGGGCAAATCGTTTACTGTATCTGCCTTCTAGTCACTCCGTAATAGGTGGAGAGCAGCCCAACTCTAGAAAAATGAGAAGCCAAAGCTCTATGGGCTTACTGGGGACGACATTTCAATAGTATTCATTTATTTGTTTATTTGTTTACAGTTAGACACATTTTGAGCAAAGTGGTGGGAGCTATGTTAAATCAGTTCTCTGTAAATAATTGCTTCTAGAAAGCCTTCCACAGTGGCTGGAGGGGGAACAAAGGTATATGTATATATAAATGACATGAATGAAATAATTAACTGTCCCCTTCCAACACCCCACCTCCGCAACCCTCAACTCACGGCTCCCTCGCTTTGTTACCTTAGAGGAATCTTAGATTTGAGTCAGGAGCCAATTTTAAATCTTGGTAAATGAAACAGATATATGAATAGCAGGCTTTATACTCAAGCCCAAAGCAATACATTCTTTAAAAGTTAGAAGAATAACATTTGCCTATATACATAATGTATATTTACAGGAAGTTGACCTTTGAACTTAATCTGTATGTTGAACTTTTTCTGTAGTTTCTATACAAATATTGGATTATTAGCTACTCATGAATTGAATAAAGTTGTTAATTTTTCTAGGGTTCTAGTTAATAATCAGCAAATACAGGAGAGGAGAGTAAGAGTTGGGCTCTTAGATAACTTGATGTAAGTAATTGCTTCAGAAAAAAAGTAGCCTTTTTATTTAGGGAAAACAAGTGATAAGTGGTAGTTTCAAGGGTGAAGCGTTGCCAGTTTTAAGTGAAATTGCCTGAAGGCTTTGTATCGAGAGAATGAATCCGTGGGATAGAGTGTTGGTTTTAAATTCTGTTTTAATCACTATAGTTATTATTGTGCTTTCAAGGGGTTGTATTAACATCTGTGAATTATTTTCAAACATATTTGAAAATGCTTTGTATGTACAAGATGCCCAGCTATGACTCTAAATTTTATTGGCAAATCTCATGTGACCTGCCTTTCTGCAGAAGCAAGCATTAGACATACAAGTTCAGCCTGCTGTATGGGCAATGTGTATGTGTTTCTGAGAAATCTCAAACTGCTTTTACGAGAGCATTAACTCTCTCAGGGAAATGACTCTACCACCAACTGCCCCATGGGAGAAGATGTGCAGGGACACCGACGTCCTGCTGTTTGGAGGAGAAAGGGCTGCTGGTGAGAAATCGTGGTAACTGACAGCCTTGGACTGAGAAGTGGAAAACAGAGAACAGCTGCCTTCTTCTCCATCGCTGACACTGATGCAAGCAATTCTGAAGGTGTCTCCAAAACTCTGGAAAAGAAAACCTTGGTCGGGCTTCCCTGGTGGTGCAGTGGTTAAGAATCCACCTGCCAATGCAGGGGACATGGGTTTGAGCCCTGGTCTGGGAAGATCCCACATGCGGCGGAGCAACGAAGCCCGTGTGCCACAACTACTGAGCCCGCATGCCACAACTACTGAAGCCCGTGCTCCGCAACGAGAGAAGCCACCACATTGAGGAGCCCGCACACAGCAACGAAGACCCAACGCAGCCAAAAATAAATTAATGAATTTATTAAAAAAAAATCTTGTAATAACTTATAATGGAAAAGAATCTAAAAGAGTATATATATATATATATATATATATATACATATCTGAATCACTTTGCTGTACATATCACAACATTGTAAATCAACTATATTTCAATAAAATTTAAAAAAAAACAAAACAAAGCTGAATGCATGATCTGATGAAGAAATGTTTTTAAGAAAGAATGAAGCATCTTAAAAAAAATAACAAAGTAATTCCACAGTCTCTGAGTAAGATGGAAAGGATTCTTTGGTCAGTCTACAAATCAAAGATACTTAATGTGTGTGTTTGTGTGAATATACAAAGCAGCCCGTTATCCTTAATACTTCCTTATCATGGTGCTGTTTCAGGAAGAATAGGGAGTACTAGAACATGCACATTTCTTTTTTTTTTTTTAATTTAGTTTTAATTTATTTTATTTTTGGCTGCATTGGGTCTTTGTTGCTGTGCGCAGGCTTTCTCTAGTTGCAGCGAGCAGGGGCTACTCTTCGTTGCAGTCCGCGGGCTTCTCATTTCTGTGGCTTCTCCTGTTGCCGAGCAGGGCTCTAGGTGCACGGGCTTCAGTAGTTGTGGCATGTGGGTTCAGTAGTTGTGGCTCACAGGCTCTAGAGCTCAGGCTCAGTAGTTGTGGTGCACGGGCTTAGTTGCTCCATGGCACGTGGGATCTTCCCGGACCAGGGCTCGAACCCGTGTCCTCTGCATTGGCAGGCAGATTCTTAACCAGTGTGCCACCAGGGAAGCCCACATGCACATTTCTTAAAGTAAGATTTTGCAATTAAAAAATAAGAATCTGAGCATTTCACACTGAAAAATAAACACAAAGCAAGCAATTGCTAATCTAATCAGACATTGGCACTGTCTTCCTCAGCATGCGGGTGTACACTGCCAGCTTGAAATTTTTGACCTTGCAATCTCTTCTGAAAATTCAAAATCTAGCGTGATGTGAAAAGCTTTAAGAATTTCCCAAGGACTGAATAAATATAATCTCACAGAATGGGGAATTTTGAAAGTATTTGTACTACTTTTTTTTTTTTTTAACATCTTTATTGGAGTATAACTGTTTTACAACAGTGTGTTAGTTTCTCCTTTACAACAAAGTGAATCAGTTATACATATACATGTGTTCCCATATCTCTTCCCTCTTGCGTCTCCCTTTAACATCTTTATTGGGGTATAACTGTTTTACAATAGTGTGTTAGTTTCTCCTTTACAACAAAGTGAATCAGTTATACATATACGTATGTTCCCATATCTCTTCCCTCTTGCGTCTCCCTGCCTCCCACCCTCCCTAATCCCACCCCTCTCATGGTCACAAAGCACAGAGGTGATCTCCCCGTGCTATGCGGCAGCTTCCCACTAGCTATCTAATTTACATTTGGTAGTGCATATATGTCCCTGCCACTCTCTCACTTCGTCACAGCTTTTTCATATGTGCTGAGGTTCGTCATTCTCAAATAGGCTTTAACAGCGTTTTTTGCTCTTAACATCCCAGGTGAGGTCTAAACGCCACTTTTCACTGACATCCCTGAGAAGAAGAGAGAACACATTCCAAGCTTCCCACAGAAGGGGAGTGAAATGTTGGCCAGTGGTTGGCCAGGGAGGAATCTGTCTTCCATCTACCAGCTCTGAAGCCTTGAAGGCCTGATTTAACCTCTCCGGGCCTACTTTCCTCCACTCCATTGGTAAAATGAGAACAATAGGATCAGCGTCACAGTATTGCTGTAAGGATGAAATGGGATTATACACACAAAGTGCATTCACAATGCCTGGTACTGAGTAAGTACTCAAATGTTTCCTAAATATTTAAGTCAAAATGGGTGAAATGCTTAAAACTTCGGAAAACCAACCATTTTCCAAATATACTGCTTCTTAAGGGATAGATTCCAGAGAAGGTGGCCGTTCTGTACTCCTTTCAAATAAAAATGATAAAATTCAGAAAAATTTTATGCTGGATAACTAGTCTATGGTTCCCAAGGAGCCAATTTACTACATGCAATTAATTAGGCACAAATATCCTGGTGCTGAGCTATTGTTTACGTCAATTCTCTACTAGATTGTCCTAAATCTGGGTATGGGATATTTATCTGGTATCTAGTGGCAATATTCCAAAAGTTTCTTCATTTTTAATGAGCTTCTGTTTGTGAAAACTAAGGCGCTTAGTTGTCAGTTAAAACTGGGATAATTTTTCTTTCAGCCCCACTACCTTCATGCTTACATCCCAGATAATTCAGCTAACATTTTAATTTAGTTCAAATATATATTGACTGCCTGCTATGTTCATATGACAAGTATTATATTCAAGAGTATGAAGGGACAGAATGCAAGCCACTTAGGCAGTTATTATTGAAAGCCCTTATCTATGGAGAAATACTGACAGCAGACGAGCAGATCCATGTCATCCTGTTTCAGCGGTGGCGTGAGGGAGAGGTGGCCTGGACCTCCAGCATCAGGCCCTTAAGGATAGGCACATTTCCAGTAACAGTCTCAATTCCCCAGATTCCCCGGGGAAGGAGGGCAGCCGGTGTTGCCCACGGCATCGCCTGATATCACTTGTTCCGGGTGATAGGAGAGCGTGGGGCTGCCTGGGCCACCTCATCCGTGGTCTGACTGCATTAACCTCTCGGTTCCCAGCTCCTGCCACGTGAGGTGTCCTAATATGGTCAGACTCCGCAGGAGCCCAGGAGCGCTTGCTTTTCTCCTGCTAATGGGGAGGAAGCAAACACTCTGAAGGCAAGCAAACGGGGATCTGGGTTCGCTTCTGGGCCAGTTGAAAGTGGGCTGCAGCAGAAGCCCTGCCTCGGGTCATCAATCATTTAATAAACCCCCAGCGAATCCGATCTCCTCGGGGGGCTTTCTGCCCTCCCCTCTTTCTCGCCCTCCCCTCCCCTTCGGGGAGGCAGCCCTGGGTGGTGGTCCTCCAGCTCCTGTCCCCGTACAGGAACGGGAGGCGTCCTGGGGGTCGGGGTGGGCTGCTCGCCTGGCCCTTGGCTCGAGGCTCTGGCCGCTCCTCGGGTCCTAGCAGCCTAGCAGGAGGTGCTGCTGCAAGGCGTGTCTGGGGCTGCGCTCATGTGATGAAGCGAGGGAAAAACAAGGGGGAGGAGGAGGAGGCAAAGAGGTGGCTTTTTTTTTTTTTTTTTTTTTTTTCTTTTAAGGAGTTTGCAGCGAGCGCGTCTCCTTCATTCGCTGTCTGGGCGGGTTCGGAGGAGGACGACGGGAGAGGAAGGCGCTCCTGGGACCTCGCGGGCGCACGGCTCCTGGCTCTTCTCCGCGTCCCTGCTATTTGAGGAAGGCGTAACCCGGCTGCTGGGCGCGGGAGAACCGCAGACAAGCCATGGGCGCCGGGAGCTCCACCGAACAGAGGAGCCCGGAGCAGCCGGAGGCGGGGAGCGCGACGCCGGCCGAGCCCGAGCCCGAGCCCAGCGGCGGAGGCTCTGCGGCGGAGGCGGCGCCCGGCTCGTCGGCGGACGCGACCATCGCCGCTGCGGACCCCGCCACCAAGGTACCGGCGCGCCGGGCCACCTGCCCCGCGGAGGCGGAGGGTGGGGTGTGTGTGTGTGTGTGTGTGTGTGTGTGTGTGTCGGGGGGGGGGTCCCTTGATCTCCGCCTGCGATAACTTCCCGGCCGGTCCAGCCCATCTGCAAACTCGGGAGCATGAATCCCTCTTTCTAGGCTTTTCAGGGTCTTTAGCGCCGGGGCGGGACCACAGCAGCGGCGAGCGCGGCGGGGTCTTGCATCTTTGTAGTGGGTCTCCAGGGGTGGCGACTGCGCCATCCGCAGTAATAAAATCCGCCGGCTGCCCGCCGCTAACTGAGCCTTTCTCCACGCTCTTCCGGTGGGAGCGACCCACCCCGATACAGGCGAGCTGCTTGGGGGAGTCCGCGGGGAACTGACCCCCGAGCCGAGCGTGTCGAGCCCCCGCCCCGCTATCTCCCCAAGCGGAAAGTCCGCTGTTGGGCCCTGACGCGTGTTGCAGCCTGGCGAGCCCTCCACCCATGGGTTCCCCGCAGCGCACCGTCCGTGATATCAGCTGTGTCTGGAGCGACCCGGGTTTGGTACCCAGTCCTCCTGCGGCAGCGGCTCGAGCAGACACCGCCTTCCTGATGCAGAGAAAGCCTGGGGTGTAGCTCGCTCGGAGCCAAAGAAAATCTGAGCCGACGCTGCATTTCCAAAAGGAATGACAGGTTTCGCAAACACGGCGGCGTCCTCCTTTTCGCTCAGTTCATTGCACTCAGTTGGATAAACAAATACTGGAGGAGTAGTTAGAAGTTCTCAAATGCGGTCAGGGGCGTAAGCCAGCATTCCCTCTACTCTGGTCTCTGGAGGCAGTGCTGAACCTCCTAGACATTTTGCATTTTATAGTCTTAGTCTTCAAGGCTGAAATATTTATTCTTGGCGACTACAGTCGCCAAGATTGTGACTTGTTCAGATCGTTGTCTTTTAGATCTATTTTCCAGCATGTATGTTCTTTAGCCAGGCTTCACCCAACCCTTTTTGTGATATTTTTATAGAAGATGTGGATAACCATATTTAATACTTAAAAGGAAAAAAAGAAAACCCCTTGTGTCAAATTTGAGGATATACAGAGTACATGAGGGCCTTTAGGAGTTATCTCAGGAAGTATAGATGTTTACAGTGCGGGGGGAAAAACACAACAACCCTGAAATCTAGGTAAAAATCACAGAATTATATGACCTAATTGCCTTGACCTTTTAGCTGTCCTAGTTTTAGTTTGGCCTGAGAGGCTGCTGTTAACTAGATTACCTCTAGTCATTAACATAACTACTTGTGAAACCCACGATCCCTAGAGCTGTAGATGCTCGCAAGTACCAACTGTGCCTGGAATGTCTAGATTTTCTAAGAGGTGCCTAAGAAATGTACTATCCTTACTATCCTTTTGAGATCTCAGTTAGGTTTTAATATTTACTGTACATCACTTTTTGATGCCAACTCCTGTCAAAATGTCTGTATAACCAGTATTTAGAGTCCAGTAATGAAAGTAATTTTAAGGCGTAGTTGCTAAAAGCTTGCAGTTGGGGAACATTTTTTTCCTTGGCTTTTACCAGTCCTTCAGGTCTTATCAACAGTTCACACTGAGATATGGTACTTATTCCCTTCCCAATAACTTCGGTGTGTTCATTTAAAATATTCCTTCCTTTCTTTCTGTTCTCTTTATCTTTCTTCCATAACCTTATCCTCCCTTTTTCTTAGTCACCACCATCTTGAAACAGCCAGATGACCTCCTTTAAAAAATTACCTGAATGACATCCAGAATATCATTGAACGTTTTGGCATACGGCCCAGTTATCAATTTGGAGACAAATCAATAAACTTACATGTATCCTTAGAAAATGTGTAGTTTTTCATTTCAACTAGCAAAATTTATTACTCAGGTTTTGAAGACCTAAGTCTTTTCAAAAGGATGGTCTAATTAAGAATGATTCAGCACATAGCTTTTGCCTCCCCTCTTTGCCCTGTTCGGCCCCAGTTCTTGACCTCTAAGTAATCTCATCTGCCATTCTGGGTTCCCATAGCACCGTGGACCCTTCTTACCAGCAGTTTCCATATTTGTGGGTTTAGTGACTTGTGTTCTTCTGGCTGTTCTGAATGCTCCACAAGGGCAGGGACCATATCTGGTTTGGCTCATAACAGGTGTTGCCCCATGTGTGACGTGTGTGGCTGGCCGGTAGGTTGATGCTGGCTCCCTGATTTTGATTGGAGACTGTCCAGCTGGGGAATACCTTGGCCCATCTCCTTGTTCTTTGACTTTCTCATCATCATGATCTGTGTCACTTATCAGATAGTGACTAAGTCAAAGTGAGTCTGGTTATTCACAGACCAGGTGAATATCCAGCAAAAAACTAAGATGTGGGGACTCAGATTTCTGTTCCTTTAGAATGGCTTTGTTACCGTTGCAGTTTCAAATTGCCTTTCATCTCAAATAGACAAATGCATTATAAATGCAAGTGGCTCAGATAAGACCACTTTGTACATTGGATTACTGATGAATTACATCTTGAGCTTTTTTAATTGGGTCTGTGGACATTTGGGGAGGTTTAGACTAATGCTTCCCCTGGTAGAATGCTGGTAGAATGCTGATCATTAAAATTAAAGGCTGTTAGCAGATTTTTTTTTCCCCATTGGTAAAACTTGATTACTGAAGCCTCACGTTTAGATGCACTGAGACAAGTCCTGGTCTTATCTGTGATGTATTTTAATGGAAATGGAAGGAGTCTTGTCTTCCAGTCAATCTTTTACAGTCTTTGTATGTTAATTCTGAGGGGAGATGGCTCGATCAGTTATTTTCCAGGTTTAATCTTGAGAGTTTGCCATTTTGGCCACTGCAGGGTGCAGGAAGATTAGACCACCTGAACACAGGTGGTAGGCAAAGCCTCATGGTATTCCTCAATCATCTGCTTTTAAACGTTTGAAGTCATCTGCTTTTAAAAGATGAAAAGCCTGTTGTCACTCAGGTAGCAGTGTAGGGTGGGGTGGCCAGTGACAAACTTCCATATCTCTGGCAAGATTTCTGGAACCAATCTTCAGGCTAAATCTGGACAATCACAATCCTCTAAATTAGCCTTTCTGTCTTTTCTGTTCAGTGACTCGGAGCTAGAAATGGAACGGTTAGTCCTCAGCTGCAACAGTGTGAGGCCTAGGTCCCCGGCAGGTGGGGAGACGGGGACCCTTGTCAGTCTCTCAGGCTGTGGTTCCATTTGCTTACGACAGCTGGGGCTCCAATAGATGTATTCAAATAGAAGAATCCACTGTCCCGATTAATAAAGTTAAGGACGCCCTTACCTTTTCCGCATTAAAACAGACAATTGATTTGGCCAGCTGCATTTCATAATTCCTCTCTCAGCACAAGGTATGTGCTGTTTCCCACCTACCCTGTGTTTACAAAATAGGAATATGGAGACGGCTGGAATGTGATTGCCACCAGTTTTACACTAGGAGGTCCAGGATTTAAGATGATTTCGAGAGAATTACATGTTAACAGAGTGGGTTTTTGTGTGTGTGACTACCTGATTCATATGGAGTCCCCTCAGATTATAAGAGGTACTACTTTCTGATTAGAACACAGTCTAGAAATTGGAGCTGTGGGTGTGAAGATGGTCGTTTAGGATACCGATAGCCTGTGGGGACTGCAGTGCCTTCCCTTTAATCCATTATAGCCTTTTAAGCTCTTAGATTTGTGAGATCAGTGAAGATTTCCACTTAAAATACTTCCTTTGATGAGGAACAGGCCCCAAATGTGCGTCCTCTCTGAATTTGCTGTGCGTTGACTAATCTCTGTGCCGGGATAGCTTTAAACTACATTAAAAGGATGATTCCAGCTTGGTATCTTACAGGATAATTAATAAAATGGAAAGAAAATGTTTTGTTTTAAAAGGTACAAAGGGGACTTCCCTGGTGGTCCAGTGGTTAAGAATCCACCTTCCAATGCAGGGGACGCGAGCTCGATCCCTGGTTGGAGAACTAAGATCCCACATGCCGCAGGGCAGCTAAGCCCACGCGCTGCAACTACTGAGCCCACGTGCTCTGGAGCCCGCGTGCCACGACTAGAGAGAAGCGCTCGCGCCACAGCAAAGAGCCCACGCGCTGCAACTAAGACCCTACACAGCCAAATAAATAAATGAATGTTTCTTTAAATGAAAGAAAAATAAAATAAAAGGTACTAAGAAATGGTTTCTTTTTCTTTACCAGTTTTAACACCTATTCAGTGTTGCAGGAATACCAATGAAAAGAAAATCTAGCTAAATGGTCCTTGTCCTTGGCCTCTATACTTTTTAATGCTGTAGTCATTCATGAAGTGAGAAATTAGAATTTACAGCACTTAGCGTCGTGAGAAAAATATATCAGTACTTTTATCACATGAAAAATATAAAACTAAAAATCCTAGAAGCCAATTCTTAGTTCTCTTACAACCTTAAAAATTATAGTTTAGAAGGAGTTTCATTTTAAAGTAATACAATAGAAAAATATGGAAAAAGCTGGGTTTGGGAGGGAGATGCCTTATCTCTTGTAAATAGGCAAGCTTACTTTCTTTCTTTTTTAAAAAATTTATTCTATTTACATTTATTTTTGTCTGCATTGGGTCTTCGTCGCTTCATGCGGGCTTTCTCTAGTTGCGGCGGGCGGGGGCTACTCTTCGTTGCGGTGTGCGGGCTTCTCATTGCAGTGGCTTCTCTTGTTGCGGAGCACAGGCTCTAGGCACGTGGGCTTCAGTAGTTGTGGCATGCGGGCTCTAGAACACAGGCTCTGTAGTTGTGGCACTCGGGCTTAGTTGGTCCGCAGTATGTGGGATCTTGCCGGACCAGGGCTCGAACCCCTGTCCCTTGCATTGGCAGGTGGGTTCTTAACCACTGCGCCACCAGGGAAGCCCAGCAAGCTTATTTTCAATAAATTCTTTAAAAATCTATAATTATAATTATTTGTCTTGTCTGTTTAGATTTTGGGCTATTTTCCTGTAAGTTAGCACCTTATTAGAGAATGGGTATGGGTTTTATACCTATGTTCTTACTTGTTAGTACATCTAATAAAAGGATTAAGGTGAAGATATTAATCTGTAATAATTTTGATTATATATACATTTTTATTTCTTATCGTGAATAATTAAGTTTACTTATTTAAATCTGACTGTAGACCTGACATCATCATTCTTGAATAATAAAGGCTTTATAAAAAGATGATCAAAAGCACTTGCTTACTCTTATTAAAATGATTTTTATTTAAAGTCATAGCAAACAGGATTCATTTAATGTTTATTTTTCTAAAAATGTTAATGGTTGAGAGCCTTAATTTGTAGAGTATGGTAAAAAGGGAAAGCCTCGGGTGCCTCCCCACCCCTAAAGTACTCACTGTTAACAATAGTTTGAAATCAATGTTGGTTGTTTCTAGCGTATTCTTTTAAAACCTTTATGCATGTGCAAGTATATAAATAAGAATAGCTCTGTCTTTTGCTTTCAACAAATAAGATCATAACACATATATTCTGCAACTTTAGAGTTTGGATATCTTTTCATATCAGGACATAAAGATCTACCCTCATTCTTATTGGCTACATAAATTTCTCATTTATGGATTGAAGTACCATAATGATGTAACCAATTCCCCTGTGTTTATATTTAGATTTTCCTAGTCTTTTGTTATATTAAATTGACACAGGGAATATCCTAGTTCAGACATCTTTGTATGTGTGCGAATGTATCTCTAAGATATATTTCTGGAAGTGGAATTGCTGGATCACAGGATTTACATGCATTTAAAATTTTGATAGTCCTTGATAAATTTACTTTCCCAAGAGATTCATCCACTTTGCATCCCTACTCTGTGGAGAGCAGCACTCGCTTTCCCTTGCCCTTGCCTCAGTGGCTAGAAGATTTTTGTAGTATTTGCCAATCTGTACCTCAGTTGGCACCTCCGTTTCCTCGATGCATTTTTTTTTTTTTTTGGGCTGTGTTGGGTCTTCGTTTCTGTGCGAGGGCTTTCTCTAGTTGCGGCAAGCGGGGGGCCACTCTTCATCGCGGTGCGCGGGCCTCTCACTATCGTGGCCTCTCTTGTTTCAGAGCACAGGCTCCAGAGGCGCAGGCTCAGTAGTTGTGGCTCACGGGCCTAGTTGCTCCGCGGCATGTGGGATCTTTCCAGACCAGGGCTCGAACCCGTGTCCCCTGCATTGGCAGGCAGATTCTCAACCACTGCGCCACCAGGG
>NC_041223.1:15057367-15071808 GCF_002837175.3 Physeter macrocephalus | reverse complement strand
GGGCTGTGTTGGGTCTTCGTTTCTGTGCGAGGGCTTTCTCTAGTTGCGGCAAGCGGGGGGCCACTCTTCATCGCGGTGCGCGGGCCTCTCACTATCGTGGCCTCTCTTGTTTCAGAGCACAGGCTCCAGAGGCGCAGGCTCAGTAGTTGTGGCTCACGGGCCTAGTTGCTCCGCGGCATGTGGGATCTTTCCAGACCAGGGCTCGAACCCGTGTCCCCTGCATTGGCAGGCAGATTCTCAACCACTGCGCCACCAGGGAAGCCCCTGATGCATTTTTAATTATGAAGTTGGGTGCCCTGTCAGGTATATTGACCATATGCTTTTTTTCTGGGCACCACTCCATCAGGAACTGGACTGGCTTTCAGAGCATTAAAGGGTATAGTTTATTTTATTGTTAGTTAACTTTAAAAGACTTTTTCCCTCCAGAAATTAATCAAAATTGGGAAAAAGCAAGTTTAGAGTAAAAAGGGGGCTGAGGTATTGTTCCCTTTCCTTACCAAATTAGTAAACTGTCTTTAATTTTATTTGCTTGGATTGACTTTGCAATGACCTACTTCTTTAGCTATCAGTTTAAAAATTTCTCCTCTGGGAACAATCTAAAATCATCCAGTTGCCAGAAATTTCTTCATACATCTGATCCATGAAATGTTGGAATCAGGGATTGCGGCCAGAAATCCACCTCCTGGGAAAACAGTAGTCCCCTCCCCTGGGTGCTGTTCTCAGTTCTCATAACAAATGACAGCCTGGCTCTGTTAACTGGAATAAATGTGTTTTCCCAGGAAAACGTAGGTGTTCAAAGCACTGGAAACTACAGGGTCTTTCCCAGACACTGTTAGGCTTCTCTTAATACAAGAATTCATTCAAGTTCAAAGGTTTTCGTCTTCCCTACAGTTTCTTCATGATGTTATGTAAATGAGATAAGCCAAATTTTAAGAAGGGGAGATAACTATAAATCATTGGGAGATCTTCTGTTCGTCATATGCAGACGTTGCAAATTGTGGAGTTTGGAAAGATTAAATTTTCTGTGGTTCCCAAACCTGTTTGTGTAGTTGAGTCACCTGGGGAGCTTTTTAAAGACACCACTGGGCCCCCTTCTAGATTATTCAGTCAGAATCCCAGGTCACCCCAGCGTCTGAGATTCTGTAGCCTTAATGCTCATCAGGGATCCTAATTTGCCTAGTTAGGCCACCGTTGCCTGGAGGAAGCGGTTTGGGGTGTAGACTTGGGCGCGGCATTCAGAGGTAACAGCAGCACGGACTGATTGACATTGGTGCTTGTGTGGGTGAGAGGGAGGGTTTCAGATGATGCTAGAAGAATTAGGTGTTTCCCCTCCCCACAACAGAGGAGAAAATAAAGGGAAACATTTCCTACATAATTTCCCTCCTTTATTCTACTGCCTTTTTTTTTTTGGCTGCACTGGGTCTTCGTGCTGCGCGGGGGCTTTCTCTAGTTGCGGTGAACGGGGGCTACTCTTCGTTGCGGTGCGCGGGCTTACCAAATTAGTAAACTGTCTTTAATTTTATTTGCTTGGATTGACTTTGCAATGACCTACTTCTTTAGCTATCAGTTTAAAAATTTCTCCTCTGGGAACAATCTAAAATCATCCAGTTGCCAGAAATTTCTTCATACATCTGATCCATGAAATGTTGGAATCAGGGATTGCGGCCAGAAATCCACCTCCTGGGAAAACAGTAGTCCCCTCCCCTGGGTGCTGTTCTCAGTTCTCATAACAAATGACAGCCTGGCTCTGTTAACTGGAATAAATGTGTTTTCCCAGGAAAACGTAGGTGTTCAAAGCACTGGCAACTACAGGGTCTTTCCCAGACACTGTTAGGCTTCTCTTAATACAAGAATTCATTCAAGTTCAAAGGTTTTCGTCTTCCCTACAGTTTCTTCATGATGTTATGTAAATGAGATAAGCCAAATTTTAAGAAGGGGAGATAACTATAAATCATTGGGAGATCTTCTGTTCGTCATATGCAGACGTTGCAAATTGTGGAGTTTGGAAAGATTAAATTTTCTGTGGTTCCCAAACCTGTTTGTGTAGTTGAGTCACCTGGGGAGCTTTTTAAAGACACCACTGGGCCCCCTTCTAGATTATTCAGTCAGAATCCCAGGTCACCCCAGCGTCTGAGATTCTGTAGCCTTAATGCTCATCAGGGATCCTAATTTGCCTAGTTAGGCCACCGTTGCCTGGAGGAAGCGGTTTGGGGTGTAGACTTGGGCGCGGCATTCAGAGGTAACAGCAGCACGGACTGATTGACATTGGTGCTTGTGTGGGTGAGAGGGAGGGTTTCAGATGATGCTAGAAGAATTAGGTGTTTCCCCTCCCCACAACAGAGGAGAAAATAAAGGGAAACATTTCCTACATAATTTCCCTCCTTTATTCTACTGCCTTTTTTTTTTTGGCTGCACTGGGTCTTCGTGCTGCGCGGGGGCTTTCTCTAGTTGCGGTGAACGGGGGCTACTCTTCGTTGCGGTGCGCGGGCTTCTCATTGCGGTGGCTTCTCTTGTTGCGGAGCACGGGCTCCAGGCGCGAGGGCTTCAGTAGCTGTGGCTCACGGGCTCAGTAGTTGTGGCGCAAGGACTTAGTTGCTCCGCGGCATGTGGGATCTTCCCGGACCAGGACTCGAACCCATGTCCCCTGCGTTGACAGGTGGATTCTTAACCACTGAGCCACCAGAGAAGTCCCTGTTCTACTGTCTTGAAACCAAGTGTGCTGCTAGTAGAGGCTTTTTCTTAATGGAATGTGCTCTTCAGGGTAAATAGGTGTGGAATCAAATGCTCTCATCGTTTCTGAGCCAGGAGCTGCTTGTCAAAGTTCACTTTTCCGTTCCCACCTGATTGCTTCTTAATCCTCATCCCTCATTTATCAATTTAAAACGTCACTTGTGTTGGGTAAGTAGACAGTAGCTGATGGCTTAGTTTATGGCCTTTGGCTGGTCCGAAAATCCGTGAAGAAATCTTGACTCCTAACCCAGTTGCTGAAGATCAGAAGAGGGGTCTGTCTAAAAAAACCTTTTTTTAATTAAAAAAAAAAAAAAGAGGAAGAGGGCTGTGTGGCTTTCCCCACCACTTGATTTCATTAACATGTCTTTACTGGCTCCTGTACTCCAGGAACTGGAGATTGAAGAAGAGAGAAACCCAAGAGCTCGGTGCTAAAAAAAAGATTAAAGTGCTCCCAGTCCACTAAAATGGATTATTTTCTGTCTAGAGGGAGAAATTTAATTCATTTTTCCATACTGGTTACCTGTTGTTCCAGTACCATTGACTAAATAGTCCCTCCGGT
Source organism: Physeter macrocephalus (assembly GCF_002837175.3). Classification (NCBI taxonomy): domain Eukaryota; kingdom Metazoa; phylum Chordata; class Mammalia; order Artiodactyla; family Physeteridae; genus Physeter; species Physeter macrocephalus. The sequence continues at coordinate 15,068,519 of NC_041223.1, read as the reverse complement.
TAAAACTCGAGTTTCCGTATGCATATATGTTTATTGATTTCTTTTTACTTTAAAAATTTTTCCTACTCTTTATTTGTACACGTAGTTAAAAGCATTAAGAGAGTGGCTAAAAATGTAATCGATTCTAATGGCAGACCCACGGTGTAAAATACTTTTATATTCTACATCTCTGGGCTCACCCCTGTCTCGTGGCTATTGTAAGTTTATACACACATAAATATAAAGAAGTGGGGAGCCTGTGTAGTCTTCAGAAGTGAATTTATTTTCTTGGTATGCGATACATTATGCATTAAAAATAGTCACTCAAGTATTTCCTAACCACTTAGCCTATGAAAGGCCCTGGTCTAGATGCTTCCTGAGGTAAATCACACACAGCATTATCCTTGAGCACCTCAGGATCTAGGTGAGGTATAGGATCCCTCTAGAGGAAAAGATTCAATAAGAAAGATTCAAATAAGTTGGGTAGACAATAGAAGAATTGCCATTAGTTGGTACATGTCTATTCAGTGAATTGTCCAGATAACTGATGTACAAAGAAAAGAAGATCTTGGCAAGTGTTGCAGGCAGATAAAGGCCATTAGTCGGGAGGCCAGGAGGTACAGGGCATATGAAAGAGCTGAATGTTGTAAGAGGATAATGGGAAGATGCCGATAGAATTGCAGCCAATCATGGTAAGAGCTGCACAGGCAGCAGAGAGCCAGTGAAGTGAAGGCTTCCGATAAAAAACAAAGCAAAAAGGCAGACCCTCTCACACTCGGCAGAGAGGACACCCCTAGGAGCATGGGGGGGCAGATATTAGCCCGTGCGGTGGGATGGGTGCAGGGTGTAGGCTCGGCACGGGGCCAGCCAAAAACAACTGAGGTTTCAAGACTTGGAATACGGAGTGCCTCAGTTTCTCCAGTAGACAAGGACGTTCCCCTCAGGATGTCGGTTTCAGTTGTCTATTGCTGTGTAACCAACTGTGCCAAACAACTGCTTAAACCAAGAGTATCTTTAGAAGAGAGAACATCACTTGATAGTAACAGCTTGGGATTTTTTTTTTTTAATGTAAAGAAGAGGTTTGCAGCAGAGTCTAGGGAATGACAGAGGGCATCCATGAGATCAATAGGGTTTCTCTAAGTAGTGATCTGCTCAGAGCCCAGATCTCCGGCGCTGGGAGTAATCCAGGCTTGCAGAGTGGGGGACACAGGGAAAGATTAAATATCACAGGATAAGAGATGATGACACCGAAGGAGCTGAGAGTGGCGGCTGCGGAGAAGGTGGAACCAACAGTGAATATTAATAGAGGAGAAGACTAGAGAAAACAGATGGCACTGGCTCCACCAGCCATTGGGTCACTGCTTCATCATGCAACAGTGACTAGTTTACCCCAGCACATCTGGGTCCACCTAAAAATGAAAGAGACTGATGGTTGACTAGCATTTCTTCCATTTGTAGGCAAAGAATCTAGGTGGCTTGGGGAAGGTTTACCTTCACTTTCAAAGAAGATATTTCTTCTTCGCAATTTTTTCCATCTCCAGTGTATGCCCTTTGGTGTGTCGTTGGGAGGACGATTTATGGTTTGCTATTTTTCTTCATGTCTGAGCGTATGATTTCTTACTGAATTGAGCCATTACATAAGGCTCTGGGTTTTGTCTGCTTCATGATCAATTTTCTGTCCTTGCTTCAGATATTGACCATCCTTATTGAAGCCATGCTTCATCACGTTCTTGATGGTTTTCCTTACTCCTTGAAATACATATTGTTGTGATGCATAAAACAAGATTGTTGATGTATGTTATGGTTGTTAGCTTTTTTTTACATTTTCAGGTCTGGGTGGTAGTTTTTCACTAAGGTAACAAACTGCTTGCATAATGCTTTTTAAGAAACTTCTGTTTGAAATTATCCTTCACTTGGGTATGTATGTAAAACAGTCTTATTCCACACCAGTAACGTTGAATGCTATGCAAAGTTCAACCTTAGATGTGGTTGAATTTACAATTGATATACACTGCAGTACCAGCTGGGGTGGGATGGGGGAGGTGGAGAAAGGATTGAAATCTACAGGAAATTGCTAAAAATTAGACAGTCTCTCTATGACGAATTTTTCTTAATTATTTCAGAAATGACACGTTTAACCAATATTTAGACATGAGTTCCTGACTCCTATAACGTTAATCTAAATATTTGAGTGGAAATTTTTGTTCTTGTTCTGCTCTGTTTTACATGAAGTAAGTTACTGAAAAGCAGTGGAAAATGTCACCACTAAAGTTTACTAAATCAGTCCTGATTATTAAGATCTTTTCTCCAGTCCTGACAAAAGTGTATAAAATTTAAACAAAAAATTCTTGACAGTACTGGGAGCAAAACTCAAATTGATTTGATTTTATATCTGATTTTTAAAAAAACCTTCAGGAGTTTAAGTTTCCTTTAAATTCAGTGTGATGGCAGTGTTAGATCTGTCCGTTTTGTTTGCAATATAGGAAATTTGTTTTGCTTCAATTAAAATGCAGATTGGTTGTTCTTTTGTTATTAATTAAAGACACACTAAGGTCTTTTGAATGCTGAAAAGATTTTTGTCCTAAATGGAGCTAAGAGGACCTACAATGTTATCTAGAATTGCAACAGTGACAGAGATTTCAAGTCACTTCTGGAACTGTGCCTGATAAACAGTCCTCCAGGACAGGGAGGAATGCGAAGAATGCATTCTACTTCAGGGAAGTAGGTCATGGTTTAAAGCCTTACATTTGTCAGAGAACTTTTCTCAAGCAGTCCTTATGATTGCTGGGTCCCCGCTAACTCCTTACTCAGGGTTCTTTAGTCTTAGGCAAATTAGGTGGCTAAATTAACTTGTTAGTTTCTAGGAGGGCTGGACTAAAAGCAACAGATTCACCACATGCGCCTGTACTCCCAACACCAAAAAGAGTTAGGGCTGTAGACTAGTGACTGGAAAACCATAGATGTGGGCTTCCCTGGTGGCACAGTGGTTAAGAATCTGCCTGCCAATGCAGGGGACACGGGTTCGAGCCCTGGTCAGGGAAGATGCCACATGCCGCGGAGCAACTAATCCCGTGCACCACTACTGAGCCTGTGCTCTAGATCCTGTGAGCCACAGCTACTGAGCCCGCGAGCCACAACTACTGAAGCCTGCGCACCTAGAGCCCATGCTCTGCAACAAGAGAAGCCACCACAATGAGAAGCCTGCGCACCGCAACGAAGAGTAGCCCCCACTCTCTGCAACTAGAGGAAGCCCGCATGCAGCAATGAAGACCCAATGCAGCCTGAAATAAATAAATAAAACAAGTAAATTTATTTATTTATTTATTTATTTATTTATTTATTTTGCACAGTTTAGCTCAAGAACACTTTAGCTTATCTCTGGGGGAGAATTTGTGTGCTCTTTCTTCCTTTTCCCTAAAAATTAGATTCAGCAGGAGCGCAAAAGTTATAATGTGGCTGTATAGGAAGTATAATTTAGTGGAGGAGTAGAGGGGTAGACAGTGGGTAAGCTTTTCTGTTCTGGATTTTTAAGAAAAAACTTCCCCGTAATTTGTATAAAATTATACTAAATGGAAATAGTCATCCCCTACCTACCATACAAAATAATTTTTTTTTTTTTTTTTTTTTTTTTTGCGGTACGTGGGCCTCTCACTGTTGTGGCCTCTCCTGTTGCGGAGCACAGGCTCCGGACGCGCAGGCTCAGCGGCCATGGCTCACGGGCCTAGCCGCTCCGCGGCATGTGGGATCTTCCCGGACCGGGGCACGAACCCGTGTCTCCTGCATCGGCAGGCAGACTCTCAACCACTGCGCCACCAGGGAAGCCCAAGCCCAGTAAATTTATTTTTTTAAAAAAAGAAAATCGTAGATGTGATAAGTGTTTTCTCTTAATTGCACAATCTTGGAATAAAATTTTTTTAAATAGTAAATAGGCAGATGATGTGTAAGTATACTTAGGAAAATTAGAGAGTACCTTTTAAGTGAACTGGGGGTATTTCTTTGCTGCCAAGATTAAGCGCTGCGGGAACCAGCTGAGTCCGCTCTACTTAAGTGTGACCACAGTGCCCACAGATTATTGTGGACTTAAGCCTGTGGAAACCATATCTTGCCCTGAATTGTAGCTGAGTGCTGGACAAAGAGGCACTAACATGACAGGGTTCAAAGGCAAGAGAGAGAGCACATACTGGGGTAGCAGGAAAGGTGGCATGGAGGATGCTATGGACTGAGTGTTTGTGTCCCTCAAAATTCATATGTTGAAACTCTAATCCCCAGTGTGATGATATTAGGAGATGGAGTCTTTGGGAGGTAATTAAGTCATGAGGGTGGAACCCTCAGTAAGGAATTAGTGCCCTTATAAGAGGAGACACCAGAGAGCTTGCTGCCCTCCCCACCCCCCAAAAGATACCCTCTTCAAAGCAGGAGGAGAACTCTCACTAAGAACCAGATCAGCTTGCACCTTCATCTTGGACTTTCAGCCTCCAGGACTGTGAGAAATAAATGTTAGTTGTCTTGGCTGTCCAGTCTATGATAATTTGTCATAGCAGCCTGAACTAAGACAGAGGAAATGGAATTTATGGTGAATTGCTGAAGAGCGGAGATGCTTGAGAGAAGGAGGCAAGAAAATAATTAAGTAATTTTTTAAAATAATAAAAATAAATAATGAAATAAGGAGGCAAGAGAGAACCTCATCATGTTGGGACAAATACTGAGTGAAAAATAGTCTAGGAAAAATTGGGTTAAAGATTTCATTTTTTAACTGCAGGACTTTTGCAGAACCTTTATTTTATTTAATTTTTTCTTACAGTGTTTTTTGATGTGGACCACTTTTAAAGTCTTTATTGAATTTGTTACAATATTGCTTCTGTTTTATGTTTTAGTTTTTTGGCCGTGATGCACGTAGGACCTTAGCTCCCTGACCAGGGATCGAACCCACACCCCCTGCATTGGAAGGCAAAGTCCTAACCACTGGACCACCAGGGAAGTCCCAGAACCTTTAATATGTTATTATTAATTATGCTTCTCCCAAAGGAGACATATAGTATGCATCTTTACCCAAATACAACTGGGAAATGCCAGGCTAGTGAAGAGAGCACGATTAGAGAGTGGTGATTGAGAAGCCAGGAGAGGTATCTTGTGGCTCTGCCGTGGGGAATTTGAATACCAGAGTGTGACTTCTACATTTATTGTAATTGGCAATGTGAAGCCACTAATTAATTGGGATCTACATCTACATCTGTTAGGGTGGAGGCGGGGACTTAACTTTCTATTTTGAATCTGAGACAGAGAATAATTCTGAGATATTAAGGAAATTTGTTCCCTTTTGGAGGAGGGGAGCAAGGAGGATGGATTTTCATTTCTTTCGTATAAAAATGATTGCATTTTTATATCTAATTTTTAAATGAACCATATGTAGAGAGATTCTTACTCTCAGATTAAAATGGAAAAATATGGAATATATCCCAGCTTTTAAATGTACATTACTGGGAAATGCCTCAGATTATCCTGAGATGAAATATTTCATATTTTTACATCCTCATCAAGTTATGTTTAGAGTTCCTGATATATTTTGGGGGGTTGCGGGGAGCAGCAATAAGGATGATTAAAAATTTGGAAATTGAATATACTTTGGATTTATTTCATTGTTCAGATAATCCAGATAATTGCATATCAGGTTTAGTTTTTATTTTCACTGTGCAGTGAGTCCAATAACTTTATTGACTCAGTTTCTATGGCACTTAATTAATTGCACGTAGAGCTGAACATCCTGGGACAAGCCACATTATGTCCTGAAACTTTCCCTTAACCAGATTTTCTGGGGCCAAAGACAATCGGACTACTGTGGAGTTAAATGCTGTAAATTATTGTGTTCCTCAAACCCTTTCCAGCTCCTGCAGTGAATACTGGAGGTATTGTAACTGTATGTGAACTTGAATGAAGATCAGGGGAAGGTCAAAACAGAGCCTTCTTGAATGGAGTTGCAAATTCTTCCTCTGGCAAATAAGAGTAAAGGGAAATGTCACCCATTTGTTGCTTTTTATGGTCATGAAGAAGGAAAAAATCCCCAAAGCTTCTGATTCCTTTGCTATGAGCTGACCAGCTGGCTTATTTTGGCTTCGGATAAGAAGCTGAGACGCACACTGATTTCTTTTTTCCTTGAGTCTCATCAAAGCAAATCAAAGCAAATAACTGTATCCTGGGATTGTTAACGAAGCTAAACTTTTTAAGTAAGTCGCTCCTTTGGAAAACCTAAAAATCAATGCAGGGCTGTTCTTGTAAGATTGCTTTAGGCCATTTAAGTGGGAGTGACTCAATCTAGGCATAAAGTAATGATTCCTGCTTCTTAGTCAACATTTACTAATACTGCATTTACTTTAAAAATTAGCTCATATAGAAACACGTTTAATATACCCACGCATTGACCCTTTTCTTCAGTGTAACTTTCTGTGCTTATTCTCAAGCAAAGCATGAACCTTCTGTGAGTGGAAGAGGAGCCTGGCTGTGCCAGTTCTGTGTGCCCTGCCCATGTCCGAGCCTCCTCACACAGTTATTGTACTGTGTGTTTCTGGGTTGATTACAAGGGTGAAAGCTGTAGGGGATGAACTGATGCCAAAGCCTTAAGCGTCGGGTACATGTAGAAATATTAAAGAATATAGCTCCTTCTCTCACTGACTGTCAGCCCATTTGTCGGGCTGAATATCTATCAGGTACCAGCCAGTTTGGGGGGGCACTTGTACATGCTTTTTCCTATCTTACCAGTCACTTATAACTTCTATGAGCTAAGTGGTGACATCCCCATTTAAAAAAGGAGCCAACAAAGTGAATATTTTTAGAGCTTTTTATTCATTAGCTCTTTTTGTTTTGTTTTGTTTTGAATTTTATTTATTTATTTTTTACACAGCAGGTTCTTTTTTTTTTTAACATCTTTATTGGAGTATAACTGCTTTACAATGGTGTGTTAGTTTCTGCTGTATAACAAAGTGAATCAGCTATACGTATACGTATATCCCCATATCACCTCCCTCTTGCGTCTCCCTCCCACCCTCCCTACCCCACCCCTCTAGGTGGTCACAAAGCACCGAGCTGATCTCCCTGTGCTATGCAGCTGCTTCCCACTAGCTCTCGATTTTACATTTGGGAGGATTCACTAGCTCTTGAGGGCACCCCTCCCCACTCCCCACCCCCCACCCGGTTTGGTCAGCTCCCGGGCTGGGACTGCTGGGTATGAGACCACTGCAATGTGAAATGGGCCTTGGCTGTGATGCTGAGAAGACAGCTCCTAATAACTTCTGACACACTAGACCATTCTCACATCCCAGGGCTCTCTGCCTCTCTAGGTATTTTAGGATGTATCACTCGATCTGCTGTCAAGTAAATGGCAAACGATTCATCTTTGTGGGCCAACCGGTTATTTCAGACCCTGTCTGCACTCTTCCCATCCCATCTGAGAGGGGAGATAGCTGATGCTAGGCTGTAAGAGCTTCTTGGGCTTGGAGGCAAGTCATATGACCTAAAGAATCGATACCACTCATTTTTCTCATTCATTTGGGTTTAACTGAATGCCAGGCACCTACAATCACCGTTTTCTCCCTTCCCATTTTGCTCTGCCAACCTGACCTCCCAGGGCATCATCCATCCTACTGTACCCATGTAAACCCCATTCCATTTCCTCTCTAAGGATCATCCCCCAGCTGATTTGCCAGCCCAGATCAAGGCTTTGTCCTTCTGGGATACTGTGCTCTCCCAGGGTTTTTTTGTTTTGTTTTGTTTTTAAAAATATTAATTTAATTTTATTTTGATTATTTTCTCTCTCTCTCTTTTTTAAAAAAATTAATTTATTTATTTATTTTTGCCTGCGTTGGGTCTTCCTTGCTGCACGCAGCCTTTCTCTCGTTGTGGCGAGTGGGGGCTACTCTCCGTTGTGGTGCACAGGCTTCTCATTGCGGTGGCTTCTCTTGTTGTGGCGCACAGGCTTCAGTAGTTGTGGCACGTGGGCTTCAGTAGTTGTGGTGCACGGGCTCAGTAGTTGTGGCGCACGGGCTTAGTTGCTCCGTGGCATGTGGGATCTTCCCGGACCAGGGATCGAACTGGTGTCCCTTGCATTGGCAGGTGGATTCTTAACCACTGTGCCACCAGGGAAGTCCACTGATAGGGTTTTGATATGAGTCTGCAAGCAATCGATTTATTATGGTGTCTGTGCAGTCAAACCTCTCTGCTAATGATGGTCTGTATTTGCAGCCGCTCCCCACCGCTAGCATCACCTCAGCTCCGCCTCAGATCATCAGGCGTTAGATTCTCATAAGGAGCACGCAGCCTAGATCCCTCGCATGCACAGTTCACAGCAGGGCTCGAGCTCCTGTGAGAATAATGCCGCCACTGATCTGACAGGAGGTGGAGCTCAGGCGGTAATGTGAGCGATGGGGAGCGGCTGTAAATACAGATGAAGCTTCGCTCGATCACCCGCCGCTCACCTCCAGGACTGGTACCAGTCTGTGGCCCAGGGGTTGGGGACCCCTGCCATAAGAGAACTCTCTTCTGGTGCCTTTAGCATCTTGTAGAATGGTTCTGTCTTACTGGCTTTTCCTTTCACTTGCTTCCTCAGATCTTTTTCTCATTTCCAAATTTTAATTACCTCATGCAATATACTGCAACATTAGTCTTCAAACTAGTCTTCCTGCTTCTAGCCATTTTTCTCTGTGTATGACTGCTTTATAGATGTAGATAGTTAGGTAGTAGAAGTACCTGGAACCTTGTGATCTGAGAGGGTTCTCCAGACTTTTCCTTTTTGCCTCCTGTCACGCACTTATGTATTTGTTATCCTTCATTCCACAGGTTGCATCTTGAGGGTTGGGAGAGAAGATAAAAACCGGTGGTTTGTTAGATGCTTTCTTTTGCTCTTCTCTATATTTTTCTTCACTTCAGTCAGTGAATGTAGCAATAAATGGAAGCTCTTTTCATTGCCTTTGTTTGATTTTAAATACTCTTCCATGTACTGTAGTAACATGGCCTCCAAGAAATGTCTACATAACTGAAGTCAATTTTCTACCACCGCGGGCATCTTAAGATAAATGAAAACTATGGTATCCTCATCATATTTGTATAGACACATAGTTTGGGCTATAAATTTATTCCATTCTTGGGTTGGTTTTTATTTTGGGAATTCTATCTGAAGCAGAAATGTGGCCAATTGACTTAAAATGTTCCAGCATTTGATTTATTGGCATTTTCATTTTCAACGAGCAGGTATCTGGTATGAATTAAATAAAGTTTAGAAATTCTTTGTTTTCCTTCTCCTCTTCCCACCTCCAAAAAGGAGAAAATTTCTAAAGCTCTTTATAATTTCTGTCATAAAACAGTTGAAGCCATTCTTTATCAGGACTATTTCCCAGGTGGACACTATTACAGTTGTTTTTTTTTTTAAGCTAAAGAGACATTTCACAACTTCGAGTCTAAGGCTTTAACAAGTTTTTTTGGGTCTTAATTTCCTTATTCTTCAGAGCTTAAGCCTGTTTTCTTTGCCTGAATATAAAAGATAGTTTATTAATTGAAGTTGTTAGCCTTTAGATTTCTTCCTTTACAGGTGAAAAATGTGTTCATGTGACTTTTTCAGAGTCTTCTCTAAAATTTTCTCTTTGACTCACATGATGATTCACTGAGAGTCTGGATAACTTAATGGCAGGAGAATTACCATTACTTCCTGAACTAGAATCACCACTTACTTACTGGGCTTTCTCTAACTCAGTTCTTTTTTAGCTGTATCCATGCAAAGCTGGTCATTGGGGCATCCATTCAACACATACTAAACTCCTGTTGCTATTTCTTCAGTTGTTTTTGCTCCACAAGCTCTTGGGAGATATCTTGTGCACCATCTTGGCTTTCGATACAACTACATGCTGTCGAATCCTGAAACTATCCATCTCTCTGCCAGGGACACCTCTAGTTTGTTGTCTTTTGCCCCTTCAAGCTGAGCCCACCTATCCCAAGTCTGTACCTTCCCTGCTCTCTTCCCTGATGGTCCATGCAGTCTCCAGCTTGGGGCAGGTGGAGAGGAGACTTCTGGGAGAAAAGCCAGCGGTACCCAGAAGGGATTGAGTGACAGAGAGGAAGGGAACAGAGAACATCAGCTTGGCAGATGGCCCAACAGTCTAAGTGCACCAAGAAGAAAGCTCAAGCAAGGTGTGGTCCTGCAAGGAGGCTTGAATGCTTTAAGGACAATAGACAAGAACCTATTAGTTCTAAAATATGTGTTGAAAGCAATTTACTTGTTTTGCTTGCTAACATCATAAAAGAATAAGATCTATTTTGTGTGTGTATGTGTGTGTGTGTGTGGTATGCGGGCCTCTCACTGCTGTGGCCTCTCCCGTTGCGGAGCACAGGCTCTGGACGCGCAGGCTCAGCGGCCATGGCTCACGGGCCCAGCCGCTCCATGGCATGTGGGATCTTCCCGGACCGGGCACGAACCCGTGTCCCCTGCATCGGCAGGTGGACTCTCAACCACTGTGCCACCAGGGAAGCCCAAGATCTATATTTAATGCAAAATTCTAGGTGGTTCTTTTGCCAACAAATTCTACATCAAGATAGTAGGAATCACAAATGCCTGTTAAAGATAGATTTTATATAATATAAATATGTATGTAATATTTCTGGTAAAAAAAAGTAAATTCAGACTCAAAAATCTCATTTATTTGGATGATACAGACCGAATTTGTCTGTAGTAAATAGAATTTGTAGTAAAAGCTTACGTTTTTAAGGACAAAGTTAAATTTATACATGTAAATGAAAGCATTTTTTTCTTTCTGCAACAGTTTTATTAATATATAATTCACCTAACATACATTTCACCCATTTAAAGTGTTACAGGTCAGCGGAATTCCCTGGCGGTCCAGTGGTTAGGCTCGGCCAAAAAAAAAAGTGTACAATTCAATGGTTTTTAGTAATCCAAACATTCTTTACTGAAAAAATGTTATTGCTATATGACTAAAAGGAAGTGATATTTGTTAACTGATCTGACTTAGGTTCTTACGACTGTTTAATACTTTCCTTCATAGGAATCCAGTTGGCCCCTTCTAAAAAATTTTTCAAAAATCAAAGTAGCGGGCTTCCCTGGTGGCGCAGTGGTTGAGAGTCCGCCTGCCGATGCAGGGGACGCGGGTTCGTGCCCCGGTCCGGGAGGATCCCA
>NC_041223.1:15041495-15057354 GCF_002837175.3 Physeter macrocephalus | reverse complement strand
GGAGCGGCCGGGCCCGTGAGCCATGGCCGCTGAGCCTGCGCGTCCGGAGCCTGTGCTCCGCAACGGGAGAGGCCACAGCAGTGAGAGGCCCGCGTACCGCAAAAATTAAAAAAAAAAAAAAGAAAATCGAAGTAGAGGAAGGGAACTCCTATTTACTGTCTGAACTTTAGTCACTGTAGGGATTTCATGACCCATTAAATCAGTTAGCTAAAACAACTTCAACCCAGTAGCTTTCAAGTTCATTTTCTTCTGCTGTATTTTAAATCTAGTAGAAGACTATAGCAGAAGACAAACATTTGAATATATTACCTTTCTGGAGAAAGGCCCACTTAAATTCATGTTTTTAAAATTCAAGAATAATAGTGCTTTAAAAAATCTGATAGTACATACATAACTATATAAAAGCCATTCTGTCTCCTTACCCATCCATCCCCCCATCAGTCAGTCTTCCTTATTAGGAGGAACCACAGACAATGGCGATTATAACATCCTTCCCAGCCTAGAATGGATTTTGCTCAACAGTTGTGTGAGAAAAAATTGGTGATCATTAGGGGTCAGCTTGGGTTCACTTAATTAAGAATAAACCTAATAATCAAATTTATTTAATTTTTTTTTCCTTCCTTTCTTGGTCTTTTATTGTTGTTCAGGTTCCTGAACTATAAGATTTCAGGGGAATGGACTGATGGTGATTCTGGATTTCACGAGAGAGGTCTGACAAAACTGAGTCGTTCGGCACCTCTCCTTATAAATGTGGTCTAGTCACACATGCAGTTGAATAAAACATAATCGATTGATCATCCTGGTAAGAGTTGCCTGCTATTTTATCACCTTGCAGCAGAAGTGAAGGCAGATGTCTCAAACTGACAAAAGATTTTTTTTAAAAGTTAGTCTAGAAAGCAAACGCTGGATGACATCTTTTTTCAAACGTAGGTATGGTGACAGTGTTATGGGATCAAGAGGAGAGCCAGTTTAGCTCAGTGCACTGGAGCAGGCAGACCCAGGGCATCCAGTAGAGACAGAGGAGGGGTCTGGATCTGTGGAAGAATGGGGAGCAAGGAGGGCCTCTAATACGATAGAAGGAAAACATATGAAACATCCATGAAATGCATCCATCCCCGTACTTAAAAAGAAAAAATTATATAGCAATTTGACAATGCATTGAACCATGTAAGTGTGCACATCCTTTGTTCCAGTGCACCTGGTTCTGGAAATTCAACAAATAAATAATAAAAAGGAAGGTAAACTATGTTACATAAAATGTGTTACACATGTTTATCGGTGTCTTGTTTAAGATTTTGAAAGACCTGGTTAAGTGAATTATGTGTGGTACATACACCTGATCCTTTTTCGTTAAAGGATACACGAGGAGAAGTGGTAGCAACTTGGGAAAATGGTTATGGTTTCAAACTGGGGAAAATATGCGGAACTGTATATAATCCAAGTGTATGTATGTGGCTAAAAATTGAAGGGAGCACATGAAAATGAAGAGGTGTTAGGACGACAGTGTTTTAGGTCATTTCAACTTTTAAAAACTTTCTTTAATATTTTCCCTTTTTAAGCTTATTGAGAAACCAGCAGATAGATCAACATGGGAGGGAATTTAGGATGAAAGAGGATCTAGTTTAAAAGCAGGAGGGACTTCCCTGGTGGCACAGTGGTTAAGAATCTGCCTGCCAATGCAGGGGACACGGGTTCAATTCCTGGTCCAGGAAGATCCCACATGCCACGGAGCAGCTAAGCCCGCGCACCACAACTACTGAGCCTGCACTCTAAAGCCCACGAGCCACAACTACTGAGCCCATGTGCTGCAACTACTGAAGCCCGCATGCCTAGAGCCTGTGCTCTGCAGAAAGAGAAGCCACTGCAATGAGAAGCCCATGCACCGCAACGAAGAGTAGCCCCTGCTCACTGTAACTAGAGAAAGCCTGCGTGCAGCAACGAAGACCCAATGCAGCCAAAAAATTTTTTTAAAACCCAAAAAACAGAAGGGAATTAAAACACTGGGGGTTTAATTGATTTTCTGTTAACTATAGTATTAAATGAGAGTGGGTGGCTAATACCAAATATACTCTTAATGCTATATATATATATATTTTTAAATTAATTAATTAATTAATAACTTATTTATTTATTTCTGGCTGCATTGGGTCTTCGTTGCTGGGTGCGGGCTTTCTGTAGCTGTGGCCAGAGGGGGCTACTCTTTGTTGCGGTGCACAGGCTTCTCATTGCGGTAGCTTCTCTTGTTGCCGAGCACAGGCTCTAGGTGTGCCGGCTTCAGTAGTTGTGGCGTGTGGGCTCAGTAGTTGTGGCACATGGACTACAGAGAATAGGCTCGGTAGTTGTGGTGCGTGGGCCCAGCCACTCCGCGGCATGTGGAATCTTCCTGGACCAGGGATTGAACCCACGTCCCCTGCACTGGCAGGCGGATTCTTAACCACTGCGCCACCAGGGAAGTCCCTCTTATGCTATATTAATAGAAATAGTGTACAGTGGTTTGCACTGGTCAATGTCTACTTGGAGTATAGTACTTAGTCCTCAGAGTCACATTTTAGTGCCAGATATTGCTACATTAAAGCCAGAAGTGTAGATTTTGGTCCTTAAAAGACTCATGAATATTTTCAGGGCCTTGAGAGACAGTTGTCACAGCAGAATCCACAAAACCCTGGTGAACAGAGAGAATGTAGGGTTTGGAGTAGGGTTATTTTGAAAAGAGTGGTCTTCAGAGTGTCAGCTTTGTTTCCTGTGATAAGTTTTGCAAGTAAGTTATAGATTTGTAGAACAAGGGACCTGCTTTTGCATCTGTAGTCATTGTATACCATTTTTGATTCCTCTTATCAGGGCGTATTAAATGTCTAGAATGCAACCATGGAAAGGCACCATAACTGTTCTCACAGGTTGGCAAGGCAACATATCACTGTTAATTTAATAAGGCTTTTTCACAGGCAAACATAACAGGGATAATGGCAGGAACAGAGTGTGACAAGTTCCAGGAAGGTGTGGGATGTGGTTTCTTTTTAGTGGCAGCTGAGATAGTTCAAAGGCAAGGTCTCCGGGCTGCTAGTTTTTTCCATTGCCAATAGGGAGACATCCATTCTTTGGGCTCTCTGAACCTTTCTTTTCAGGTACTGCTGATGGAGAGAGCTAAGTGATCATCCTTTAGGCCTCCCCAGGTACTCTGATTTCTACCCACACTCACTGGGCATCACCTTTCTGCCTGACAGATGCCACCCACCCCTATCCCCCTGCAAGACCCCCACTTTATCTTTTTCTTTTCTACTAAGTGAGATCCAGGAATCTTCATATGGGACCAAGCAAGTAGCCATTATTAAAACAATGGGACATGTTCTCAAATATGTGTATTCAAAACAAAAATAAAACTTTGGCAGCTATACATATATCTAACTAAATTTAATGTGAATCTGTCAGTATTGTTCTTTTTGCTTTACAAGAGAAGGTGTGACATCTAATCAAATACCTACATTATATGGAAACTTTCAGTTTTGGAACAGACCTGTGTTTATAATTTGCGGGGTATTTGACCAGCTTTCAAACCCTTGTTTTAATACTACAGAAAGAAAATTAGAACTTGGGGCATATCGAAGTTTAGTGTAATGTGAGTTCTGTGTTAAGAATGCTGGAAGGGGGCTTCCCTGGTGGCGCAGTGGTTGAGAGTCCGCCTGCCGATGCAGGGAACACGGGTTCGTGCCCCGGTCCGGGAAGATCCCACATGCCGCGGAGCGGCTGGGCCCGTGCTGGGCCTGCGCGTCCGGAGTCTGTGCTCTGCAACGGGAGAGGCCACAGCAGTGAGAGGCCCGCGTACCGGAAAAAAAAAAAAAAAAAAAAAAAGAATGCTGGAAGGAAGCTGTCCTCAGTACTAGGTGTGGAAAATATTTAATGCCTAATTACTAAATCTCATGGTCAGGATGAAGGATGTTCAATCTTAAGTGAAAAGATTTCTGGAGTGAGAGGCCCGCGTACCGGAAAAAAAAAAAAAAAAAAAAAAAAAAATGCTGGAAGGAAGCTGTCCTCAGTACTAGGTGTGGAAAATATTTAATGCCTAATGACTAAATCTCATGGTCAGGATGAAGGATGTTCAATCTTAAGTGAAAAGATTTCTGGAGATGTACGAATATAGACGCTACAGATGGCTTTCTTTAGATTTCACTGTCTTTTTAAAGACAGCTATGGCCTGTCAGACAGCCCATTCAAAGATGGATGATAATCCCAAAATGTCACCAGAGTTTTAAGGGGGTTTTTTTTGTTTGTTTTATATATCCTTCCTAAATTTTTAAAATTTAGTGCAGAATATCTTTCAGTAGCACTTTAGACTTGTTTGTCATCCTATTCAGTCTTCCCCTCCAAATTTAGTGGAAAAGGAGCTTATTTCTGTCATAAGAACTGGCCAGAACATCTGGGGAGGCTTACATAATTAAAAGAATGTATTTTATTTCCTTCAGGAATCAACACCACTTAACTCTGATTTGTCATGACATTTTACTGTTGCTCAAGAAACATTGTAGATCTTGGCTTGTGATTAATAGGAAATGAACAGATATATTTACCCCAGGAAGACATCCATGGGTAACTTTCCCTCTGAGATATTTCCTAGTCTCAAATGCTGGAAGAATTTATTAAGATATAATTCACATACCCTACAATTTACCATTTATTTATTTATTTATTTATTATTATTTTTGGCTGCGTTGGGTCTTCGTTGCTGCGCGCGGGCTTTCTCTAGTTGTGGTGAGCGGGGGCTACTCTTCGTTGCGGTGCGCGGGCTTCTCATTGTCGTGGCTTCTCTTGCTGCGGAGCACGGGCTCTAGGCGCACGGGCCTCAGTAGTTGCGGCATGTGGGCTTCAGTAGTTGTGGCTCACGGGCTCTAGAGCGCAGGCTCAATAGTTGTGGCACACGGACTTAGTTGCTTCGCAGCATGTGGGATCTTCCTGGATCCCACGGATCAAACCCACGTCCCCTGCGTTGGCAGGTGGATTCTTAACCACTGCGCCTCCAGGGAAGTCCCCGGTTTACCATTTAAAGTGTACAATTCAGTGGTTTGTAGTACATTCACTGTGTTGTGTACACTTACCATCTCAACAGTCAATTTTAGAACATTTTGACCCCCCAAAAGGAGCCTCATAGCCATTAGCAATCATTCCCCATTTCCCTTCCCCCCAGTCCCTGGTAACCACTAACCTTTCTATCTGTAAAGATTTTCCTATTCTGGACATTTCTTATAAATGGAATCACATAGTATGTGGTCTTCTGTTTCTGACTTTTTTCACTTAGTTTAATGTTTGCCAGGTTCATCCATGTTGCAGCATGTATCAGTACTTCATTTCTTTTTATTGCCGAATAATTTTGTATTGTGTGGCTATACCCCACATTTTATTTATCCACGCATCCATCCATGTTGATGGACATTGGGTTGTTTCCACTTTTTGCTAAGAACATTAGTGTACAAGTTTTTGCTTAGATGTATGTGTTCATTTCTCTTGGGTATTTATCTAGGAGTAGAATCGCTGGGTTATATGTTAACTAGCAGACTGGTTTCCAAGGCAGCTTTTACCTTCCCCCCGGCAGTACAAGAGGGTTCCAGTTTCTCCACATCCTCTCCAGTACTTGTAATCTGTAAAGTGGTATCTCACTGTGGCTTTGATTTGCATTTCCCTGCTGGCCAGTTATGTTGATCCCATTTGTTTTTAGTGAACTAAATATCTGGTATTCTTTTTTTTTTTTTTTTTTTTTTTTGCGGTACGCGGGCCTCTCACTGTTGAGGCCTCTCCCGTCGCGGAGCGCAGGCTCCGGACGCGCAGGCTCAGCGGCCATTTTTTTTTTTTCTTTTTTTTTTTTGTGTGGTATGCGGGCCTCCCTCTGCCGTGGCCTCTCCCGTCGCGGAGCACAGGCTCCGGACGCGCAGGCTCAGCGGCCATGGCTCACGGGCCCAGCCGCTCCGAGGCACGTGGGATCCTCCCGGACCGGGGCGCGAACCCGTGTTCCCCGCGTCGGCAGGCGGACTCTCAACCACTGCGCCACCAGGGAAGCCCTATCTGGTATTCTTACACAGCCAAGTGAAGCTAAAAATTAAAGATGCCTCTTCTGAAATGAATGTTTGTACAGCAAACAGCACAGCGGATCCAAGGGAACAGCATGCATCGTGCATCCTTGGCAGTGAAAGCGCGATCCGGCTTCTGAAAAGTGGGTCTTACAGTCCTGACTTAATAGATAAGAAATACTGTTTCTAGATGGGGGAGATGCTGGAATAATTAAATGTTTCCATGGTGAGGAGGTGGTGAGAATTTCTGTTGGTTAAACATGTTTCTCACCAGATAACGTAGTAGCAGTTACGTGTGTAAACTCACCAGTCATCAACATTTGCCAGATTTGCTTTTCCTTGTCTTGTTTGTATACTTTTGTGTGTGTGTGGTTACTGAACTCTTTTAGACATCGAAGTACATCTAAAGAGTCTAGCACTGCCTCCTAAGAATAAATTCTTGCATTCTTCTGCTTAACCACCGTAGCATTATCACACTTGAGAAATTTAACATAAAATTGATGATATTATCTAACATAGAGTCCGTATTCAAACTTCTGCTATTCCTTAAACATATTTTATGCCTGCATTTCAAAAAGTTGGATCCAGGATCTAATCAGAAGTCTCATATTGCATTCGGTTATGTTTCTTTTAGTCTTTTAAACTAGAATACTTCTCCTGCCTTTTTGTTTTTTGTGGGATTTATTTTTATGAAGAGCCCAGGCCAGTTTATTGGATAGTGGGCTCATTGGATTTGTTTTTCTATGATTAGATTGAGGCTGAACAGTCTTAGCAAGAGTACACCTAGGTGTTACTGAGTACCTACTATTACATCACCCCGGGAGTCATATAATGCCTGGCTGCCCGCTTATATCAATAGGTGATGCTGAGTTTGAGGGTGTGATTAACGGTTCCCACCAGATCTCTCCATTAGGAAGGTATGCTTTTCCCTGTGGGATAATATGAGAGTTTGATGCTGATTATTCTGTTGCCAAACAGTGTTTTAGCATCCATTGATGATCCTCGACTGAATCACACTGGGGGATACAAAATGATAATGTTCTCATCCATCATTCTTTCTACATTTCTCCATCTGGCGTTCTTCTGTAGAGAAGAGCTTTTCCTTTATATCCTCTTCTCTCCCTTCGTTTTCCTCTTAAAGGTAGAAAATTTTTTCCCAATAAAAACGTCATGAGCGTATTTATTTAACAGAACAAGAGAATAGTTAGATAGTTATTGCTTAGACTGGTTAAAAAAATGGGATCAAGATGGTCGTTACCCTCAGTGTCTGAGGATCACCTGGGTATGAGTGGTGGTGATGGAAGAGGAGGGAGGGGTAGCGTAGCAAGGAAGCAAGGCAGTTGACTAGAATAATAGACCTTAATTTCATTAAAATGAATTAGAAATATTTTGTCAGAAGTGTTCTTTTTTTTTTTTTTTCCTGGAAGAAGTTGTCAATTATAAAACAAAACAAAAAAGTTCTGTCCCTGACCAGGTAAGGGTCTTTCCGTATTATAAATATGGAAATTAGAAACTGTAGAAAGATTAAAAAGTAGCAGAGGGGGAAAAAAGTGGAAATTCCAAGTTAACACAACTGTTATCTCTTTTGCATATTCTTAGAAAAAAGGAATATTTGTAAGTGGGTGCCATTTCACAGTTTTATAGTTTCTAACTTCAAAGGCCTTAAAAACACACACACACAAACTCAGGTTCATAGAGACAATGTACGAAAGCAGAGGTTGGCATTCCAAGCCAGTTCTTACAAACCTGTTTGCCCCAAATGTGGCCCAGCAGTGCTGCGGATGGACCTGACGGCTGTTTTGAGCTTGGCAGCAAGGGTGCCTAAACCGTCATCTTCCTAGCTCCTTAGCGTGCTGTGTTTGGAAGGCGTTGGGAAGGGCAGAGGTTTTGCATCTGAGAGAACCTAGAACTGGGTAGTGTCCCCTGTGTCAAGTTTGAGGTCTCCTATGTTATTTGCATTTTGGATGTTGAACCCTCAGAGTAATCCTTGAAGAATGCATGTACATTTTATATCTAGAAAAGGGGAAAAGCTGTTGAAGACTAGATTTTTGCAAAATGAATCTACCCTCCAACAAGGTGATCCAAAAAACTGCCTGACTGAGACCTTCCCTTAGAAACTCCATTATAGGAGATGCCACATTTCCTAGGCTCATATTTTTTATTTTATTTAATTAATTTATTTATTTAAATTTTTTAATTTTTTGCGGTACGCGGGCCTCTCACTGTTGCGGCCTCTCCCGTTGCGGAGCACAGGTTCCGGACGCGCAGGCTCAGAGGCCGTGGCTCACGGGCCCAGCCGCTCCGCGGCATGTGGGATCTTCCCGGACCGGGGCACGAACCCGTGTTCCCTGCATCGGCAGGCGGACTCTCAACCACTGCGCCACCAGGGAAGCCCATAGGCTCATATTTTTGTTGTAGGAGACATTTGAATGAATCAGTAACAGTCTTTTTTTTAAAAATCAGAACATTTATACATTTATACGTTTTATATTGATTTAGTACTTTGAATGTTAAAAACAAGAAATCTTATACTATGACTATCGCTGGAAGGAGTAAGATTTTAAATAATTATTTTCCTGTCTTCTGTCTCAAAAAAGCGCCTGTATTTCACTGTCTGCCTGCAAGTTGTGCGTTTGTATTTTTCACTCTAGTGTGGGGATTGCGGGACTGTTTCTAGTCTTATTTTTGTTGAATGACTTATGCAGGTTAAACCATCAGAATGCCTCATTGACTTGGAAAACTGTTCTATTTATCTAGACCTCTAGACTGGTTTTAAGTGTTTATTAGCATTCATCTTTTTTTTTTATTGCCTAAATTCTGGCAGGTAAATTAGTTATTCTCAAGATGCTTCTAAATTAAGTTTACTTTCTAAGCCTCTGTTATGCTAATGTAGCTCACCTGAACAGTTGTTTATTTTATTTTATTTTATTTATTTATTTATTTTTTTTGCGGTACGCGGGCCTCTCACTGTTGTGGCCTCTCCCGTTGCGGAGCACAGGCTCCGGACGCCCAGGCTCAGCGGCCATGGCTCACGGGCCCAGCCGCTCCGCGGCACGTGGGATCTTCCCGGACCGGGGCACGAACCCGTGTCCCCTGCATCAGCAGGCGGACTCTCAACCACTGCGCCACCACGGAAGCCCTATTTTATTTTTTTTAAAAACATCTTATTGGAGTATAATTGCTTTACAGTGGTGTGTTAGTTTCTGCTTTATAACAAAGTGAATCAGTTATACATACACACATGTTCCCATGTCTCTTCCCTCCTGCGTCTCCCTCCCTCCCACCCTCTTACCCCTAGGTTCTTCTTGACCTTTTTTTTTTCTTAGATTCCATATATATGTGTTAGCATACGGTATTCATCTTTGCAGGAAGAAAATAGCTAATAAAGGATAAAAATTAGATTGACCATAATTATTAATCGATGACACCCCTGACAATTTTTCTTGGTCTAACAGTTGTTGGTTAACAAATTGATCAGACTGAAATTTTGTGTATAAACGTCATTAGGGTAGTGGTGAGCTTAAAGAGATCTTGAAATACAATTTTCAGTGTAGAACAATGAATCTCCTATTTTTTTTAATCTTTCCATGTTCCTGGGACACTTTTTTTTTTTTTGAGTGTAATTGCTTTACAGTGTGTGTTAGTTTCTGCTGTACAACGAAGTGAATCAGCTGTATGTATACATATATCCCCTCCCTCTTGGACCTCCCGAACACTTTTTAAAATCTTGCACAGAATTTAAATGTAGCAAAGCTATAGCTGTAAAAGTTCAGTTTAATAGCATGGTGTTCTGCTGGTTAGTCATTGTTGCAAAGTCTTGCTAGCAGAGCCAGGAAGGAATTGAAAATGGAGATTTCTTCCTCCAAATGTCCGCTACACATTGTAAAGTGATGAAGACATTTTCATAGGTGCCAATGCCTTGGATTGCTGTTTCTGTTTTTGCTCAGGGCGTTAGTGGAACTGAGAGAGGATGGCTAATGAAACCAAGTTAGCTTTGTCAGCGGTCCGGGCAGCTGAAGGGATACGGTTCCCTCCCAGCTCTGACCTGCCTCACACTGCGTCACCTCTCCCTGTGGACAGAGCTTCCCGGTGGCTCACACAAAGGGAAGCCAGCGGGGCTGGGGCTGGTAGTGGTTCCAGGAGCACAGTACACCGGGAGATCCGAAGATTTGGAGGAACTTATTTTATTTACTTACCGTTTATTTTACCTTTTCCTCCTAGGAAGTCTCTGATTGTGTTTGATCACAATCCTATCTTTTTGTGAAAGATTTAGATAGCCCTTTTTGTTGATTTATCCAATTAGTGAGAATACAAGGGGACCTGTTGTTTAAAAGACTATCCTTCGTGGATTGATATGGAAGGATTGCCTTTTTCTTGGCGGTTTTGAGGTGGAATTCCTTGTGTGTGCATTTCTACAGGCACATACTCAGTTTAAGTCATTTTAAACAAATCTTGCTCATGGTCATTTAGTGAACACGAAAACAAACCTAAAAACAAATACAGCGACTTATAAAATCTCGAAGATACAGAAGAAAATTTTGCACCCGTGCTTTCCTAGGGGTAATTGCTTCTGCAGCTGTTTCAAGGTGGGTTCTGTACACTGGGGCTCCCGATTTCCGTTGGAGCAGATGAGGATCACTTATTAATCGAGGAGGCTACAAGAGCCCTTTGTCAGTTGTAAATGTTACATAGACTGGAGTGTTTTCCTCAGCAATGTGTATATTCCTAAGTTAAGAGAAAGCCTTGAGTTTTTCTTTAGGGGTGGAATGCTACTAAGATAACCACACCCAGGCAGATAAAACTCATTTTCTGGATCTACTCCTCTTGAAGAAGAGTTTTTAAAATGCAAAATGGATGGAAAGAGGACACATATAGTTTCTAAGCATCTAGAGTTTTACGACGAGAGAACTTTGTAGATCTGAAATACTTTGAAAATATTCCCGTTACATTTCTTTAACTGAAATTTTGATGCTTGATAAGTAATAGACACTCAGTAGGTATTTATTGAATGAGTTTAATTCTTAGGTCTTAAAAATAACCTGTTTCCTTAATAAAATGAGCAAGCTTAACCTGCAAGTAGACTATTGCCTCCTATTTAACCATTTTCTTTAGTATACTGTATTTTAACAGGGCTATAATTCCTACTTCTTTTTCAGCATTTCCCTTCTGTTCTTTTTGAACAGAGATAAAAGTCATTTTAAATGCTAATAAGAATATACATAGGAACAGATTTTAGGAGTAATGTGTGGATTTTGTAAGAATTTATTCTTCAGTTGCATTGCTTTGCCTGGTACTGGTATTTTTAATAAAGCATTAATCACTGGAATACATGAGACTTGCTAAGCCTTCCCTTTCAGATCCTAAGGGAACAGCTAATAGGTGTGTGTGTGTGTGCTCCTAGTAGAGAAGAAGCATTTCTTTTTTCTTACTACTGTGAAAGGGGGATAGTGAACACTGTTCATCTTCTCTTTCATATTTTCATATTTTACTTAACATCTACAATGATGAAAATGAAATGTATCACTTCAGATAGTATTTGAAAAGTTCATGAGTTAATTTTGTGTTAATTTCTTTTTTGTTGTTGGCCACTCCACATGGCTTGTGGGATCTTAGTTCCCTGACCAGGGATTGAACCTGGGCCCTCAGCAGTAAAAGTTCAGAGTCCTAACCACTGGACTGCCCGGGAATTCCAATTTCATATTAATTTCTATGTGGAAGGAAATCTTTGGGTCTGTAATGTATGAATGTGGATAGACTCACAATGAGGGAGAATCCAAGGGCCACTTATTGTTTTCTTTTTCTTTTTTAAATTTATTTACTTATTTATTTTAATTAATTTATTTATTTTATTTATTGATTTTTGGCTGCGTTGGGTCTTCGTTGCTGTGTGGGCTTTCTCTAGTTGTGGGGAGCGGGGCCTCCTCTTCATTGCGGTGTGCGTGGCTTCTTGTTGCGGAGCACAGGCTCTAGGCCCGTGGGCTTTAGTAGTTGTGGCTCGCGGGCTCTAGAGAGCAAGCTCAGTAGTTGTGGCGCACAGGCTTAGTTGCTCCATGGCATATGGGATCTTCCCTGACCAGGGCTTGAACCCGTGTCTCCTGCATTGGCAGGCGGATTCTTAACCACTGCGTCATCAGGGAAGCCCAATGTTATCTTTTTAAAAGAAAGGTAGAGATAGAGAAGATGGGAACAGTGGCCTTGAAGCTGAGAATTTTTCAGTGTGGTTTCTATTCCTAATGAGGTCTATGACCTTGGACAAATAGCATTCTTTCAGGACTGGGTTCTCAGCAGTGTAATGGAGAGACTGTTCTGGATGGTCTCGAAGATGAACACGTCAAGCTCTAATGTTTCATAATTGTATTCTGTCTCCCTCCTTCTTAAAGATATTATAATATTAGATACTTTAAAAATACTCAGAATACTCCCTCCCTTTTAGAATAAGAATTTTAAATTTATATGTATTCAATATATTTAATCCATAATGTGTGATTCATAAGCATATGAATTTTTATTGGGTTGCAGTTAGCTTGAAACACTCCCATTTTGCGTTCATTTATAGAATTCCCTATGTTTCCATGTCATTTAAAAAAATACATTACAGCTAACTAAGTCATTCTTTTTATTTGCCAGTGAACACACTGACTGCTGATTTCCATTCTGCAGGGAGTTTCTTTGTTTCTGTGACCTTCTTCTCTTATTTCCTGAGGGTAAACTTCCCGGTTTCACGAATGGTAGAAACAGCAAATGTTTTGTCATCAAGATATGGATTTGAATCCTCAGTCTCCCACTTACCCAAGATAAGTGGCTTAACTTGTGAGCCTTCCTCTGCAAATTGGTGGTTAAGGGTGTGCTTTCACAAGTGGTGCTAATTTTGATGCCGCTGGGAACAAATAAGTGTTCAGATTTTACTGCCATGTCATTGATATTGGTAGAGTTTACTTAGACAGGTGAAGGATGGCCTCTTAGGTTTGCTTTGGTTTTTGCATTCTTTTACTTGATAAGAGCAGGTGAATATATTTCCATGTGTTGATTTACTGATTTCGTTTCATGTTATGAACGGTATTCTTTGTCCATTTTATCTATCGGGGTCTTATATGCTTCAAAACTCACGGTTTATACTTTCACATCTGTGGGCAGTCCCTCAGCAAACAATTTTTTCTAATTTTTTTGGTGAGTTGAGTTGCTGGAAGTGTCTTCCCTTAGAAGTTTCCTACACATAAGGATTGGGTTTACAGGCCAAGCCCCCAATCCTGAACTTAACCCTTTGCTGTCTAATGATACCATGGATTTTTAAGTCTTGGGTTTTGTGGTTAATGCATTCTTTGTGAGGTCGCGACCTGATTTCCTGTGGCTCCTTTTCTCCACATATGTTTTATTTCTTTAACAAACTCTTACATAGTGCTTATTATGTCCCAGGGGTTGTTTCAGGAACTTTACAAATATTAACTCACGTAATCCTTTCAACAACCTTTTGAGATGTAGGCACTATTAGATCCATTTTACAGATGAGGAAACTGAGGCACGGGCTGACTGGTGAAGCAGCTTAACTAAGGTCACCCAGCTCCAGGAAGCAGAGTCTGAGTAGAATCCTGGAGGTTGGCTCTTCACCCCTCTGGGCTGACTCTAATGGATGGTGCTGGGTTTTTCCCTTTAGGCCTTGGGCTGCTCATAACCCGGATTTGGTTCTCATAGGCTCACCCCTCATGTTTGCAGGGCCCGGGACAAGAATACAAATGAAGACACATGTACTACATGTCAAAATATTTTAAAATTATTAATCAAGCTAACACACTGTTAAATGAAATGCTATCGTCTTATTTTGAAAAACATACCTTCATAATGAACTAGAAGGCCAGATCTGAGTTTAGAATTCTCAGACCCCTAGACCTTCCCTACCAGAAAGGAGGCAGGCTGGAGGGAGGGCCAGCCTCCAGCCTGCCTTCTTCCCACTCCTGGCTGCCCCTGAGAGGCCTTCAGCACATGGATGTGATTAACCAGCCCACTGTCCAAGCTTTGTCCCTACCCCCCAAACTCCATCATAACAAACAGCCTTTGGCAGGCCCCTGGCCTTGGGGTGCCCTGGGAACTCCACAATCTTGGGTCCCAGGGCGGGTGGGACTTCAGGTAGATTTGCCCTCTTGGTTCCTGTAGGGGAGGGAAGGGCCAGAGGACGGCCAGAATGGACTGTCCAAAGTGAGAGGCTCTTTGGCCTGGGTCTAATGTTATCACTCGTAGGGATTCTTTGATGTAATTGCTTTTTCCCTTTTGCCTCTTGTCTGTTGACTTGATTTGTTCCCTGCTGTCTACCTCCAGTTTCTGTTCAAGATAGTCACACTTGAATTCAATAACTATTTACCTAAAGCGTATTATGTGTAAGGTGCTGGGTGTGTCCCCCATCCTCATGGAGGAGATTTTTTATCTTAGCTTAGCCCTTGAAGCTTCCCACAGTATAGCCTGCATTGTATAAAAATTCAGAGGTGACTGGTGAATAACGTTGAGAATTTCTTCCTGATTAGCTCAGGGCGGAGCCTTTAAGGAAGAGGGTAGTAGGAAATCATGGAAAGGCAGAGGCTTTAGATAAGGAGGCTGGGCCTCTGTAGTTGATGGCGGAGGAATTACGGTTAGGAACTAAAGGAGACTGGCGTGACAGATTGAGTTAAGAGAACTAACTAGAGTCAGGGAGATGAGCTTTTAGGATATTGCATTAAATCAGACATTGATTCAATGAAACGTTGAAGCCTGAGCTAGGGCAGAAATCGAGGAATGGGTATAGACAGCATTGAAGACATAAGAAGTGATGGCAGTTGGTGGAACGGCACTTGGGGATGAAAGAGAAGCAGAAAAGCCCCAGGTGATCCCTAAGTGTCTAGGCTCTTGCATCTGAGATGTTATTCCTCTCCTAGAGAGTAGTGGCGAGAAAAGACATGAATGAACTGTTGGCTAGCAAAACAGAGGGAAGGGGTGACAAAAGCATGATTTGTTAGTTGTGTAATACTAATAGCTAACATTAATTGAGCGTGTACTACGTGTCAGGTGTTGTCTTAAGTGCTTTGTACAAGTAAGCTTGTAAATCCTCTTTCTACCAATGAGGAAACAGGCACTATGTAGAGATTAAGGGACCATGCAGTCTCTTGTCAGGAATAGACATTCTGGCTCAGAGAAAGTGTGTGTGTGTAAGAGAGAAAGAGAGAGAAATTCAGTATAAAAGCCCAAAAGCTCAGGGTTTTAAGCAGTGAACAGGGACAAGTTTTTTTTTTTTCTAAACTTAGGAACTGTCACTGACATAACCCAGCCTCAAATCTGGGAGTCCTTCTTTTTCCATTGGCAGGTCCTGCTGGCTTCATGTCCATTATTTCAGGTTGATCCTTCCTGTCCCCGGGGTCTCTTCCCTGCTTCTAGCTCTGCACTGGACGCAGCAGCAGCAGTCTCCCTGCCTCTATTCTTTTGTTTTTTTTCTTTTCTTTTCTTTTGTGATCTCCCTGTGCTATGCGGCAGCTTCCCACTAGCCATCTAATTTACATTGGGTAGTGCATATATGTCCCTGCCACTCTCTCACTTCGTCCCAGCTTACCCTTCCCCCTCCCCGTGTCCTCAAGCCCATGCTCTAGTAGGTCTGTGGTTTATTCCCGTCCTACCCCTAGGCTCTTCATGACATTTTTTTTTCTTAGATTCCATATATATGTGTTAGCATACGGTATTTGTTTTTCTCCTTCTGACTTGCTTCGCTCTGTATGACAGACTCCAGGTCTATCCACCTCACTACAAATAACTCAGTTTCATTTCTTTTTATGGCTGAGTAATATTCCATT
>NC_041223.1:15036130-15041377 GCF_002837175.3 Physeter macrocephalus | reverse complement strand
CTCCATACTGTTCTCCATAGTGGCTGTATCAATTTACATTATTCCCACCAGCAGTGCAAGAGGGTTCCCTTTTCTCCACACCCTCTCCAGCATTTATTGTTTCTAGAGTTTTTGATGATGGCCAATCTGACCGGTGTGAGATGATATCTCATTGTCGTTTTGATTTGCATTTCTCTAATGATTAATGATGTTGAGCATTCTTTCATGTGTTTGTTGGCGATCTGTATATCTTCTTTGGAGAAATGTCTATTTAGTTCTTCTGCCCATTTTTGGATTGGGTTGTTTGTTTTTTTGTTATTGAGCTGCATGAGTTGCTTATAAATTTTGGATATTAATCCTTTGTCAGTTGCTTCGTTTGCAAATATTTTCTCCCATTCTGAGGGTTGTCTTTTGGTCTTGTTTATGGTATCCTTTGCTGTCCTGCCTCTATTCTTGGCCTCCTTCTTTCCTTTGTCCACTGGGCAGCCAGATTGATGGTTTGAGGGTTTTTTTTTTTAACATCTTTATTGAAATATAATTGCTTTACAATGTGTGTTAGTTTCTGCTTTATAACAAAGTAAATCAGCTATACGTATACATATATCCCCATATCTCCTCCCTCTTGGGTCTCCCTATCCCACCCCTCTAGGTGGTCACAAAGCACCGAGTTGATCTCCCTGTGCGATGCAGCTGCTTCCCACTAGCTATCTGTTTTACATTTGGTAGTGTATATATATGTCCATGCCACTCTCTCACTTGGTCGCAGCTTACCCTTACCCCTCCCTGTGTCCTCAAGTCCATTCTGTATGTGTGCATCTTTATTCCTGTCCTGCGGTTTGAGGGGGTTTTAGGTTTGTTTGCTTATGGTCCACTTACATCCAGTGAAGCCTACAAACCTTTAAGTGTATAGCTTGATGCCTTCTTACAAAATGAACACACGTGTGTAAAGAGCTTCCACGTCAGTCTGTAGACCATTCCCAGCGTCCCAGAAACCTCCCTGTGGCCCCTTCTAGTGATTACTTCCTGCTGTGGACAGACTGCATCCCCCTAAAATTCACGTGTTGAAGGCCTGACCTACAGTGTGACTGTATTTGGAGAGAGGTAATTAAGGCTCAATGAGGTCATAGAGTAGGGCCTGAAAGGATTTGTGTCGTTATAAGGAGAGATACCAGGGGGTGCTCTCCCTTCGCCGTGTGAGCGCATGGTGAGAAGGTGGCCATCTACAAGCTAAGAAGCAGGCCCTCACCAGAAATCAAATTGGCTAGGACCTTTATCTTAGACTTCCCAGCCTCCAAAACCATGAGAAATAAATTTCTGTTGTTTAAACCACCCAGTCTGTGGTATTTTGTTATAGCAGCTCGAGCAGATTCATACAATTGACTTTGGAGAGTGAACTTAGAAGGTCAGTCAGGAGACTTCAGTGCAAGATGTGAGTGTGTAGTGGTCTAAGTTATGAGATTCTGTGACCTTGAGAATAATTACTGTGGCACTTCCCTGGTGGCGCAGTGGTTGAGAATCCGCCTGCCAATGCAGGGGACATGGGTTCCAACCGTGGTCCAGGAAGATCCCACATGTTGTGGAGCAACTAAGCCCGTGTGCCACAACTACTGAGCCTGCGCTCTAGAGCCCGTGTGCCACAACTGCTGAAGCCCGTGTGCCTAGATCCCCTGCTCTGCAACAAGAGAAGCCACCAGCATGAGAAGCCCGCGCACCACAACCAAGAGTCGCCCCTGCTCGCCTCAACTAGAGAAAGCCCGCACGCAGCAACAAAGACCCAACGCAGCCAAAAATAAATAAATTTACATTAAAAAAGAATAATTACTGTGAAGAACATAATTTATGAAGCAACAGAGTGGGGAGTCTATTGAGTTCAAGTAATACTATTCCATCATAAAAACTTACATATTAAAGCAAAATGTCCTCCCCTATTTCCCAGAGGCAATAACTACAGACAGTTTTATAGGATATTTGCTAACCTAATTGATATAAAAACTTTTCAATCTCAAAACAATTTCCCCATTATTATATGAATGGATACCAAATAATTTCCTGTCTTGGCAATGATTCACATTATTGTTTGCTATTGAACTATTTTTTCCTTGCCAGGAGGTAATAGTACCCATCAGAGAAAACTGCATTTCATTTTCTGTGTGTGTCCTTTTCAAACTACTGATTACCAGAAAGCTTCCGATCCTCAATGGAGAGTTTATGGAAAAGATGAAAAGGGGATTTTTTTAGAAGAACAATGCACAAGTTTGAGACAAATGAGTATTAAGACAATCAAAAGTTTTTTTTTATACTAACTTCTCCAGTAGCAATTCACTGTTTTTTAGGGGAAAAAAAAAGTTTCATGCCAAAAGGGAGGAGTCGATTATGTAAAGAAAACAGAAAAATATTCAAAGTATTACTGTTTACTGTTTGGGTGAGTTGTAGAGGGAAAGGGAAATTGTTTGGACAGTCTATATGGTGAAGAAAGCCATATATATTTTCCAGTTTCTAGTAATTTTTGCATGCTGTGAATTTAAAGCAAATTGTTTCATTTAAGTCAGCATTTAGCCCAAAAAGAGCTAAGGCTTTGTGATCATTGACATGTATAATACGATCATCTTTTGTAGGCTGTAATTTAGAAACAATGAAGGCAATTTTGAGAGAGGGTCACTGACAGGACACTGTTTAGACACAGCTCTCTTCCCTGGGGAAGCAAACTTGCGGAAGAATAGCATCAAGTTGAAAGGATTTTGTTCGTATTTCAAATAAAGTCAGCAGGGAGGGCTGGCACCTGTCTGCCCAGCTCTGTGTCCTGATAGCCGGATAGTTTCTCCCTTGCTTGCTTTCAAGATTCAAGATCCATGGCACGGTGGGCAAAGCATTTCCCAGAAGCCCTCACTGCTTCATGAGGAGTTCCCACCCTAGTTAGACAAGGTGTTGCTTGCATTCTAAAGAAGCAAAAACAAAGGAGCTTTCCCTCTCTAGTCACTCAGATGGGAGTATTGGAGACTATTTCACCAGCAGTTAAAGTCTGTACTTCTGGAAATGATTTACTTTGCTTACACATCTTTTGCCAAGTGGTAAAAGAATCAGCCATCTCCACTTAGATGCTCATTTTTATTTATTGAAGCACTTGTGAAGGAAACGAGCCCTTTTCTACTCTTTGTCTATCCAGGTCTCAAAACAGAGTAATTTGCTCCTTTTGACTGAGTCCTGAATATGATCGGATTCAAATAAGGTTAGAGCTCAGAGCTCAAAGGAGGTCAGGGCTTATATTTTATAGAAAAAAAACAATCAAACAAGAACCAGAACTGCAGCTGTTGACTTGATCAAGACACCACCCTTGTTGGGATGGACAGGCCAGCTGAGATGGGGGTAAGTATATTTTCTTAGGTTAAAAAAATCAGGAGCCCATTCTTCAAAGTGACTTTTCAAACAGTAGGTGCTGTGATAAGCTAATTGCTATTCTGAATTTGGTAGTTATAACTCAGGATGACAGAGATCTCCTGAAATAGTTAATTCATATTTTTGTTGCGTTTGGGTTGCACCTGAATTGCCTTTCACTGCTCCCACCCCCCATTCAGAATGGAGAAGAGAGTGGTTTCTCCCAAATGACTGCTTTCTGCTTCCTGAATTAGGACAGATTCCTCTAGTGTGTTTATGTGCGAAATTAGGCCCACTCTGTGTTCCCCTGTATTACTGAGAAAGCAAAAAAAAAAAAAGTATTAATGGCATTACTAGATGTTCTCTGTAATAACTGGCAGCTCTAAAAGCTATTTTGACAGGTATAACATGATTTATAAATTAGGTTAATGAATTATTTTTTAATGGGAAATGCACTTGTATAAGATCACTTATTCAAGTAGTATTAAGTACCTACTGCAAGTGCTTTCCCCTCTTAGGCTTGTATTATTCTGGAGGACTTTTTGTTTGTTTGTTTGTTTTACTAGGCATGGGGCATTTTTTTTTTTTCTTCCCTTTGAGTGAAGGTTAAGAGATTCAAGCTGATCCTCTCCACCCCAAATGCTGAGAGAGAGCGTTATACAGCTTTAAGTTCCTCTGCAAATTCACCATGATGCTTGGTTAGACTGTGAATGCGTTTTTCATTAGATGATGCTTTTTAGCATGTTTATATATTAGTGAATGTGCTGACCACCTGTATGTGTCAGAAGCAGAAGCGTGAGGGAATAGATTTGGTAGCAAAAACCAGTCAAACCAACGCAAAACTCCCCAAATACCTTGTAGTTGATGTGGTATTTATAGGGCTTTGCCAGTGGAAAGGCTCTGTGCAATGCGTACTTCTTTAGAAACACCCTCCCCTTTCCCTTGGGTAGAGTTTGATCCTGATAAGAAAGTTGGTGTTCTGTGCAGTGTAAATAACATACATTTACTGAGTAATTTTTAAAACCCAGGAAAATAAGAAAGAAAAGAAACCAGAGCTGCCATTTTTCAGTCTCGGCATTGTCTCTCAGAATGACTTCCTTAGTACAGCCTAGGCCAGCCTAGGTTTTCCTCGAGAAAGGGGGCACAAGGGCTGTTGAGTGTAGATGCTGCAGCCGGGCCGGTTTTGTGAGGGCAGTGGGGCTGCCCCCGTCACCTTCCCTCCTGAGGTTTTAGTAACAGGCTTGACTCTTAGCTCATTCAGAGTAAAGGCTGAGGGGCTTCCCTGGTGGTGCAGTGGTTAAGAATCCACCTGCCAATGCATGGGACACGGGGGTTCAAGCCCCGGTCCGGGAAGATCCTGCATGCCGCCGAGCAACTAAACCCGTGTGCCACAACTACTGAGCCCGTGTGCTGCAACTACTGGGCCCGCGCACCTAGAGCCTGTGCTCCGCAACAAGAGAAGCCACCACAGTGAGAAGCCCGCGCACCGCAACAAAGAGTAGTCCCCGCACGTTGCAACTAGAGAAAGCCTGCGTGCAGCACCGAAGACCCAACGCAGCCAAAAATAAAAATAAATGAAATAAATAAATTTACAGAGTAAAGGCTGAGAGATGCTTAACTTGCAGAGACATTGGCTGTGACTCTTTATTCCTTAGGGAACACGATGACTAGCGTGTTTAGGGTTTGCGTCAGTTTGGGTTTGGTTTTGCTTTGTCTGGTTTGAAGATGGTTTCATTTGTCTGGGAGGCATGGCTTGGGAAGAAGCATCTGAACGAGATGGTTTGGAAGCCTACCCTTGAGACCGAAGAAGTGTACGGACCAACATCAACCTGTTCTTAGAATAGTCACTATTTCTTTTCTTTTTCTTTTTTGTCTTTACTTTTTTTTTTTTTTTTT
>NC_041223.1:15030602-15035539 GCF_002837175.3 Physeter macrocephalus | reverse complement strand
CATCGGCAGGCGGACTCTCAACCACTGCGCCACCAGGGAAGCCCTGTCTTTACTTTTTTAATTGAAGTATAGTTGATTCACAATGTTGTGTTAGTTTCTGGTGTACAGCAAAGTGAATCAGTTATATATACATATTCTTTTTCATATTCTTTTCCATTATGGTCTGTTACAGGATATTGAGTATATATAGTTCCCTGTGCTATACAGTAGGACCTTGTTGTTTATCTGTTTTATACATAGTAGTGTGTATCTGCTAATCCCAAACTCCTAATTTATCCCTCCTCCCTTGTTTTCCTTTTGAGAGCTGGGTTCCAGTCTCTGCCAGTGACCGAATCCGGTATCCCCATTCACCAATGATCAGGTTCCTTTGTCAATATTATACTCCTGGGTCCCATTCCCAGAGATGCTGGCCTAATTGAGTTGGGATGTGACCACAATGACAACTCTGCATAGTATTATCTCCATTGTATAGGTGAAGAAACAGAGGCTCAGAGGATGGCAAATGTGCTCAAAGCTCTTACAACTAATAAGCAACTGATCTGGGCACCCCCTCCCCATCTGTCTTCTTGTAATGCCCGCTTTTCATTTGCTGCACTGTGCTATGTGGATCCAGAGAAGCTTTGTAGCATTTCTACCAGTTAAGGAAGGGTCCTGCCATTAACTGCCTTTATGAATCCGTGGGCCTGGACAAAGGCCTTGTTTTAGCCCGACCAGACTTACTGATAAACAGTAGCCATGCTGCAGTTGCTGCAGGACTGGATCACGTCACTTCTTCTGGTATGCAGCAGGCCATTTGAATTCCGGGGAGTACAGGGCTAAGCACACACGTCAGAGAAACCCATTTCAATTTATCATTTTAATTCTGCTATTAACCATCACAGACCCTAAATGGATTCCTTCAGAATGGCATCTTCAAGGCCATTATCAGAGCTAAATGTTTAATAACTTTGTTCAATAATCCATGCCACGGTGTATAGGAAACTTTCTTTAGTGTTTTTTCACATAGAAGGAGGCATTTCTGGACGTCCCTGGGGATGGCTTAACATAGCTCTCACTGGCCGCTGGCTGGCCCCCTCCCCTTCCTTCCTTGCTGGGTGCCTTCTCTCCTAGAAGCTTCAGGCAGGAGAGGTTCTAGCAGTGAAACCCCCTGCTTAGCAGGCTTCAAAAAGAAGCAGATGTGACGCAGACATTTAATCAATCAAAAAGCAGTTTAGAATTCAGGCCAGGAAGCAATAGATGCTTTTTAGCAAACGCAGCACGGCTCTTATATGGAGTAGTAATTGGCAGGTTTTCTATTCTGTATCTTAGCTTTTCCAGTGATTGTGCTAGAAATATTTAGGGTAGAACATTATAGGATAGCAATTGTTGATTCTAAATCATATTTTCTTAGATGGGCCATCTTTGCAAATTAAGTTCATTTTACTGAAAATAAGACAAGCAACTTTGCCTGTTTTCTTTTTCAGTCAAATGGATCACAGGCTTAGAACTGAAGTAGCAACAAGCTGATCAATATGTTCTCTCTAACTGGATTTTTTCTTTTTTAAATCAGCAGTCATTTTAAGCAATGTGGTTCAAAAGTAGTATGGCCACTAAATTTGCATAGTGATAAAGTATGCTATTTAACTTTGACAGTGGTCTCAATTATATTCCTAATTAAATGGTATGTCGCTGGGAGTTCCCTGGTGCTTTCACTGCTGAGGGCTTGGGTTCAGTCCCTGGTCGGGGAACTAAGATCCTGCAAGCCGCGCGGCGTGGCCCGAAAAAGTATGTTGTTTGTGTTGGGTAAAATTTGGAGTAAACATCTGTTCCATCTCTCTCTACCGCAATAACATGGTGTAGAAGTACCTGCCAAAGGAGATGATGCACGCTCCCTTGGGCTACTTAAAACAAACGAGCAAATAAACATCTCAGAATAGGAGAAGAGCTTCTTTTAAGAGACTTTCTTGTGTTTCCCCTTTTCTCATCTCTGCCTTCTCTCCTATAACCAGGTAATGATGAGCCTCTACCACTGGATGCGTACTCAATCCCAGATGTGCGTCTTGTATTGGCGATTGGAGTTTATTGTGCAAAGTTTGGGCACCGTATATTTTTGGGACTCCCTCCGTGGTGAAGTTTCTGACGCTTGTGTCTTAGGGACAAGTCTTTCATCAGAAGAAGTAGTATTAGGGAATTCCCTGGCAGTTCAGTGGTTAGGACTTCTCGCTTTCACTGTGGAGGGCTTGGGTTCAATCCCTGGTCGGGGAACTAAGATCCCACAAACCGTGGGGCGTGGCCAAAAAGAAAAAAAAGAAGTAATGTTAGCATCTAAAATTTTTGAACCTTAAAATCTAAACTTTACTTGAGATAACGCTGGTTTCCTCCTTTGTCAAGATTGTTTATCTGTCCGGCTCAGAAACTATTTAGCCTTCCTATGGCGTGTGGTGGGTTTCAGAGCATTTTGTATTATCAAACGCCTAAGCAAGGATGTGACGTAATTATTTTACTACCAAACGCCCATCCTTTGAAAGAAGCGGCCATTTAACAAGAGAGTAATTCCCGGAATATGACATGGTGTGTAGGGATTAGGTGGGGAATTGGCTTCGTGACTTCTAAATCTACAAGAATGAAACTCTGGTGCAA
This sequence comes from Physeter macrocephalus, assembly GCF_002837175.3. Lineage (NCBI taxonomy): Eukaryota > Metazoa > Chordata > Mammalia > Artiodactyla > Physeteridae > Physeter > Physeter macrocephalus. The sequence goes on along the minus strand of NC_041223.1, from coordinate 15,032,920 downwards.
GGGCTCAAAAGGAACTAGGCACGACAATTGTCAGAAGTGTTTCAGAACACCAGTCTTGTGTTTTTAGGCTACTCATTTTTATCGTTCTCTTCACAGTAATATTTGTCTTACTTTGCATTGGGGATTTGTGGAGGCAGTTGCTTTGCAACAGGTCAAAAGGGAAGACAGTAACTTGACATTCGTGCTCTGTCGTAACACGAGAATATCAGCTTCCCGGGCCTGTATCCTGAGATGTCTAACTTGACAAGATCTGTAGAGCCTCATCCCGCTGGGGCCACAGTCAAATCACCAACCAACAGATGGTAGGTGCTGACTTTTCTGTAAAACAGGGAACTTCAGCAGGTTTTGGAGCGTACGGAGTAACTTGAGTGGGACGTGTTCCCTGTCCTAACACAAGGATCTTTTGAGTTGTTGGGCTGCTTATGCTTAGTCTTTTCCCCCAGTTGGACACCTCAGTTCAGCCATAGTTCACTCAAGTAAGATGGATTGTATCATTGATCCAACATAATAGAAGTAGGATTGTGTTTTCTTAGTTTAAGACAAGTTGGTGGAGGGAAAAAAAAACAGTTCTTCAAGTTCAATGCTTAGAGTTCATTTCTGATTCTATGAGGCTGAGGACTGACTGGTTCTTAACCAGTGTTAGCACTACCCCCCGCGGAGAGATGGCGCATGTGGGTGTGCCGTGGGGACCATCGGGGAAGCCTCATGTCCTAATTCCTCTGCGTAGTTTCCACATAGAGGAGGACGCTGGTGATTCAGAGACTTGGCCTAGGATTCCCAGGTTTCTTTCTTTCTTTTCTTCATTGCATTTAACAACTTCATTGAGACATAATTGACAGTGTGCAGTTTGATAAATTTCAACGTACATCTACATCTGTCTAACCATCGTCACCATCAAGATAGTGAGCATATCAAACACATCCCCAAATTGCATGCCTCTGTAATCTCCCCCTCCTTTCTGTAACTTCTGATCTTCTTTCTATTACTGTGATCAGTTTGGATTTTCTAGAAATGTATATAAATGGAATATACCACATGTATAAGTTTCTCTTGCTTTTTTCACTCAGCAAAATTATTTTAAAATTAATCTATGCCGGGACTTCCCTGATGGTCCAGTGGTTAAGACTTCGCCTTCCAATGTAGGGGGTGCAGGTTTGATCCCTGGTCGGGGAGCTAAGATCGCACATGCCTCCGGGCCAAAAAACCAAAACATAAAACAGAGACGACATTGAAACAAATTCAGTAAAGACTTTAAAAATGGTCTACATCGGGCTAACAAAACAAAAACAAAACTTCATCCTGTCTCTGGCCTATACTTTCCAATAATTGTACTACATTATAAAATATTCTATGACCCGAGTTTCATTTAAGCTCAAATATGCCATATTTTGCTGCATAGCTCGCCTGCACGTCTGGAGCCTGTGCTCCGCAACGGGAGAGGCCACAACAGTGAGAGGCCCGCGTACCACAAAAACAAAAACAAAAACAAAAACCCTAAAAAAAAGTAAATAAAATAAAATTAATCCATGTTGTTCAGTTTGGAAGTTGATTTTTTTAAAATTTATTTTATTTATTTATTTTTGACTGCATCAGGTCTTCAATGCTGTGCACGGGCTTTCTCTAGTTGCGGCAAGCAGAGGTTACTCTGTTGCGGTGCGCAGGCTTCTCATTGCGGTGGCTTCTCTTATTGCGGAGCACGGGCTCTAGGTGTGCGGGCTTCAGTAGTTGTGGCACGCGGGCTCAGTAGTTGTGGCTCGCAGGCTCTAGAGCGCAGGATCAGTAGTTGTGGCTCACAGGCTTAGTTGCTCTGTGGCATGTGGGATCTTCCCTGTCCAGGGCTCGAACCCATGTCCCTTGCATTGGCAGGCGGATTCTTAACCACTGTGCCACCAGGGAAGCTCTGAGTTTGGAAGTTTTTTAACAAGTTGAACATATACCGACAATATAACCTAGGTATATAAATATATAGTTACCTAGGAAATAAACCTAGGTATTTATCCAGGAGGAATGAAAGCTTGTTTCTAAACAAAGACTTGTACGTGAATGTTCACACAGCTTTATTTGCAAGTGGACATCAGGTTTCCAGGATCATTTGTTGAGAAGACTCTCCTTTCTCCATTAAATTGCCTCCATTGTCAAAGATTAGAATTATATCTGTGTGTGTCTATTTCTGGGCAATTTATTCTGTTCCCCTGATTTGTTTGTCTATTCTTTCACCAGTACCATACTGTCTTTTGATTACTGTAGGTTTTTTTTGTTTTTTTGTGGTATGCAGGCCTCTCACTGTTGTGGCCTCTCCCGTTGCGGAGCACAGGCTC
>NC_041223.1:14990053-15030443 GCF_002837175.3 Physeter macrocephalus | reverse complement strand
CCGCGGCATGTGGGATCTTCCCGGACCGGGGCACGAACCCGTGTCCCCTGCATCGGCAGGCGGATTCTCAACCACTGGGCCACCAGGGAAGCCCTGATTACTGTAGTTTTATATTAAGTTAGGCAGTATCAGTCTCCTGACTTAGTTGTCCACACAGGTTTCTTAAGTTGTGTTTATCAAGCATCTCTCTGTCCTAAGTATGATACAGACCTCAATTGTGTGAAGACTCCAAACAATACCAGGTAGGCATTTCACGTAATGGAATTGTGGTGACCTATCTTCACACAGTGAATTGCTGTCTTGGGTCGGTGGTGCTTTTTATTTCCTTCATCTCAAGCAGAGATCTTATAAATTCCCTTTGCTTGAAATCAGCATGGCTGATCTCCTACCTCACCAGATTTAGAGCTCTTTGTTTTCTTTTACATACTTTCCCAGAGAACCCAGGAGTTTTAATACTTTTTAAAACAACTGTAACTTTTTAATGTAGGGGAATATTTGACTGAAATGTTGTGTGTTAAAACATATTGCATTTATCTTGGTGTCTTTACTTATGGCAGATGTTTATGGATGTGGTTCAAAAAGGGTTCTGTGGGCAAGTCATTTGAGAAAATGCTGTAATGATTTGTTCCTTAGAGGTTCAGAATGCACATTAAAGAGTCTCTAAATTCTAAGTAAATCTGCTTAACTGTCTAGATCAGAGTTTCGCAAGCTGATTTTGAGCCCAGAACCCTTCTGAGAGAAGCCTGGTAACACACAGGTATTGATATACCTGGTATACTGATATTCTTGGATACCAGTTTGAAAAATACTGATCTTTGAGATTTAGAGGCCTAAATTGTAGACACCATTCCTAATAAAATGACTTCACCTGTAGTGGCCAAGTCCCTTGGGATTTAAATAAATAATATGAGAGATATTACTTTCTAAGACACTCAACAATTTGAATTTTTGAGTAGAAACATTCAGTTGAATTGAAATTTAATTTTGCAGGCTAGAAGCAAACTAGGGACTTTAATGGTTATCTCCTAGTTTTCATTCTTTCTCATGTCTAGGGGTGAGTCTGTGTTATTCCTCCTAAAACTATACTAAGTAATTTTCACAAATTTTACTGAAAACTACGAGGAACAGGAAAATTAGTGATTTGTAGACAATGACCAGAGACTGTCTATCTGGTATGTGCACCCTTCACCAAGTGGCATTTAAGGACCCTCATGTGCTGTGCAGATAATGTTCCAGAAACTTTCCATAAATAGGGAGCAATGCAATTTCAAAAGCAAAATAAGATTAATCGTTGTATTCTGAACATCAGAATTTTTTCCACTTGGATTAAATTAAATTAATAAACTAAACAGCAGCACAACAAAACTGCTCTCAGCCAATTAGGTATAAACTTGGTTAAATGTGGCTTTCTGGCCAATATTTTTACTTCTGGCTGTGGGTTGGGGGATGCTGTCTAGTTGAACAGCACTGTAGACTCACAGTCAGATTTCTAAGTAAAGACCAGCAGGATAAATTGGTAGTACGTGCAGGGTCAGACAGCTGGACCACTGTTTTCATTGGGTGGGGCTGGAAGGAAGGAGGCCACACTGACTCTGGGTGATGGTGATGAGATGCCGCCCCCTTTTCTGGTCCTTCAAATGAACTCACTCATATTTAAACCAATGTTACCAGCCAGTAAAGGGGTATTTTTGTTTGTCGGTTTTGTTTTGATGAATATATGAATGGAAGAAAGTAGCATGAAATTAAAAATAAACAGAGGTTTTATTTAAAGATCAGAGGCTTCAGGGCACCAGGATTTTAAGAGGTGGGGCAGCTGCCGCACTGACAGGAGGGTCTGTCCTCCTTTTCGGGAGGAAAACTGGCATCAGAAAGAGATCTCTAAAGGCCAGTCTCATCAAACAAACAAAAAAAAAAAAAAGGCCAGTTTCTTGGAGACAAGGACTTCTCTCCTTTTTAGAGGTCACTAGAAGCACTCCTGACCTGGGGTACATGCTCTTCTCAATTTCATGTGGTTTGAGAGAGCTTTTGGCCCGATGTTTTGACAATACCTCTGAAACTTGATAAGTAGTTCATATTCTCTCTCTTTGAAAAGCTTTGCAAGTTAAAAGTTCTCATTTTTCTTTTATAGATTGCCTTAAATCTTTTTTTAAATTCATAGACTAGAAATATATCTTTCTTAATATTTAAGAATTGCCTTAGCCCTGCTTACTGTATATCTTGAGCTAATTAGAAATTAGATGATTACCAAGGGGTGAAACATTTTACTGTTTAAAATATAAAAATTTTGAAATTTTCTTGACTGCACTGAGGTTTTCTTGAGTCTATAGATTTTATTGGCTATACCCCAAAATTTAACTCTGAGAAGGTTCACTAAAGAAAATTTTATTTTTTCTTTTAATTCTGGAAGATTTCAAAATGTATACAAGAGTAGAGAATAACAGCAAGTATCCGTCGCCTAGCTTCAACTGTAATGAACATTTTGCCAGTCTTATTCCGTCTAACTTTAACTTTTAAACTTTATTTGCCTATTTTAAAACAAATACAAGATATGTCATCTATAGATCCATTATTATATATCTCTAACAGTTGAGAACTCTTTTAAAAAATAAATTTATTTATTTATTTATTTATTTTTGGCTGCGTTGGGTCTTCGTTGCTGCGCGCGGGCTTTCTCTAGTTGCAGCGAGCGGGGGCTACTCTTCCTTGCGGTGGGCGTGCTTCTCATTGTGGTGGCTTCTCTTGTTGCAGAGCATGGGCTCTAGGCGCATGGGCTTCAGTAGTTGTGGCACAAGGGCTCAGCAGTTGTGGCTCGCAGGCTCTAGAGCTCAGGCTCAGCAGTTGTGGTGCACGGGCTTAGTTGCTCTGCGGCATGTGGGATCTTCCCGGACCAGAGCTCGAACCCGTGTCCCCTGCATTGGCAGGTGGATTCTTAACCACTGCGCCACCAGGGAAGTCCCCAGTCAGTTGAGGACTTTATAAAAACCTAACCACGTTATTGTCACTCTTTATAGCATTAACAATAATTTTTTAGAATCTTAAAGAAAATCTTAAAAAAATTATTTTAACAACTGATGTTTTCATATGGTTTTATTTCTGCATCTCAGAGGAGACGTGTCCTTGTGGTAGAGAGGTTTCACATCAAGACACAGCATCTTAAAGCTAACTTGTTGGAAAGCATGGCTGTGTAGGGGAAGGCATAGAGGGATTAAAGAATTCAATCCAGTTTGCTCACAACAGTTAGGGCTGTTGCCCCTCTAAAATTCTTATAAGTACGGACTGCTGATAGAGTCATCAGTTTCTGCATTTAGCCTCTTATTTTCAGCCTATTTCTAGAAATTTTAAAATACATTGGAAAATGCTTTGTGTGCCTGTGTTTAAATAAAAGGGGGAATGAGGGCTTCCCTGGTGGTGCAGTGGTTGAGAGTCCGCCTGCCGATGCAGGGAACACGGGTTCGTGCCCCGGTCCGGGAGGATCCCACGTGCCGCGGAGCGGCTGGTCGCGTGAGCCGTGGCCGCTGAGCCTGCGCGTCCGGAGCCTGTGCTCCGCAGCGGGAGAGGCCGCGACAGTGAGAGGCCCGCGTACCGCAAAAAAAAAAAAAAAAAAAAAAAAAAAAGGGGGAATGAAATACTTTCACCATGGTCCTCGTGTTTGCTGTTTGGACAGCATGGCTCTAGAGTGAATATACTGTTTGGAGCTGTGGCTATTGAACAAAGTGAGTCTTCAGCCATAAGGATGGTCAGCTTTTTGGTCGGTGTTGATGGATGGGCTCACAGCTCCCACGCAGCTCTGGATGTGGAGGTGTGGATGCGTGGTATGTCATTTACAGCCCCATTCCCACAGCAGCATGAGTTGCTTTTGCTACCTGAGGGTCAAACCAAGCAGGAATCCTAGGCAGAAAAGCCTACCTCTCTCCAGCCATTGTTTTCTCTTCTTGTGACCAAGCCAAGGCTACAGCCATTTTACTGTAGGGCTGCCTGAGTCTTGTGCTACAACCCTGTTCAAGTGCCCATGAGTGGGTGTAGTGAGATGCGGTCCCTGTACATAGATGTCTCATTTTGTTGGATTTCTTATCGTCTCACATCTAATGCTGCCTCCTTCCAAACTCTCCTTGGGCGGGGGTCGAGGGGAATAAATCAGGAGTTTGGGATTAACATACACACACTACCAACAAGGACCTACTGTATAGCACAGGGAATTCTACTGAGTATTCTGTGATAACCTATATGAGAAAAGAATCTGAAAACGGAATCACTTTGGTGTACACCTGAAACTAACACAACATTGTAAATCAGCTATAATCCAATACAATTTAAAAAAAAAGAAAGAAAGAAACCCTCTTTAACACAAACATGAGGACAATTTTTAAAAGGCATCCTTAGTGTGATATAAGGGCTGGAAAAATACTGGAGTACAACCTTTGCCTTGATTTGATCAAGTGGACAGACGTAAAATGGCTTCTGAGTGCTTTTCCATTTAGAGAGAGAACTTTCCCAAATATTATTTCATTTGAATCTCAACCAGCCTGAAAATAGAGATGGTATTAGTTTCAATTTATAATTGGGAAAATGAGCTCAGAGATAAGGTCCCATGGCTGACAGGAGCCTGACTGTGCTCTGTCTGCTGTTTCCCCTGTACCTTCTAGGTTTAAGAAAAGAAAAAAGAAAAGAAAAAAACTCAGGTGGCTCCCCTCCATTTAGACCTTTGTATAAACTACCTTGCTCCTCTTCTCCCACCCAGACCATTAGAAAATTAGAAGGATTAGGAGTCTTCACACCAGATGGTCTGTTGGGTGCAGAGCTTGGAGGCAACAGGAAGGAAGTCTTGGAGGTTTCACTTTAGAGGGGAAATGGGCACAGGACAATTCATTCCCATTAGATCGCAGTTGTTGACCAAATGGTAGAACAAAAACAGCTAGAACTTATGTTAGTAGTTGACTTGTTAGCCACTTAACATGGGTGGGGTGATGCTGCAGATATTCATTACGGTAGGTAAAAATGAATTCTTATCCCAGCTTACAGAAAAAGAGAGGAGGCTGTGAGAAGCTAAATAACGTTCCCAAGGCCAAAGAGCAAGTAGATGGCAGATCAGACCCTGCTCTCCCGGCCACCTCCCGTTTGCTGACCTGGAATTACCAAGTTTCAGCCTACGACAGTTATAAAATACCAGGTTTGAAGTGTTTCACCTTGCCCCAGAGCACCCAACCCTCTGCTCTGCTTCTGAGTCCACCATGTCATCCACGGTTGAGGAGTGAATATGGCTTAGTTTGTATGAAAAGGCTCCTGAAATATGATCTCAATGTCAAGTTCCTCTCTTAAAGCAGTTCTCTTTTCCCATGAAAATTCATGTGACTGGCAATCGGTAAAGCAAAATTTCCTTAACTGTCTCCCAGCCATACTAACAATAAGCAAACTAAGACAGAATAACTTGTGAAGGAAAAGCTTCTCTCCCACCACCCAGTTATAAAAGTAATCAGGTGTATTAGACAAGGAACAGAACACAGAAAAGTAGAAAAACAAAGGATATGAAAAATTCCTAGTTTCCTCCCCGATGATTATTTGGTATACTGTGATATTAACAATTTGGTAATATTGTTATCACCATTTATTTAGCTATTTTGGGGTATGTTCTTATATATATTTGTAATCATATTGTATCTATAACTGTTTAGTTTGCTTTTCAAATTTAATATTACAACATAAAATACATCTCTACACTATTACATGTACTTTGTTGATACCATTTTTTAAATTAATTAATTTATTTATTTTTTGGCTGCGTTGGGTCTTTGTTGCTGTGTGCGGGCTTTCTCTAGCTGCAGAGAGCGGGGGCTACTCTTCCTTGCAGTGCGCAGGCTTCTCATTGCAGCGGCTTCTCTTGTTGCAGAGCACGGGCTCTAGGCGCACGGACTTCAGTAGTTGTGGCATGCAGGCTCAGTAGTTGTGACTCGCAGCCTCAGTAGTTGTGGCGCATGGGCTGAGTTGCTCCGCAGCATGTGGGATCTTCCCGGACCAGGGCTTGAACCTGTGTCCCCTGCACTGGCAGGCAGGGGACTGGATTCTTAACCACTGTGCCACCAGGGAAGTCGCTGAAGAGTCTTCTTTATAAGTTCTGTCATGGGATTTAAAATCATTTCCAGATTATCTTTTTTATTCTCATCATTTGTGCATGTGTCCTGCTTATATTGACAAGGCTCTGGTTCCTTCCTGGTTACAGCCATGTAATAGTTCTGCTTCTTGGGTTTTGCTGTTATTGTTGGGACCAGTTGCGCTGCTCAGAGCCTCATCTGCTATGTGGACTGCAGGGCTCTGGCCACTCCCACCTGTGCTGGTCCAACAGTGAGACGGTGGAGCCAGGAGCATCACTCTGTGTGGAAATGGTTTGCGGGCTCACCTCCTTTGCCCCCAGCATCCTGACACATGTCAAGAGCTCACCTGTTTTGTTCATGGTTTAGCATGTTCATTAAAGAGCTTGATACTCCTACAGCTTACTCTGCAAAGGGGTTCAGAGCAAGTTGTGGGCCGTCCTGTGGAGAAGGAAAGGGGACAGAGACATCGGGTGGCTTTTCTGCCGTGCCTTAGCTACCACTTTGATGTTTTCTGTTGTTGTTCTTAGAGGAATGAGAGGACAACACTGTTGCTGGAAGCATTTGAGATTTTTTTTTAAAGCTTGTTTAGTTGTAATGTGGTAATGCTTTACGGGAATAAACTCTGGCTGACCCACACAAGGGAGATAAGCTTGAAAACATTTAGGGTTTTGATTTGCTCAAAGGGGGCGTTTACCGTTTTTGAAGCAGAAATCCAGTGGGAAAATAGGTTTCCCGGTGCTAGCTGTGTTTCAGTGCAAAAAGCATGCCTTTGAAGTCTAGTTCTCACCTCCAAAGACCTAACTGTTCATAAAAGTAAGAACCAGGTGGATGGATAAAGCTATGTGAGGAAGCTTCAGCATGACCGCGTTTGGAAACTTCAATCCTATACCGCTTTCCTCCCCTCACATCTCCTCTGGCTCCGGCCCTTCCCACCCCGTGTGTCACTGAATTGTGTCTGTATGTCTTTCAGGGTCTATCTGGGCTTAACTGAAATCCTTGTCTTCTGTGGGCATCTGAGTTACAGAGAAAAGAGAGAAAGACTGAGGATGAGCCAGATGTGTGTTTAGTGACAAAGAAATGCATCCACAATGTACGAAGCAATCAGGTTATAAAAGCATGTATTCTCCTTTTTTAAAAAAAAATAAATTTATTTATTTTCGGCCGCACTGGTTCTTCGTTGCCGCACGAGGGTTTTCTCTAGTTGCGGCGAGCAGGGACTACTCTTCGTTGCGGTGCACGGGCCTCTCGTTGTGGTGGCTTCTCTTGTTGTGGAGCACGGGCTCTAGGCACGCAGGCTTCAGTAGTTGTGGCACATGGGCTCAGTAGTTGTGGCTCGTGGGCTCTAGAGCGCAGGCTTAGTAGCTGTGGCACACGGGCTCAGTGGCTCTGCGGCATGTGGGATCTTCCCGCAGGGCTCGAACCCGTTTCCCCTGCACTGGCAGGCAGATTCCTAACCACTGTGCCACCAGGGAAGTCCCCATTTTTGTTTTTTTAAAAAAAGAAAGCTCGTGTGCATGTACACACATAGAAAAAACAGAAAGAACTTAAGCGTTAAGGAACCGTGGGTTAGGTTTCCTGCGATTTGAGGTGACTTTAACGTGATGATAACTCTCAGAAGCACCTGAACCCTTAACAATAGTATGAATTATTTAGATGGTTGGGAATGGGAGAAAAGGAAAGCAAAAACACCATGGATTGGGTTGGCCAAAAAGTGAATTATCCATCTACAAGAACACATGAGATTTTGTAAAAAGCATCTCTAAATGAAACACAGAATGATGGGCATGTCTGAGTATGGCTGAATGGAATGACGTCCCATCGTTGTATGGAGAGCTGGTGTGTCACGGGCTTTGAATGCTCAAGACATCACGCATGGGTCAGAGCTTGGACACACTTGCTGGACCCAAGCTATGCATATAATAAAATAAGCTCAAAACTCAGTTTCAGTAATGTCGCTGTCATAAATTGTCGCCAAAGTTAAGTCAGCAAGTGCCTTTCCGAGGTAAAGACAGTTGCCCTGTGGTCACGGGGAATAACTAATCCACAATTTACTTATCACGACTGACCATAAAGGGGGCTGGCAGGTGATCTCAAAGACTCATTTTATTTTATATCGTTTATTTTTTATTTTTTATTTTTTAACATCTTTATTGGAGTATAACTGTTTTACAATGGTGTGTTAGTTTCTGCTTTACAACAAAGTGAATCAGTTATACATATACATATGTTCCCATATCTCTTCCCTCTTGCTATATCGTTTAATGTAATACATCATTGTATACGCGTAACACTTCTAAAGGAGTAGATGAAAATTTGTGCCGTGTTCTATAGATCCCTCAGGTTTAAAGATACTCAATTTGGCTCCTGCTAAAGATGTCTTGGATTTGACAATTCATGAAGAATTGTGAGAAATAGCTCAAGAATTATAGAAACTCTGTAGAACTCTAGACTCTGTAATAAACTTCAGAGTTCTGGGTCCTAAACTAGGAGCACAGTTGACCAATGTTTTTTGACTTGAAATCAAGGTGTTAGAATGGCTGTCTTTCATTCCCCTGCCTAGGTTGCCATGCCATGCTATCTGTGTTAAATTTTTTAGGTTTAAGGTTCATTGGTTGACCATGTAGCCCACAATAATATACATTTCCTGCTTTCCCCCACTAGCTCTTCATCACATCATTAATGAAATCTCAGTCTAACTCATGCATAAGACTAGTGGAATTTCGTTAAAATACTCTTAAACGCTGACGTTTTTGCTGATGAGCATTGTGCGGATACCCCCCTGCCCCGTCTCCTGTGCTTTCGTCTTTAGATTTCATTTAAAACTCCCATCTTTCATATTTTGGTAAGAGAAGACTTTAAGTGGAAGTGTAATCTGAGCATCCTTTCTAATACACTGACTCAGCATGGGCATTTTGAAGCCAGCTCTCCCATCTGTAGTGAGAGTGTTAGATAGAGTACAGTGACGGTATTTCAGAAGGCAGCTTTTGCAGTTGCAGGGCATCTTTGCTGGGAGCAGGGAACAGCCAGGTGAAACCCATTTCAGCACCGATCGAGCCTTCTGGATTGATCGTCTTGAATTGGATATACTCCCTTCAAGGCTCTGATGGAAGCCTATGGTTTGGCCAGCATGCTCCATTGGCCTATAAACGGCATGGAATGATGCCAGACAGAGTGTCCAGCTTTGAGATTACTTTGGCATGATCGGGTCTGGGTACTATGGGATACTATTTAAGGCATTTTGTCATTGTGCGTAGTAACAGGTCCTCCAACACTATGTTGTGTTGCGGAAAAATCTCTGGGGGCTTCCCTGGTGGTCCAGTGGTTAAGACTCTGCATTCCCAGTGCAGGGTGCCCGGGTTCCATCCCTGGTCAGGGAACTAGATCCCGTATGCCTCAGCTAAAGATCCTGCATGCTGCAACTAAGACCCAGTGCAGCCAATTAAATAAATACTAAAAAAGAAAGAAAGAAAGAAAGAAAGAAAGAAAGAAAGAAAGAAAGAAAGAAAGAAAGAAAGAAAGAAAGAAAGAAAGAAAGAAAGAAAGAAAGAAAGAAAGAAAGAAAGAAAGAAAGAAAGAAAGAAAGAAAGAAAGAAAGAAAGAAAGAAAGAAAGAAAGAAAGAAAGAAAGAAAGAAAGAAAGAAAGAAAGAAAGAAAGAAAGAAAGAAATCATCTGTATATTAAAAAAAAAGAAGAAGAAGAAAAAGAAAAATCTCTGGAAGTAGTTGGTGGTGAACCCTGGCCTTCAGGCCATGGCTGAGCTGTGGGACCCGTGGCGGGCCAGGCTTGCCCTCTGTAATCACTTTGAGTCTCAGTGTCTTCATCTGTAAAATGGAAACAGTAGCACCTCGCTAAGTGGTTTTAAGGAAAATGAGAAATGTATTGGACCATAAAGCATTGTTGAAATCCTTAGGTTCCTAGCGGTTATTGTACGATTTTTATTTGGCTTAAAACTTTTTACCTATATTCTCAGGATTAAAAAAATTAGGGCATGTCTTAGGAATTCCCTGGCAGTCCAGTGGTTAGGACTCACGCTTTCACTGCAGTGGGCCCGGGTTCAATCCCTGTTTGGGGAACTAAGATCCTGCAAGCCCTAGGGTGGAAAAAAAAAAAACTGGGCATGTCTATATGTCTACTGTTTTTGCATCTGATGACGTCAATTACACGGACTATCCTATGGGAACGATTGTAAACCACCGTTTTAGTAATATTTTTAAGGAAAATACAACGAGTCATGAACACACATGTTAGGCGTCTCTTTGTTCACTTGGCCCTGGATACACTGGCCTTTGAACCACGGGGCCTTCTCACTTGCCTCCCCTTTACCTTTTGCTTACATACCCCTTGCTGGCATCTTAGATCTCAGCTTTACCTTTACTTCCTCAGAGAAGCCTTCACGACACCCTGCCCTAGATCATGGCCCTCTGTTTGTTGTCATTTGCTGTATGTATTCCTTCTTCGTGACAGTTTCCATAGCTGCAATTCAGTAATTATTTATTTAAATGTCTGCCCTCTTCCCCGAGAAGGACACATTGTCGCTTAGATATATATTCCAGCCAAATATGCATAACTTGTGTCTAATCACAAGGAAACATTATTTTAAAGTAAAAAATATTTTTCAGAGGGCTGTCTGCCTTCCACAGTAGTTTGTAAGCTCAGAGTGTCTGGGACCACACCTGACTTTAGGCGTTGTGAAATCTCAGACAGGCCTGGAATGATGGGTGTTGTGTATCAGGCCTATGCCTGGTTTTTCAGAAGAGTGAACGAATGCATGAATGGTGTGTACCTTTATCCAGATTCAGAGTGCTATCTGCTTGCTCACAGCTCCTTGTATCTTTTGTAAGATAGCTGGATCATTCAGACAAAAAAAAAAACTTAAATCTTCACTGTCTCTAGCCCTCCAGTTCTCTGTATTTCTCCTCTGAAGGATTTCTATTCTCGAACTTACAGTATCGTTTCTAACTTGGTTGTGAAGATTGCAATTAAGTTTACATGGTTCTGTCTTCCCCGTAGCTACTACAGAAGAATGGTCAGCTGTCCACGGTGAACGGCTTAGCTGAGCAAGGAGAGCTCGGCCTCCAGGAGGGAGCCCTGAATGGCCAGGAGGAGGAAGTCACTGTCACAGATGGTAAGTCACCTTGCCGGGGGCAACCAGGGGCTGGAGGACAAACAACACCTGCAACGGATCCCCGCAGAACAATAAAGACAGGCCTGGGTAGAATGGGCACTGTCATCCTACCTGGGGGTGGGTGATGTTGCCCACAAAAGCAATCAATTGATTGCAAAAAGAAGTATTTACCTGGCCATTTGCATAGCCCCCTGGGAGCTTATAGTAACGCTTGGGTATCGGAAGGGAAGTTGTTTAGTTGTTTTTCCTTTTCCTTAGGCATCCTTACCTGAAACTTCATGATCTTTTCGTTGTTGTTGTTATTGTTGCCTTATTCCAACTACTTGTCTGATGTCGAATGTGAATCTTGTTGGAAATGCTGAAGTCTTGGTTGCTTTCAGAGTCGGTATCTCTGACTCTAGAGTAGCCTACTGGCCTTGCGAAGATTTTTCTGGTAGGGTACATTTCAAGGTGCCTACCTCTTTGCCCAAACTATGATATGCTGCATGTGTTATAGCTCTTGAGCCCAGAGATCCTCAACAGGTGGTTATTGGAAAGCAGATCTGTGACCACGCTATCACTGGTTTGATTTCAGCCCATGGAGGGGCTGGGGAACCACACCTGGGGGTCAGAATCGAGCACCTTGACAAGTAGGTCTCTGGCGAAGGCCACGTGTTGGAGAAGAACCTTCCTCTGTTCCTGTTTCCGGTCTCGCTGTTCCATTTAGTCCTAAAGGAATCATTTAACCACTGCTGTTGAAGAGGCACAGGATGATCATTTTCCATAAGTGAACTCACGCTTACATGTAATGTGAATAAGACAAATGAAGGGAAAGTCTCGTGAAAGGAGACTGGCCATTGCCTCGGTGAGATGAGATTCTTCTAACATGTGGAACCTGTTTCTCCTCGTGTTCAATGCCCCTGTGGAGATGCTGCAAGCAGGGGGCTGCTTTTGAAGTTGGTGGGAATCCTGATCTTTCTGTAGCACCACAGGCAGCATATAAAGCTAGAAATACATACAGCCTCACAGAAAGAGGAGCTGCACGACCTAGTGCGAGAGTTTCAAATATAATTTCTACCAAAGTAATTGGAACGGCCCCAACTCAAATTCCAGAGTCCCACGCTCTGTCCTTCCCATGATAACTTTTGAATCACATCAAGCCACAGCCGTTTCGGAGCCTTCCATGGATGGGCAAGCCACCATGCCCTGTGCTTCAGGGAGGATGAAGAAAGCTAAGAAACGGTCCATCAGGGGAGACAAGCTAGTCTATGGAAGGCTCCCTAAGATGAAACTAAGGGGGACTTCCCTGGTGGTCCCGTGGTTAAGACTCCAGGCTTCGAATGCAGGGGGCACGGGTTTGATCCCTGGTCGGTTTGATCCCACATGCCACATGGCCAAAAAAAAAAAAAAAAAAAAAGGTTAAGACAAGGCAACATGTTGATTATCTAATGAATTTTGCAAGAGATGAGAGCTGCTCAGAGTTCTGGAGGAGCCCTCGTTTTAGGTCAGGGTGTGGGATAAGGTCTGGGGACCGAGGGGAGGCTAGGTTTAGATTTGTTGGGACTGGGCCTGCCAGCCGAAGGGAGGAGAAAAAGAACAGCCAACGCTTCACAAGCTTTTATTATGGGTCCTGGAACCGTGCCTTTTTGTGCAGTATGGCCTCTAGCGGTAACCCTGTGAGACAAGTCCTATCTCGATTCAAACCCAGATCAGCAGATTTCCAAGCACGAGCTCTCACCCGCTGTGCGGGGCACGTCCACAGGCTCGCCCGCTGGGATGGCGTAGTCTGAGCAAGGGGTAGAATGAAAACCCAGAAGGGAAAATGCGCTGGGTGGGAGGGCTCTTCTGAAAGGCAAGTGGCTTCAGAAAGTATTTTGGCAATGTGGGATCACTGAAATATGCCCCCAAGGGAGTGTCCGGCCAGGCCTTTTAATCTGATCTGGTGTGGAGTGTTGATAAGAGAAGGGAGGGGCTTCAGTGATGCCCTTGTTTCCATACAATCCTAGGTAGCGTGGAAATCCTTTCTAATCTGTGGCCTGTTTACTGGAGTTCCGCTGGCTACCTTCGTTTAGTCCAGATGTAATTTCTTTCACTTTTCAGCCATGTGTTTAAACGCTGATTTTTACGGAAAGTGATTCTGTTCCCATCCTGTGATTATTCCATTGTCTCCCTGAGCCTACCATGGCCTTGGGGACCTGAGCAAATACAGATGCCTCTTGCAGGAAGAGTGGTAATTAATATACCTTGTCCTTCACAAGATCCTGAAAAGGCCTGCGGGCCTAGAAAGGACCCCCATGTGGCCCAGCGCTGCAGAGGCCACCACCCAGAGACATTTCCGGAGGCTCTGCCTTTGGGATGAGCTTTTACTGTTTTAAGCAGAACTGTTATTGCTTTGGCTTGTTAGGGTGTTTCTGAGGCATCCTGGTACACTTGTTTTTATTGTTTTTTCTTTTCCTATTTTGTCTGCCTAGCAATGCAAATGCAGAAAATTCTTTATGTTAAATTATTAAACAGTATTTTTTCATGCTTTTCTTTTGACATAGGTGATAACCTGTGGTTAGAGTTTATGTATTTCTAGGAATCCGTGTTCTACATGGCAGCTTACTGTAATGTAAACGAAGGCATAATTTGGTATGTAATGCTTATTTGTAGATTTGGTGGGCCTTGGTTTCTACTCTTGCCCACTTCAGTAAGGAAAGATCTGAGCCATCCTGGTCCCTGGGAGGACTGGCCAAGAGTGGAATTTGGTCCTGCCATAGGTGGATCGTTGGATGGGAGAAAACTACAAACGAGGGGCATTCCTGCTCGCGGGGTTTTAATTTAAAGTGACAGACAATATTTAGACAAATGTAGAATGCAAAATATTCTTCTACCTTGACTTGCTCTCTTTCTGAAACCAGAAATACTGGTAATTCAGAACCAATCCTCTTCCTATAATGAAAATGAAATCCTGTTTCCCTGTAAACTTTCTTTAAATGATAGAAAAAGGGATCTGCTTACTAAATATTTTCAAAACTATGCAGTAGGGTTCAGATATATATATATATATATATACACACACACACACACACACATATATCTATATATAGATATATACATACACACAGCTTGAAGATTATATAATTTCAGGGGCCATCTTTTAGAGAGTATGAAAATGAAATCCTGTTTCCCTGTAAACTTTCTTTAAATGATAGAAAAAGGGATCTGCTTACTAAATATTTTCAAAACTATGCAGTAGGGTTCAGATATATATATATATATATATACACACACACACACACACATATATCTATATATAGATATATACATACACACAGCTTGAAGATTATATAATTTCAGGGGCCATCTTTTAGAGAGTATACAGTCAGGCATGAAAACAAATATTTATTAAAATGAAAAAAAAAGAATTCACAACAAGTTACTTTAGCCTTGGAGTTAGTCCCTTTTTTCTGAGTTCTTTTTAGGCAATTTATCATTTATCACAATGCTTATACAGAAATACAGCCTTTTCCAAACCAGAAAGTTCTATCCAGCCATGCCACGCCTAGCATTCACAGGGGCTGCACAAGTGCCATTAGTTTTGTGGAAAATCTGCTCCTGCTGATTTTAATCTCTTCTGCTGGAAAGATTAAAAAAAAAAAGAAGACCCCTCCCAACCCAGATTGTCATTTGTTCTATAGTCTATCGTTTATATGGTTTTCTATGAGTTTCTATGGGTGCCTGAACAAGAATGATTTTTAAAACATTATATCTCAGTCTGGGTCCAACTTTAGATTTCAAATTTTTGCAAATTAAAACTTTTAGATTTTTCTTTTTTTGATTCAGTCTTAGTATCTGTTGCGCAGATTATTTTCTTTCCAAACAGATGGGGAAATTAAGTATTACAAAATCAAAAACTTAGCTCTTTTTTTTTAAACTTAATTAATTTATTTGTTTATTTTTGGCTGCGTTGGGTCTTCGTTGCTGCACGTGGGCTTTCTCTAGTGGCGGAGAGCGGGGGCTACTCTTCATTGTGGTGTGTGGGCTTCTCATTGAGGTGACTTCTCTTGTTGTGGAGCATGGGCTCTAGGAGCATGGGCTTCAGCAGTTGTGGCATGCAGGCTCAGTAGTTGTGGCTCGCGGGTTCTAGAGCACAGGCTCAGTAGTTGTGGTGCACAGGCTTAGTTGCTTGTGGCATGTGGGATCTTCCTGGACCAGGGCTTGAACCCCTGTCCCTTGCATTGGCAGGTGGATTCTTAACCAGTGCACCACCAGGGAAGTCCCAAGACCTCTTTATTTTGATAATAACATATTTGTTAAAGTGCCTACTGAACTCATTGCCATATACGAGTTAATCATGTGACTGTGATCTTGTACATTTGAATTGCATCATTTACAAGGCAGTTATTTTTGGGGTTCTTTGAGATTTGTCTTTCTGCAGAGTAGCTACAGCAAACATTGTAAAGCCTGTGAATGTTATGTTTTCTCCATCCTTCACAGGTCACATTTGCTTGTGTGAAAGAAGAAACACACAATGGTGGTCCTCTCCTTGCTTTTTCAATTTTTGTCCACATATGTCTTATACTAGTTGCATACCCTGAGTGAGGGCATTTACACCAGCAGCGATGGAGCTGCAGCTGGGAGCTCTGCCCTTGGCATTTGCTACTCTGGGGTCAGCCGCAAATATCAGCCAGCAAACTGGGGGAACAGCCTTTGCTATGCTGACCAGAATGGTGCGGAGGCTGCTTAAGGAACTATGCACGTGAATCACTGCACGTGATTTCTCTGACCTGGGAGGCGAGCCTGGAAAACATCCTCTCACCCCCAAGAAAAAATAGCCCCCCGCGCCAAAAAAATCTTGTCACTTAAAGCAGAAGTCTTTAAGAGAGTGTGTTCCTTATCCTTCTCAAGGTTCTACTTTTCTACATCCTGGTATTTTCCCTGCAGATACAGTAACAAAAATGGAGGATCCGTTGCTCAGTTATCTATAAGCTGAATGTGCAGCACTGTGGAGAATTTCATGTTTCTAACGGTGCTGAATGTCATTGTCTTGGCCTTTATTGAATTTGCTGTTTGAACCTGGCAGCTTCTGGTGTACAGTGCCTTTGGGATATGGGAAGGCCAGAGATTACTGCCAAGTGATCACAGCCCTCCCCGTGGATCTTGTTACCTTACAAAAAATCCATTTGGCAGTTAAAAAGTTGTTATTTGCTTTCTGATCATTTAATAACTTTATGTGAAGAGTGAGTACCCCAAGTGCTGCTCTAGGTTGCTGTTACAAGATGACCCTCCAAAATACTTGTTTTTCTATGATACAGTTTTCCCAAATGGGAAGAAATGTTTTTATGAGTCAATCCCTTTTCTCCTTCAGTTTGTGACATAATTGGTACCTTGTTAGTATTCTCATGAAGACATGTGTGTTGCACAAATACTACCCTCCATGCCTCCTTTATTTTCTCTACATCAGTTGTCAACATCTGGCGTTCAGTATGCCTGTCTCTTACCTCCCACCTCTGCTAAAATATAAGAACCATGAGAGCAGAGATTTCTTGGGATGGGGGGTCGGGGTGGGATCTATATGTTTCAGTGTTGAATCCTCTGAGCCTAGAACAGTGTCTGACACATAGTAAGTGCTCAAAAAAATATTTGAATAAGCGAAGACACAGTTTTAAATTAGAGTTAACAATATTACATTTTCACTCATATGGGAGAGGAGGATCTGTTTGCTTTTCCCTTTATATCAATTCATTCCCTACGTAAATACCAGAGCTTTCTAGATGTATCCAAGGCTCCCTTTCCTCTGTGGCATCAGCACTGACAAAGCTGGTACTTTTCAGTGCTGGGCTCTCACAGGCGCCCACCATTGGTTATCCAGGTGTTGCCTGGAAACATGAAATCAGACCCTGACCTGCCTGCAATTAAATAAGAACGCCCAGTGATGCTATGAAATATGAGGGCTGGATAGACAGAGAGGGGTCTCCCTTCCAACACTTTGGTACTTCAAATACAATATTAATACATGACATTTTCTCAAGCTGTATCCTGTTTTGTAATGTTTTGAAACACTCACAAAATGGGCCTTGAACTTAGGCAAAAGTCCTACAGTCTGCACTTTCTGGGAACTGGTTTTAATTCAGTCCTCTGCTCCACAGCAATATTTTTAGCGTGCCTCTCTGAAATTAGTTATGTCATTGACAAATTTCTGGTACAAATACTCTACTGCTTTCATCTTTAAAGAAACACAGATTTATTTTTCAGTAACTAACATCCAAGCTATATAGAGCTTTTTTCCCTCTGAAATCTATTTAAGTCTGACAGTACAATGAACCTTTATTTTTGTTCTAACTTGAAAATTTGGGGTGGGGTGGGTAAAGGAAGAAGGAGTAAGACTTCTATCCATCCTCCCTCCCTTTTATAATCAGTTCATTCCAGGAGAGTAAAACACGGGCGAGACTGCTTTTCTCAGTGTTTCTCTGTGTGACCTTGAATACGTCCCTTTATCTCATTGAGCAGCAGTTTTCATCTGGAAAATGAACATCCTTGTCCGTCTCTGAAATTCTGTGACTGAGGCACATCAGCAGTACTGGTAATATAGGCATTAAAAAAAACAATGATGGGGCTTCCCTGGTGGCGCAGTGGTTGCGCGTCCGCCTGCCGATGCAGGGGACGCGGGTTCGCGCCCCGGTCCGGGAGGATCCCACATGCCGCGGAGCGGCTGGGCCCGTGAGCCACGGCCGCTGGGCCTGCGCGTCCGGAGCCTGTGCTCCGCAACGGGAGGGGCCACGGCGGTGGGAGGCCCGCGTACCGCAAAAAAAAAAAAACAACCAATGATGGATTAACTGTTGAAGATATGCAAGTGACTTTAGGCAGGTGGGAATCCACTTGGCAATTTCATTATGCCTTTTAATAAAAACACTTTTACGTTTTTTCTTTTTAGTTTGATCTTAAAAGACATCTTCTAGATTTGAAGTTTTTACTTTAATGAACAAAAAATTCAAAAGGGGGACTTCCCTGGTGGCGCAGTGGTTAAGAATCCGCCGCCAATGCAGGGGACATGGGTTCGAGCCCTGGTCCGGGAAGATCCCACATGCCGCGGAGCAGCTAAGCCCGTGCGTCACAACTACTGAGCCTGCGCTCTAAGAGCTCACGAGCCACAGCTACTGAGCCCACGTGCCACAGCTACTGAAGCTCACACGCCTAGAGCCCGTGCTCCGCCACAAGAGAAGCCGCCGCAATGAGAAGCCCGCTCACTGCAACGAAAGAGTAGACCCCACTCGCCACAACTAGAGAAAGCTCGCGCACAGCAACAAAGACCCAACACAGCCAAAAATAAGTAAATTTAAAAAAAAAAGTTCAGGAGGGGAAAACATTCAAGAATGTCTCCATATGTAATTATTTAGGTATGAAAGAAAGATAAGGAGCTTCATAAATGTGGCCACAAAGTAATGTTTTTCTCCCCCTACATGGGAGGAGATCAGAATCATGTAATAGGGGTTGGTTCTGGCCCAGAATGAGTGCAAGATGTTGATAAATGCCGTAAAGAGTGTCAGTCAATCTGAAATTACTGCAAAGACTTACCTATAAAGGGCTGTAATTTTGAGGCTACTCCAGGGCACCCACGAATAGGATGGATGCTCTGGCCCACTTGAGGAGGAGTGTAGGTAAGATGGCCTATAGCTTGTCCAAGTAACATACCAAGATTCAGACCCTTTCCCTGGGAGGGATAGAGGCAGTTAACGGTTTTCTAATGGCAACTAAGCCAAGAAAGGAAACATTAAATTTAGCATTTTATTTATTTAATACAAATCCTTTAGGGGACTTCCCAGGCGGTCCAGTGGTTAAGACTCCATGCTTCCACTGCAGGACGTACGGGTTCAGTCCCTGTTGGGGGAAATAAGATTCTGCGTGCTGTGCGGCACAGCCAAAAAAAAAAAAAAAAAAAATTAGGTTTTTGACATTTAGGTCTGAAAGACATTCTTAAAACAGCTCCAGTTTCACCTAATACAGCAACCCCCAAATGGTCCTGGCAATGTATATTCTAGAGCACAATGTCCCTATATTATATGAAAGGACGCTTTGATAACATAAATCCTTTGATCTATGTTTGTATATATCTCTGGAAGGTATATTCTCTGAGCGTAAGTTCTACAACTTTTTAGCCTATCAGTTGAGTCTTATTCTTGAGCACCATGCTTTGAATTTTTACAAACTGTTTTTGTAATTAATGTGTCGGTACAGTGTGATATCAAGTAGTCCCCCCCCCGCCCCAGTTAACAACGCATGCATTATTTTGGTGAAAATTGATATATGCTGGATTGAATTAATTGAATGAACTGGTTGCTTTAATGTGTCTTAAACCAGACATGCAGTATTTAGACTGACACCAAGCACCAGGCAGTTATCCTGCTGTATTAGTTTGCTCGGGCTGCCATAATAATATATCACAGAATGGGTGGCTTGAATGTCAGAAATTTATTTTCTCACCAAGATCAAGGTGCCCTCAGGTTTAGTTTCTCTGAGGCCTCTTCGTGGCTTGTGGATGCCGGCTTCTCGCTGTGTCCTCACCACTGGACCGCAGGGAATTCCCATGACCTTGGAGTTTATGCAGTAAATTTTTGTGAGCAGGGCTATGTTTTCTGGAGGGATTAGAAGTAAATTCTGTCACCCAGAATTTGGTCTTTCCTCTGTGTGTGCCCATCCCTGTTGTCTCTATGTGTCCTAATCCCCTTCTAGAAGGCACCAGTCAGAGTGGATTCGGGTCCACCCTTACAGTCTCATTTTAACTTAGTCACCTCTTTAGAAACTTTCTCTCCAAATACAGCTATGTTCTTATGTGCTGGGGCTTAGAGCTTCAACATACAAATTTGGAGAGGATGCAGTTCAGCCCGGGACACCTGCCTTTATGATTGTCAGCTGGAAAGCCAGGTTTGGGACCAGGAAGCCTCCGTGGGAAGGAACTCTGAGGCTGTCTACGCCAGGGTCCTGCCCCCGCTAAGAAGGCTCTTCTGCTTAAACACGGGAAGGTCTGGGGAGTTTCTCCATAAAAGGAAACCAGTTATTCCACTGGAGTGAGAATATGCCTCCTCCAGCTGCCTTCTGGGACTACATAGAACAAACTCACCTCCCTTTTCCACATCGCGGCCCTCTAAGTATTTGAAAACATTTATCGTGTCTCTCCTTTCATCTTTTCTCTTCTAGGCAGAACCTTCCCAGAGAAGACAGGCTGTCTCACATTCAAAGAAAAATGCCAGGGCTGATATATATATTTCAGATATGGATGTGCTTGATGGAAGCTTGCCAAGCATAACGGGGTTTTAATTTCAATATTCCCACTTTGAAAGAAGAGTTTATTTCTCAGACTCTTTAAAACACGAGAACAGCTTAGTTTGCTTTAAACCAAGGATTACGTACTGAAAGAATTGATTGGAGGAGAGAAGTAAATTGATTCAGAAGTATATAAAGGAGTTCCCCTATCAAGGATGTTGCTAAAGGAACTACTGCCAAATAGAATGAAGACGATAGAAGAAAATATCCATACACGTTGGTACTTCTAACGCTGGAATCCTTAGTCGCCCTTTTGGTACTTCACCCAACATGATCATAAGCAGACAGCCTTTACGTGATAACAGTAGCTAGAGATAAGAATAAGAGAAATCCCACTTTTCAAGTCATTGTTAGTTGTAAATAAAGTGGAAGGTCGAAAAGGTCTCCTTAGCAGAGCCACGGTTTGCCCCTAAGCAGCCTCTTGCAGAGCCCCTGGGATTCACCTAAAGCTCTGTGGCCTCACTTAGGAAGCTCAGTATACGGAAATGTGATGTCTTCCTCATGCTTGTCAAATCTTGGCCCTGACCGTTCCCCCAGTTGTGTTAATTTCTGATCAGTGTTCTAACACAGTAGGATTCTATCCGTGTCATCTTGATAAATGTATTACTATTGGCATCTGATGCTATTCTGATCTTAATCCCTTGGTTGGCTCATTATCTCACGGAGTCCTTTTTGTCCTCAGTGTTCGGAAGATCAAACAATGAGGGATCTCCATGTGAATCCACTTATTCAACATGCTGGGTTCCTGTGACCTCTTTCCGTCTAGAAACTCACTCACGCACTTCATTTGTAGGAAGTCATGTCTTCCATTTCCCTCTTTTTCTTTGCTCTCTTTTCGAGATTACTATTATTCAGATTTTAGAACTTCTAGAATGGTTCTAAGTAAAACTTTTTTTTTCTCTAGTTTGTATCTCTTTACTCTGGGAGAACGTCCTCGAGAATAGATTTCATCTTGTCACTATATTTTTAATTTCTAAGAACTGATTTTTTTGTTCTAAACATTCATTCCTCTTTTTTTTTTTTTTTTTTTTTTGGACTGTGCTGAGTGGCTTGCGGGATCTTAGTTCCTCGACCAGGGAGACTGAACCTGGGCCCTCAGCAGTGAAAGCTGGGAGTCCTAACCATTGGACCGCCAGGGAATTCCCATGACCTTGGAGTTTATGCAGTAAATTTTGGTGAGCAGGGCTATGTTTTCTGGAGGGATTAGAAGTAAATTCTGTCACCCAGAATTTACTCTTTGTCTAGGCAGTGAATTCTACCTTGACTTTAAAAAGAGATATACTTTTAACAATCACACTCTAGATTTGTAGAAAAGTTGTCTTTACAAGTAAATTTTAATTCATGTGACTACAGGTTAAATAAATTTATTACTCCTGCAAGTGTAAATTTTTGCTTTGCAATTACTTTTGAAGCCAGTCTAAATATACTAGCTGACCTTTTAAGTAAAAAAAAAAAAAAAAAAAAAAAAAAAAAAAGTCATTTTAAGCACTTTATCATTGTGTATGATTACAGTAAAAGTTGCTGGGAAAATAATAGATTCAAATATATTAACTCAAATTAAGAGATAATGAAAGAGACAGATGTACCAATTAAATCTATCGATGGCCATTTAATATTTAATTCCTTGCCGCTTAGAGACCAGCAGGAACTCATGTGTAGTCAAACCAAGTTAGGATTATTTAGCCTGCTGCACCAAGGGAGGATTCTAGGCATGGGTGGCTCAGTGATGGAGTAATGTGGGAGGTGGGAGGGCTTTATTATAGGATTT
The DNA here is from genome assembly GCF_002837175.3 of Physeter macrocephalus. Taxonomy (NCBI): domain Eukaryota; kingdom Metazoa; phylum Chordata; class Mammalia; order Artiodactyla; family Physeteridae; genus Physeter; species Physeter macrocephalus. The sequence continues at coordinate 15,008,182 of NC_041223.1, read as the reverse complement.
GGGCTTATGCTGGATGATTCTGAGAAAACAAAGGAGTCATCTCTAGATTGGATGCTGAAGTAAGGGCAGTTCTGTGATTGGATAGCTTGGTTGTTTCTGTCCAGGAGGCAAGGAGATGGAAGCAGAGCTAGAATTGTCATTGCAGGGGACTTCCCTGACGGTCCAGTGGTTAAGACTCCACGCTTCCAACGCAGGGGGTGCACGTTGCACCCCTGGTCGGGGAACTAAGATCCCACATGAATTGTCATTGGGAAATGAGTTAGCATAAAGGAGAGATGTGCAGTTATTTTTGTAGTTTTAGAAGTTGTGCTCTGGCCATATGTGGCTGTTGAGCCCTTGGAATGTGGCTGGTCCTATTTGAGATGTGTTCTACATGTGAAATGGTACAAAACAGGAATGTAAAATATTTCCCTAATAATTTTTCTTATTGAGTACCTATTGACGTAACTGGACATACTGGGTTTGATAAAATATATTAAAATTAACCTCAAATGTTTATTTTTATTCTTTTTAATGTGACTACCGGAAAATTTAAAGTCAGGAATTCCCTGGCAGTCCAGTGGTTAGGACTTGGCGCTTTCACTGCCCGGGAGGCAACTAAGATCCCGCAAGTCATGCTGGGTGCCCAAAAAAATGAAAGAAAATTTAGTCTTGCATGTGGCTTGCTGACGGGCTCACATCACAATTCAGATGGGCAACTGTGGAATGTCAGTGGGTCTTGGGTAGGTAATCATCATTATTTCTTCCCAGTGTGAACCTTCAGCTGGCCCCTCGCTCCCACTCCTTTTGAGAAAGACTTCAGGCAAATCAAAGATTGTCTCATTCTCTTCTGAAAAATCGAGAGGGAGCCTCAGGTTAATTACTTTTAGTGCAAGATGATGCTTCTCTTATTAGGATGCATTTCTGAGAAATTGATGATAAAGGGTATTCTTGCTTTTTATAGAAGTATTTTTCAAAGGACTTTTTAAAATGAGGCTTAACTATATTTAAAGCAGTATTTCTCAACCTTCTTTTCATTACTGCTGCCCTGCCCCACTGAGTCTTTTCAGACATTTTTTTTCCCTAGCGGTCCCCCCACCTGCCTAAAATTTTAATAGAAGAGATATACTGTATATCAGTTTATGTAATATCTATATCTATCTAAATATGTATGTATATATATACATATAAATATACACACACATACACACACACACACACACACATATATATATATAAAATCTGTGCTTCATATATAAAGAGTAAGATGAACCATGAACCAATTTTTACCCCATGGGGGAATGTATAGTTTAAAGTAAGCACAAAAGCTAACATTTATTATGCTTTTAGAATGCACTCAGTAGTGCTGAGGCTAACCTTTATTTGCACCTCAGAATAACATTAGCATGGGTGGTGTATTTATTCTCCCATCAGTTGAAGCCCAGAGCCCAGAGATTTAAAAGATATTTTACCCCGGCCATATTGCTATCAGAAGAACCAGAACTACAGCTAGTTTTTCAACACTTTGGAATCTTCTTTAGACTAAACCAAAGATGAGAGTTCAGAGTCCTAAGAGGAATAGAAGAGTTGAACACAAGGCGCTCAGGAAAGAATTTGAAAGCTATGCAAATACTTGACCAAATTTGGTAGTGAAACACCTTTTTGCTTATTTCCTAATTTTTAAAAGATCACACTTTGACTTTAATCTGCTTTCAGCTTGCTAATTTATATATTCCATGATTGGGAGTTGATCATGGTTTAGACTGCCTTGCATTTTTAATGGAAAATCGGAGGTATTGCTCTAAGGTTCAAAGTCCAGCAGTGCTGGACCACCCTGTGCAAGCCCAAGCTGGATGTCAAATGTGCCTGCATTCTAACCGTGAAAGTAACAGAGGTTGTTGTCGAAGATGTGTAAAGTGTAGGAAAATATCAGGGCAGAAATTGCCCATAATTCCACTGTGGTTGGCTTTCGTTAGTTTTCTTTCTGGGCTCTTTTTTTCCTCACCCTCACTTATGTGCAGATATATATGCATTTTGGAAAGCAAAGCTAAGATTATATTGAATATATAGTTTATATATTGAACAAAGAGGTGTGTGGCTTTCTATATCAATGTAAGCATTTCTCCTTGTCATTAACTGCTTCAAACATGTTGTTTTGCCAGATAGTCCACTGAAGAGTTAAATGTACTATTTTCCTAGTATTGGAACACTTAGGTTCTTTAAATATTATATGTCCCAAGCAGTTAAATTTTCATACATAAATCTATACTTTCATTTGGTATAGCTAATAAAAGCAGAATTGCCAAAGCAAAAAATATAAAAACATGTGAATTCAATAAGAGGAGAAATAAACTTATTCTGCATCACTTTTATTACTTGGATTGAGTTTTTAAATAATTTTCCCCTTGACTGGTTTTTTTTTTTCTTTCTTTTTTCTTTTTTTTGGATAAATTATCTTGTTAAGTGACTTTTAAATCCCCCTTAGCTTTTCTATTGTATTACAATAGTCCCTTTGAGGAGCTAGTCTTCAGATTATTTGTCTTGAGGATTTTGAATCAAAATAACCATGTCTACACAAACATGTCCAACTCAACTGGACCGTAAAATCCAATTAGCTGGTATTTGTCTGTGTTCGTAGCAGAGCAGCAGAGACTTGAAAATACATTGAGCCCAGGAGAACCTGCCCAGTGCATTTAATTCAGTGTATATATTCATCTTCTTCATGGTTATTAGTTTGCAGCAGCTTCTAACTCAACCTGAGATTATCTCTGAAGCATTTTAAAGGAGTAACAGTGCATAGATGCTCCTTTAGCTCTCACCTGCCCTTTCCAGCCAGAGGAAAAGTGACCTCACTGGGTTTGGGTTTATCTTCCTCTGAGTGTAAAACTGGGGTGAAAAGAGAACAGAAGGATGGGGTGTTGGGCGGGGGCTGAATTTGGTGTGCGTCCAAGTCGACAGTTCCCAGTGTTGCTCAGTTTGGGGTTAAATACTCACGCCTCCTTGGAAGAAGTTAATGAACGTAGCGTCAGTGCTGATCCTGGTGTCTTGGTCCTTGTCTTTATTGCAGCGTTTTGTCCACTAGTCCAGCCTCCCCTGACTGCGAGGCTTCCTCAGCTCGCGTCCTGAGTCACCACTTTGTGAGTTGTGTCCGACTGTTTCTGCTATTTCCATCTGCTAATCCTCTCCACTTTGGGCTTCTGATGCCATTTTCTCCTTGATGGCCGCTAATCTCTGTCCATTCTCAGAGCCCTTCTTTAGATTCCTCTTCCTCAGGGTTCCAGACCTTTGACTTCACCTGCCTCACACCATTCCGATGATCTCAGATGCACGTGGCTGCTGCTGCCTTCCTTCATCCAACAGTGGGTGATGTAACTTGACTCCTTCCTCTCCTTGGTCACCACGGTTTCCATCAATTTTATTTCTAGAGCATCTTCCTCCTTGTCGTTACTGCCTGGTTACTTTTTCTAAATCACAGTTCAAATTTTGTGCCACCAACTCTGCTCTAAAACCTCCAATGGTTCCCTGCAGCCTCCAGAACTCATACAAAATTCTTTTTTTTTTTTCTTAAAAAAACAGCTTTAATGAAATATTCACGTACCATGCAATTGATCCACTTAAAGTATAATGTCTGAGACTTCCCTGGTGGCGCAGTGGTTAAGAATCCGCCTGCCAATGCAGGGGACACGGGTTCGAGCCCTGGTCTGGGAAGATCCCACATGCCGCAGAGCAACTAAGCCCGTGCGCCACAACTACTGAGCCTGTAAGCCACAACTATTGAGCCCACGTGTCACAACTACTGACGCCTGCGCACCTAGAGCCCGTGCTTCACGACAAGAGGAGCCACCACAATGAGAAGCCCGCTCACCGCATCGAAGAGTAACCCCGCTCGCCGCAACTAGAAAAAGCCTGCATGCGGCAATGAAGACCCAATGCAGCCAAAAAAAAAAAAAAAAAGTATACATGTCAGTGGTTTTTAGTATATTCACAGAATTGTACCACCATCACCACAGTCAATTTTAGCACATTTTCATTTCCTCGTAAAGAACCCCCTTACCTGTTAGCAGTCTTTCCAACTCTTTGGTTCTGAGTAACCGCTAGTCCACTTTATGTCTTTATAGATTTGCCTGTTTCTAATGGAATTAAATAGTATGACACTGTGTGCTCTTTTGTGACTAGCTTCTTTCACTTAGCAATATTTTTTCAGTGGTTCTCCATGTTATAACATGTATAAATAGTTCATTTCTTTTTGTTACTGAATAATGTTCCATTGGAAAGATAAACCAGATTTTATTCTTCCATGCATCAGTTGATGGACATTTGGGTTGCTTCTACTTTTATGCCTGCTATAAATAATGCTGCTACCAATATTCTTGTACAAGTTTTTGTGTGGACATAGGTTTTCACTTTTCTTGGGTATATATCTAGGAGTAGAATTGCTGGGTCATACGGTAAATCTACGTTTAACATTTTGAGGAATTGCCAGACTGTTTTCCAAAGCAGCTGCACCTTTTACATTCCCACTACCAATGTATGAGGGTCCAGTGTCTCCTTTCTTTGTTATATTGTCTGTCTTTTTGATTACAGCCATCCTAGTGAGTGTGAATTGATATCTCATTGTGGGGTTTGATCTGCATTTTCCTAATGGCTCACGAGGTTGAGTATCTTTTCACGTGCTCATCAGTCATTTGTGTTATCTACCTTAGAGGAACGTCTACTCAGATCCTTCATCCTTTCTTTTTTTGGCCACGCCGCACAGCTTGTGGGATCTTAGTTCCTTGACCAGGGATTGAACCCGGGCCATGGCAGTGAAAGCGCTGAGTCCTAACCACTGGACGGCTGAGGAATTCCTGATCCATTTTTTAATTGGGTTATTTGTTACAAAGTTCTTAAGATGTCATTCAAAGCCCTTCATAATCTGGCCTCCCATGTAATCTTTCTTGTCTCATTTCCAGTTATCACCTCTGTCCCTCCCTTCTCCTGGTCTCCCCAAGTAGACTCTGAGCCTGTAGCTATAAAGGACTCACTTATATTCCCTAAATGTTGTGCTCCGTCATGCCTTTCCGCATGCTGTTCCCTCTGTGGGACTGCCTTCCTGTGGGCCTCAGGTAGGGCTATCCCCTCACATCCCCCATCCTTTCAGAGGCTAGCAGAGATGTTACCTGAGGTGGGTTAAACTGGAGCGTACCTACTTCTTCCTTTGGGTGTGTCTACCACCCAAGACTGAGCTCCCCTAGGGGCTTAGCATAATTAACGTGGAGCAAGAACTTGGTAAATATTTGTTGAATGAACCATGAAGTTTTGGGAAAACACTTTTTTTGTCATCCACTCATTTATGATATTGGTAAACATTTTCCCATCATTTTTGCTTTGGGTGATGACGTCTTCCTCTAAAAATTCTGATGTAACAGAAACAAGCAAATAGGGAATGAAAGTAGTAACCAAAGAAAGTTGCCTGCATTGTACACTGACCTCAAGTCTGATCTTTACTCCAGCGTTTATCCTGATTGATGACCTTTCTTTGTAAATCCAAGACACACAGCGGCTTATCGGGCAGCCGAGCCACATGCCCTATCCTTGATTACTCTTCAAGGTGGAGGGAGGTCAAGGAGGACTGTCTGCTGAGAGAGGCAACAGCTTGCCACGTGATCTCTTGCTCTGCCTCCTGGTTTAAACCACCACTCCAAGAATTATTAAACGGGCTGTGTCACTGTCTTCACCAGTGTCTTGAAAAGAAACAAAGTTTATGCACCAAAGCTGAATAGCAATACATTTACCTTTTTAAATGTTGTTTTTAAATTTTTATTTATTTATGTTTGGCTGTGTTGGGTCTTCATTGCTGCACACGGGCTTTCTCTAGTTGCGGCGAGCAGGGACTACTCTTCATTACGGTCCGCGGGCTTCTCGTTGCAGTGACTTCTCTTGTGGAGCATGGGCTCTAGGCGTGCGGGCTTCAGTAGTTGTGGCTCACAGGCTCTGGGCACGCAGGCTCAGTAGTTGTGGCGCGCGGGCTTCGTTGCTCCGCGGCACGTGGGATCTTCCGGGACCAGGGCTCAAACCCATGTCCCCTGCACTGGCAGGCGGGTTCTCAACCACTGCGCCACCAGGGAAGCCCTGGACCTTGTGATGTTTCTTCCATTCAGCTCAGGCGAACAGCTGATGCCTGTCCTATTGTTAGAGTTTGGGCTTTTTAGAAAGGAAAGGAGCTGGTGGCACAGCCAAGCAAGGTGAGAATCAACAGATGCACCCAGAACTTGAATATGTGTATTTCAGGTGGCGCCAGATGATAGCCATCTGCGGCCCCCAACTGCTGGTGCTGAGAAATGATGCAGAGCTGGGAGGTCAGATCCCGGAGGTAGCCCAGGCCGATACACACCCTTGGGAAGGCTGTAGACCACTCATTTAATGTAGAGTGGTCTACATTAAATGCAGCCTTCAGGGTCGGCTTTATCCATGATTTGCACAGCTAGGACTCTCGAGGGTTGGGGGTGGGGTGGCGGAAGAGAGGAATGTGGAGCTGCCCCGACCCCTTAACTCTATGGACTGCACAGGGACCATTAGCACCAGCAACGTTTCACACACACCAGACCCTCACTGTAATTGAAGCAATTTGTGAACCAAAGTGAAGGCTCTGCTAGGGAAGATAAAGGTTAGGAAACTGCTAAGTGGCTCACTCTGGGAATCAGCTCCCAGGCCTCAGGACAAGGCGCATCACTCCCTGTTCCCACTTGGACGTATGGCCAGGCTGGGTGTTCGCCGGAACATGAGGGAAATCCAATCTATGGAGGCTGAAGCTGATTTCTGTAACAAGGTCTGGTTGCCAGCAACGGTGCCGCCTTAACCTTGCTCGGTGTAGGCCTGATAGGGTGCGTAGCTCCCCCTGGTGGCCAGAGGGAGCAACTACGGGCCATGCCAGCCAACACGTCTGTCCTCATTAGTATTTTCTTTTCTTTTAATTTTTTTTTTTTTTTTTTTTTTTTTTTTATTCTTGGCCGCGTTGGGTCTTCATTGCTGCACGCGGGCCTTTTCTAGTTGCAGCAAGTGGGGACTACTCTTCGTTGCGGTGCACAGGCTTCTCATTGCGGTGGCTTCTCTTGTTGCGGAGCAGGGGGCTGTAGGCGTGCTGGCTTCAGTAGTTGTGGCATGTGGGAGTAGTGTGGCTCGTGGGCTCTAGAGTGCAGGCTCAGTAGTTGTGGCGCACGGGCTTAGTTGCTCCACGGCATGTGGTGTCTTCCCGGACCAGGGCTTGAACCCGTGTGCCCTGCATTGGCAGGCGGGTTCTTAACCACTGCGCCACCAGGGAAAGCCCTTATTAGCCTTTCTTGATAATTCTGTTCCCCTCCCCCCTCCTTTTTCCGGTGCCCACTCTGGTCCACTCCAAGCCCCCCACCTTCCTCCCAGCCCCCGAGCAATGATGAACAAAATCTTCATTGCCTGAAGAAAAAAAGCAATAGTAAACCTTTCTTTTGTTTACTTAGGGGGAGAGCCTGTGCTAATGGGGTCAGACAGGCAAGGCTTGAAGAGATAAAAAGGATGAAAAAAGAAACAAACCCAGGAGGGCTTAAATGGAAATAGTGTGTCAAAATCGTAAGAACCCCCCAACTTATCACTTATCCTGTGTCTTTATATAGAACAAATCTGAAGTTTCAGTGAAAAAAAAGATTTTACAAGTTTAGGGCTTCTTGAAAATTTCTGAACTTTAAATGTCGGTTCTGACTGATTTTCATGCTGTGTGCCTGTATGTTAGAGATGCCGTAGTGTCTCTAAATTGGAATACGGCATAGTTTGATCTGAAAGTTTAACTAACTTCTACCACGTCTTGGCGGGGGCGGCGAAGGGCGGGGAACAGATGTAATGCTCAAGTATTTGGACTTTGAAAAAGTTGCCTGGACCAAGTGTTGAAGACACATGTTCGCCTTGTAACAGCCCTTCTCAGAGAGTTCAGGAAACAGGACAACTGAGGGCTGCCAACCCCAGATCAGTGCAGAGTGTGTGCCTGTGTGAGAAGCAGATGGTGAAAATATAAAAAGCTATAGGTACTAAAAAGGAAACAGCATTTTTGCACCTGATCAGCCTCTAAACAAGCATAAGGGTACGGAACCCAGTCTTTTTTTTAAATGGCAGTGGAGTTTAATATCTGTGTAGTTATTTCCTTTAAGTAATATTAAGAGCTAAGAGACAGAAGTAAATCGGTGCCAGGAATGAAGTAACGGTTTAGATAAAATGCCGCTGACTCTGGTCTTATTCATCCCAGGAACTCGGAAACCCTCCCTGGGTCTCTCTGCAGAGCCTTACTGACCACGAACAGAGGCCAGCTACAGGGAGGGCTCCTCTCCTTTAAAGCGAAACACATGACTGGAGAGCGCCGAGCCCAGTCCCGGAGCGCAGGGCGGGCGGGCCAGCCCCGGGCGCCCAGCCCGCCGGCCCGGATGGGTGCGTGAGTCCTCGCATAATTAGCCAGGGAAATGCAGCCTCAGTCCGCTTCTGGCTGCAGCTCCGCAGGCACCTCTGGCTCTCCCTGATCTTCCGAGGGTGGCCTGGCGCTTCGTTCTTGCCGATCACAGCGTAGACTGCCGGCGGGGGGCGGGGGGCGCGGGGGCGGGGGCGGGAGGCGGGGCGCCGGCAAGACCCCGTGCGGCCACAGCCAACCGCCCGGAGAGGCCGAGGGCGGCCGCTCTCCCCGCTCGGAGTGCGCCGTCCAAGATGCTGGGGATCATCACCATCACAGGTAAGGCGGAAGCCGGGTCAGCTGTGTCCTGCCTCCGTGGCAGGTGGAGGAACCTGCATTTGGACATGGGCGGGTCGGGGGCCGCAGGGCAGGGGCTGGACATCCCGAAGGTCGTTTAACGCTCTCACTGTGCTGACTTTTTGATCAGAAGATCATTCTCTTTTTGCCTCTGCAGGAATCTTCCTGACCCGGGCCCAGGGGAGACCTGGAATGCATTTTGTGGGGGGTTGCACCTCTTCCCCTGGTGGAGGGGAACGACAACCCCACCCCAACAGATGCATGTTAGATTGGGGTGAATTTGAAAATAGGTTGTGAAAGCCTAATTGCTTGCTATAGTCATTTAAAAAAGGTAAATTCCTGTTGTTGAGAAATTGCAGTATTTGACATTTTGACCTGCTTATTAGGAACTGGCAATGAAGGTACACTTGGCCATTTAGGGGATGAAAATGTTAGCTCTGGTTTGTGTGGTGGGTTATTTTTTGGGCGGAGGGGTGAAGTAGAAAGGGATAGCTTTATTGCTTTGGCAGGCAAAAGGGGACACATCAGGTCTTGCCTTGAAAAACTGTGTCCCAACCTGGGACAGAATTTGATGAGGAGCTTTATAAGGATACTTCAGGGGCGGGGTTGCTGACAAGATTAGGGTGTGTGCAGGGTCTCAGGTGGTTGGTCTCCTAATCTTTTTTTTTTTTTTTTTTTTAATTAATTTATTTATTTTTTGCAGTACGCAAGCCTCTCTCACTGTTGTGGCCTTTCACTGTTGTGGCCTCTCCCGTTGCGGAGCACAGGCTCCGGACGCGTAGGCTCAGCGGCCATGGCTCACGGGCCCAGCCGCTCCGCGGCATGTGGGATCCTCCCGGACCGGGGCACGAACCCGTGTCCCCTGCATCGGCAGGCGGACTCTCAACCACTGCGCCACCAGGGAAGCCCGATCTCCTAATCTTGAGGAGTTCTCTGGTTCCTTCAATCTTGCCTCAGATGGTTTCTTGGCTGCTTCTCCCTTGATTAGCAACTGTTCGAATCCACCCTTTGGAACTCAGGGAAGGTCATGGAGGCTGGAGTCTTGCCTGGTCTCAGGGCTTAATGAAGCTCAGGTTCTTGATGTCTCATCGCAGAAAGAATTCAGTGAGAGACAAAGTGATAGGTAAGAAGTGGATTTATTTAGAGGGAAACACACTCCACAGGACAGAGTGTGGCCCATCTCAGAAGGTGACAAAGGCCTGTGTTGTGGTTTTCATAAAGCCATAGTTACTGTAAAATCGGTGACTAATAGGCAACAGTATTTGGGCAGTGAATAATAAAAATGTATGTTTCTTAAGCTTGCTTTCTAGAAATCTGGCTGTTGAGTGTGAATGATAATAGTTAATACCTACCTCCAGCAAGTAAGTTACAGATATCAGACTTGTGGAATGGACTCAGAGCTCCTCTGGCTTCTTATTTGATCTTCTCATGCTAATGCACTGTAGCCTGAATCCTTAGGAACCTGCCTGTTTTCTCCTCCTTTCTGCCCTTTGCCCCCATCAAAATTAAACTCCATTCGCTAATTTAGGTTTATAAGACCAGCTCTTCTCTAAATATTTGAGATCTCTGTTCTCCAAATACATGTTTTCTTAAAAGGGCAGTATAGGGGCTTCCCTGGTGGCGCAGTGGTTGAGAGTCCGCCTGCCGATGCAGGGGACACGGGTTCGTGCCCCGGTCCGGGAGGATCCCACATGCCGCGGAGCGGCTGGGCCCGTGAGCCATGGCCGCTGAGCCTGCGCGTCCGGAGCCTGTGCTCCGCAACGGAAGAGGCCACAGCAGTGAGAGGCCCGCGTACCGGGGGGGGGGGAAGGAAGTATAGAATTTCTAGGACTTAAAATTTTTCTCCGTATCTCTCACTTGCTATAGATGAGCTTGTTTACTTTGAAATTTCCTTAAAATTCCTTCCCCAAGTTAACTCAACTTGCCTTTCTACCCCGTACCTAGCGTGAAAATTTACATGATACCTAGAAAGTATTATTAGACTACACAAAACTTAAAAATTAAAAACACAAAATTCATTTTTTTCCCAGATCATTAATTTTTCTATGAATGAGATATATAAATGCTGAACCCTGAGATAGCCTGCCTGGGAGTGTGGTTTGTGCGGTGTCACAGCTGGGGGTGGGGCTTCTATGATCATGACTTTTTCCGAGTGCTTTTTGTGTACAGTATGATCTTTATTATAATCACTATTTGATGAGTTTAGCACATGCTCAGTTTCTTATGGGAAAGGAAGGTGGTCCTTTTTAAGCAGAAGTTGAGTTAACAAACTTGGGATACTTGGAGGCTTTAAAAAATTGGTTCAGATAATCCTAATGGGATGCTAAATGAATGGAAACAGTTGCAAGCGCTGTCTAATTTTTAAGGCAGCTTTAAATAATTGGATCAGTTGCTTTCTGAGTTTTACTATTACAATGTTGATATGAAGGATGTGGCAAAATATTGTGTTTTTTCCTGGTAAAAAGAAAGTGTGCAGAAAATCTTAAACTCCAAAAAGTTTATAGCAAATAAACATTCCATAATGGAAGAAGTAAAAATTAAAAAGGAGTTTCAACCGTCTGTTTTTTTTTTCCCTCTGCAAGTTATTCTGATGAGGAAGATTTACAATCAATAGTCTTTAAATAACTGGTCAGAATCTTGAAAAGCAATGAAGGCTTTTAAAATTGGCATTCAGGATTAATTGAATAGCAAAAGTTTTTTGTAACTTTGGGATTGCTCATTTAAATAATGTAGGAGAGGGACTTCCCTGATGGTTCAGTGGTTAAGACCCCGTGCTGCCAATATAGGGGGCCTGGGTTCCATCCCTGGTCGGGGAACTAGATCCCCCCCATGCTGCAGCTAAGAGCCTGCATGCCACAACTAAAGATCCCGCATGCGGCGACTAAGATCCAGCGTAGCCTAAGTAAATAAATAAAAATATTTTTAAAATAAATAAATAATATAGGAGAAAGTTATTCTTGGCTGCTTTAGGACTGCCTTATGTGAAAATGTGTTTCAGTTTCACAATTAATAGGAAGGGAGCAGGATTGATGACATTTTTGTAGAACTGCTTAGGAATGAGTTTTCATTTTGTAAAGCAGGGGAAAGCTGTCATCTAATACTGACCATTATTCTCCCCTCCTCAGACCCTGTGCATACAACCCCCTGAAGTGAATACAGCAGACCTTCAAGTAGGAGACGATTGATTATTCACATCACATTCTGTTGCCTTTCCTGAAGTCTTTCCCTCACATCATGTTAGCAGTAGCTTAGTTTAAAAACTAGAAAATAAGTAATTGGACACGATGATGAAAGAGGTATCCCCTCCCCACCCATGTATCAGTGGCATGCCGGCAAAAAAACAAAAAAACACCACCTTTTTGAATTAGGAAAATATCTTTCCTGTTTTCCCTAACTCACACACAGTATTGAGACAAAATATAGAGTTATCATGAGGAATTAGGGCAACAGTATTCTTTATCTCTAAAGTAAACTGGCAAGAAAGAATCCTCCAATATTCACAAAAGTTCTAGATGATTGATAATGCACTTCTTTATGCAAATCACTTTACAAGATTAAAAAAATCCACCCCCCCCCACATGGCTGCTTCTCTCTGCCGTGCAGGCAGACTAGTTATCAAGGGATTTGTGAAACCTGAAATTAATACCCTCACAACTCTGGCCCAGTAACTGCCGTGTACCGAGTGCCCACTCTGAGGTGGCCATTATCATGATTTTCCACAAAAATCCTGCAAAAAGTGGTTTTTTAACCCCCTTTTTATCATGAAAACTAAGTTTCTCTTGGTGTTCCACAGCTACTAAGAAGCACAGCTGCAGAGTAGCTTGTAAAGGACCTCTTTCTCGTTGTGTAACGGATGCTGATATTGATTTCGTGGTGCCCACATTTTTAACATGCCTGCCCAGGTGTATAAGGGACCACTGGACGCCACTACCAAGGCCAGGGCCAATGATGAGCATCAGCTGTGTGCCCCTGTGTGCGGTTCTGGTTCTCTGAGTTTCAACCCCAGTGACACATCTCCCCTTGGAGGTTTCTTGGTTGATGAGCATTAGAAAGAGAATAGTTGGTTGGGTGTGTAAGATATAGAGATGGATTTAGAATGTGGAGAATTCCTGGAAAAATTTCAGGGCAGTGCTGCAAATCATGGGGGAAAGTTAACCAGTTCCAGATGTCACAGCAAGCAGCCCCAATTTGCGTGGGGAACGGAGAGCACGGGTTATACTAAACCGAAAAAAAAATCAATGTTATAGCTGTTTACAATATTGCACTTTTCATCCGACAAAGATATCTAAATTTGGATAAAACCATTAACATTTTGTAATCTATAATACGACATATTCCTTAAAAGTTTTTTTTTCTTTTAAACCTCTAAAGTAAAAGAAAACAAGTCATACTTTTATCTCTTAATCTCTGAGTATTTGGAAGAGTAAGAAAAGAATGCTGATCTTGCAGCTTTTGGACCCACAAATGGTGGTTGCATTTTGTGGCGCTTGGGAGCAGGGTGTCTGCATGGGGAGCAGGATTCAGTACAGGACCTTTTAACCTCTTGTGATCATGGACCCTTTGGGACTTGGGAGGTGGAGGATTATGAAATTTTTCACAGGGAAAATGTATATTCGCCCATACTCATAGATCTCTTGTGCTTGATTTTATAAATTGGGATTGACTGGACATTTATCTGCAGATAAGCATAGTTTAGTAGACGATAACACCGAAAAAGGAAAAGCTTTGACAATTCTCTTCCAAAGTGGAATTTCTGTCCACGAAATGCTTTCAAGTTTTGATTTCTTTCGACATTACTGAAGATATAACTGTTCGTATATTTTCACATTTATTTGACTTCATTAATGTTCTGTAGGTTTTTTTTAGCCTTGGAAGGGCTTGTTAAGCTGTTCAAAATATTAAACAACTCATAGGTTATTACTATTACAGATATGCTATAAGTTTTCCTATTATGTAGTACCTGAGGATAGTTTATACTTTTCAAAGTAAAAATATAGGGGCAGAAAGTATGTACTACCAGCTGTCATTTTTCTCCTCCGTTTCACTTTCCACACTTTTTTCTTTAAGGAGACCTTTCGGGACTTCCCTGGCGGTCCAGTGGTTAAGACTCCACACTTCCACTGCTGGGGGGCCAGGGTTCGATCCCTGGTTGGGGAACTAAGATCCCACAAGCGGCTCAGTGTGGCTAAAAAAAAAAGAAAAGAAAAGAAAAGGAGACCTTTCATTTGTCTTAGAAAAACATAAAGACAAACAAAAAGCTTATTCAAAGTCTTTGATAAAACAACTTCAGAAGCTGCACCATCGCTTCACCCGTCACTCGCCTTTATCTTTTCTGCATCTATAAAGCTGTATGTCCACCCTAAAGAGGCTCCTTCTGGGGCATATGCAGAAAATTAAGTGAGTGAAAGCACTTCCTATGTCATTTTTAAATCATCTTTTTCTTTTCCAAGTAATGTTTCCAACATAGTAACACTCACTCACAAAGGCATACGACTAGAATCTTCTCCCAGAAAAAGGGACTAGAAATACTTGGTTTCTATGTTGATGTTTATTTACGAAGCAAGACTTCTATGATGTTGATCCCACTGACGGTTTTAGTGGAAAACCGTGTTGCCACAAATCACGTGTCCAGGTAAGACTATGTTTAGGGTGCTGCCGGTGAGCATGGGCATCCTTGCAAGAACGGTAGTGTTTTCTCGCCCTTTGAAGTGTCTGTGGGGTGGGCAGAGGGCCAGTGACGAGCAGGACCGCATGAAGATGAAGCATTTGCTGGTCCTGCCTTCTAGAGCTTTCCCAGTTGACACATTGACCGACTCCCTTTCCCAACCTTTTGGCCATCTTTGATGCCTGGCGAGAACGTGGGGTTTCTAGGTAAACCGCAGCATCGCTGAATATGGGAGCACGGTGTTTGGACTTTATGGGTATTGGAGAAACTTGCAGGATTAATAGCAGCGTTCTGCAAAAATGGCCGGATAATTCAAAGCCCCGCATGAGGGATAATTACACATTGTATCAGAGGGGCCCACCCTAAACCAGTTATTTTGTGGAAGACTTTCTGGCTGCCAAGAAAGTGCATCCCCAAATCAGTGATGCTTAGAGGATCAAGCTTTTTGATTTTCCTCTTCCTATCCAACTGGACAAATCTAAGGCAGACAGCAATTCCATAGGGAGTTGATGTGTCAACAGAATTAGAGCAGAGGAGGTTTTTTTTGTTTTTTTTGTTTTTTGTTTTTTTGCGGTATACGGGCCTCTCACTGCTGTGGCCTCTCCCGTTGCGGAGCACAGGCTCCGGACGCGCAGGCTCAGCGGCCATGGCTCACGGGCCCAGCCGCTCCGCGGCATATGGGATCTTCCTGGACTGGGGCACGAACCCGTGTCCCCTGCATCGGCAGGAGGACTCTCAACCACTGCGCCACCAGGGCAGCCCGAGCAGAGGAGGTTTTGAAGTCATTTAAAAGTAAATGTATTAATGAAATGCTTGTTAAGTGTGGTTGTGAGTAGATTCTGCTATGCTAAGTCCGAACAGGTGAACACTGGACTATCTTCCCCGAAAGCCGTCTCCACCATTATTATCTGCTTCCTGTCACTCACCTGCTTCTTTCACTCCCAACAGCTGAACCTGCTGGCATGGTCCGCTCCCTGCCACCCCACATTTTTTGGCTGTTCTTTTTTTTTTTTTTTGATAAGTTGCTTATAATTTCATGGATTATAAGCTGTATTGTTATATTTTTACACTGATATTTATTTATTTAGCTGTTCTTTTATGCGTTTAACAGCCTCCTTGTTTGCTCACCAAGCTAAGATCTTTGAACTCACTTAGAACCTGCATGCAGACAGCTCATAGAAACACCTTTAAAGAGCTTTCTGCTAACCACAAACTGGAACGTGGGTGGGATGGATGATGGTCTGGGAGTCTCTGCCTTCAGCAGGAACCTGGGAAATGTGGGGTGATTTTGCTGTACTGTGTACAGTTGGGCTGGGAAAGCAGGGAAGGGGAGGAAGGGAGTTCCAGACAGAAAGTAGGGCTCATCTACCTGTGACCTTAACTTGGTCCAAAATCGGGGAAGAGGATCTAGATCTGGGTGCAAATAAAGAAGAGGAGAGCAGATAGGGAGCTATCTCAGAATGCCCATTTTCCCCCTTGAAGTGTTTATGCTGGGGGTCAAAAACAGGTGCGATATGACTTCACAGAACTTGAAAGAGCACCTAAACTTTATGTAATTGATGGGTTTCTGCAGCGTCTTGTGGTGCTGAAGGTCTAGGAGTGTCTCAAGGCTGCCAGGTCTGGAGAGCTGAAGCCTGCTCAAGACTGCCCTCTTCTGTTCAAAAACTTCTTCCCGGGTTTGGACAATGACTTTATACATGTGAGTGTGATCATGAAAAATGGGACCAGCATAAATCGTCTAAAAACAAGGGGACATAAAAATAAATTATGCAGCCAGTATGTCATAGTTTTGAAGACTATTAGATAATCTATCCAGAAGAAAATACAGATATTAATAGCCGTTATCACTGGACATTGTCTTTATGGATGTTATTCCCAATTTTCTGTATTTTTAAATCTTCTACAATTCATATAGATCACCGTTGGAATTGGTAAAAAGTAATTAAAAGGAAGTATTTCTGTTCTGAGGAAAACAGTGAAGCAGAAAAAAAAAAAGCCATTCTAATGGCTTTTGTTTTATTTTTATTCTAGACTGCCAGCTGTTTTACCCTCCTAACTAGCGTTTGCTAGTAGTGGAGGGGACCTGTGTTATAGGTGAGGGCACTGAGAACAGAAACTTCAAGAGATGTGCCCAAGGGCCCAGTGCTAGTAGGTGGTGCAGCTGAAATTTAAACACCAGTCTGTCTCTAGAACTTCTGGTCTTTAATCTTCTTCCTTTCTACCTGAATTCTGTCTCTTCTTTGAGGGGTAGGGGAAGAGTTTTTCTGTTATTTAGTTCGTTGATAAAAATTTGTTTTATGGTATATAATGTGAGGCAAAGAGCCACTAAAATCAGGTCGGGTGAATCATTACCCTCTTCATTTTTGCTGTTCTCTGTATTTTCATTAGTCATCTGCACTTGTCCATTCTTCTGATTGATTGTTTAAAGCAATAACTTCAAACTTAGAGGAAGTAGCAAAAATAAAAATGGTACAGGGCACATCATGTACTCTTCACCTAGATTCACTTCTTAACATTTGCCGCATTTGCTTCATTATTTACTCTCTCGCTCTATGTTGGGAAACAAAACAAAATAAAAAACCAACATACAGGTTCCTGTTATGTCTTATGTAGGCATGAGATGTGAAGCTTTCTGAATCACCTGAGGAAAGGTTACGTACATCATGGTCCTTCACTCCTAGATGCGTCAGTGCGTATTTCCTAAGAATAGAGATATTTCCTTTCATAATCATAGTACCGTTATCAATGTCGGATATTTACATTATCACAATACTTATTTTATAATCTACCATTCTTTTTTCAATCTTGTCAGTTATCTAATAAGGTCCTTTTTAGCATTCTCCCCTTGCATTGCAAGATCCATCCTCAGGTCAGGTATTACGTCATAATCTGTTTAGCCTCTGTTTTAATCTGGAACATCTGTATAACCTTTGTCTTTTAGATATTGGCATGTTCAAAGCATATAGTTCTCTTCCCATTTCTAGCACATTCCTTATTTTGTGTTTGTTTTCTCCTAATTGAATTTAGGTTGTGCATTCTTAGCCGCAGGTGACATTGTTTCCTTCTCAAGGTATTGTACACAATGTCCATCTGTCCCTCATAGGTTGATGTTGAGCTGTTGTCCGATTTTACCACCCTTTCGACTATTAGGCATGTAAGTACCCAGCCTAACTCCCCCCCTCCCCCATTTAACACCCATTGATTCTTATTTATTTATTTATTTATGTATTTATTTGCGGCCGAGTTGGGTCTTTGTGGCTGCATGCGGACTTTCTCTAGTTGCGGTAAGCGGGGGCTACTCTTCGTTGCAGTGCAGAGGCTTCTCTTGTTGCAGAGCACAGGCTCTAGGGCTCGTGGGCTTCAGGAGTTGCGGTGCGTGGGCTCAGTAGTTGTGGCACACGGGCTTAGTTACTCCGCAGCATGTGGGATCTTCCCGGACCAGGGATTGAACCCGTGTCCCCTGCATTGGCAGGTGGATTCTTAACCACTGCACCTCCGGGGAAGTCCAGCACCCATTGATTCTTGCTTTTATCCAGTCTTTACCTTGACAAATTGATGGTCAGGTGATCTTACAACATTAAAAAAATTTTTTTTATTGAAGTAGAGTTGATGTACAATATTACATAAGTTACACGTGTACTCAGGTGATCTTTTGAATCATTATCTTTGAGTGGGCGCATAGAATATATGTGTTCTTTCTTTCTTTTTTTTTTTTTTTTTCTTTTTTTTTTGCGGTACGCAG
>NC_041223.1:14987603-14989974 GCF_002837175.3 Physeter macrocephalus | reverse complement strand
GCCTCCCACTGTTGTGGCCTCTCCCGTTGCGGAGCACAGGCTCCGGATGCACAGGCTCAGCGGCCATGGCTCACGGGTCCAGCCGCTCCGCGGCACGAACCCGCGTCCCTTGCATCGGCAAGCGGACTCTCAACCACTGCGCCACCAGGGAAGCCCTGTTCTTTCTTTTTTTTAAAGCATGACTGTAACCATGAAAAAACCACTTTTTACACTGAAATAGAATTTGAATTGCTGTCTACATCAGACATATAGCAATTTTTCTCTTAAGTGTAGGTGTTGACATGTCTAAATAATTTTTCTTGTCATAAGTGACATTTACAAATTGTAAAGTTACAGTGCTTGGAGAATAAGAATTTTAATGCTTTGAGAGTACATGGGGTTTATTTTTCTTTTAAAAAGACAAACTTTGTGTTTACCGTTTTGTAAAAAATAGACTTTATTTCTTAGAGCAGTTTTAGGGTCACAGCAAGAAGGAGCGGAAAGTACAGTTCCTATATACTCCCTAACCCCACACATGCCTGGCCTCTCCCACTATCAGCGTCCCACAGCAGAGCGGTACATTTGTCACCATCCGTGAGCCTACACTGACATCATTATCACGCAAAGTCCATAGTTTACATTGGTGTGGGTTTGTTTACATTGGTTCACTCTTGGTGTGGTGTACATTCTGTGGGTTTGAACACATGTATAATGACATGTATCTAGAGTATCATGCAGAGTATTTCACTGTCCTAAAAAGTCCTCTGTGCTCTGCCTGTTCCTCCCTCCCGCCTCCCTACCCCCGTGACACTGATCTTTTTATTGTCTCCACAGTTTTGCTTTTTCTCGAATGCCGTGGAGTTACAATCGTACACTATGTAGCCTTTTCAGTTTGGCTTCTTTCACTTAGTAATATGCGCTTGTTAAGGCTCCTCCATGTCTTCATGATTTGCTAGCTTGTCTTTAGTGCTGAATAATATTTTATTGCCTGGATATACCATAGTTTATTTATCCACTCACCTATGAAGAACATCTTGGTTGCTTCCGAGTTTTTGCAATTGTGAGTAAAGCTGCTATAAACATCCGTGTGTGGGTTCTTGTGTGGACATGTTTTCAACTCATACCAAATGTGGGTATGAGTAAATACCAAGAATATTTAGGGAAAAACCAAGGAGCATAATTGCTGGATCAGATGGTAAGAGCGTGTTTAGTTTTGCAAGAAACTGCCCCACTGTCTTCCCAAGTGGCTATACCCTTTTGCATTTCCCACCTACAACCATGTTTGAAGTCAGTTTATTCCCCTATAAACCAGCTGGGGGGACCAGGTGACCTCTGCTTTCCAGCTCTAAGGCTCTATGATTGGAAATGATAGCTTCGTAATGGGAACCCAGTTCTTATTCTAATACTTAGGAAATTAAAGTACTTACAAACAAACCCACCCAGGCACAGGTGCCTGCCATGCCCTGGGCCACTGATAGGCAATGCGGGTTTTGGATCAACTACTCGATGGAATGTTGTGCGGATAAGAGAGGCAGTACAGGAACGCTGCGTTAGTGAGGTTTGGCGGCCTTTGGCCAGGGAGGTTTGGCTGGTTTCCGGTATCTAGTGTGCTTCGCCTGGAAGAGGGGCCCCTGGGGGTGATGCTCAGGGCCTCCTGGCTTTCCCTTGCAGGCTGACGAGGAGGCTGCGCCCTTTATGACGCGCGCGTCTCCCCCAGGGGCGTCTCCATGCAGCGATGGGGCAGCCGGCAGAGGAAGGCTGGGGCCTCCCGGGCCTCCGTCGGATTGCCCCTGCCGGCCCGCGGCGCGCACCATGCCCTGCTGGAGTATCCTCTGCCGGGAGTAGCGCGCGCCCCCCAGCGGCGGTTCGCCCCGGGGCCTGGCGGGCCAGATGGCCGGGAGCGCCCCCTGAAGTGTCAGTTAGACGGGTGTGTGGGTTTCCATCCTTCCTCCTTTCCCTTGCTTTGATCAAGCCGCCGGCGCAGGAGCGCGCAGGGGGGGTGTTAGGGAGGGACACCACAGGACATCATGCCCAGGGCTGCAGAGCCACCCTCTGGGCTCCACGGGGTTCGCTGAGGCCCGCGGAGCATGTGCCCGGACACTGCACTCCTCGAGCCAGCACCTCGCCCGGAGACTGAAAAACAGAACCGCAGCGCAAGGGAGGCCCTAGGCTGCACGTTGCTTCTTGCTGGAAAGAGGCACATCGGGAAGAGTATGACCTAGAAGGAGGGGGGGTGAGGATTGGGATAGAGATTGTGCGGGCTGGGGTCACCTGGGAAGGTCTTTGCCCGGCAGGCGGGGCGAGGTGGAAAAGGATACAGGCCTCGAAAAATCACAAGGATTTAGCCAAGACCAGAAAGTTGCCCCCCCCCCGGCCCCCCCCCCCCCCAGCG
>NC_041223.1:14983314-14987579 GCF_002837175.3 Physeter macrocephalus | reverse complement strand
CGAAAAATCACAAGGATTAGCCAAGACCAGAAAAGTTGCCCCCCCCCCCGACCCCGCCCCACCGGAGAGCCCAGAGGCAGGCGAGCAAAATGCGAAATGCAGAACAGGATGGAGCAGGCCTTGCTGCTTGAGCTGCAGCACACCGAGCTCCTGGCCCAGTCATAGGAAACAAGGCTGAAAAAACAGGATCTAAGTTTCACTACCTGCGGGTTCCCAGCTGAGTGGGTAGCCACCTGGTCGCACGTGGTTTGAGGCAGGTTACAGACCTCTAAAGCGCAAGCGTGCGATCAAAGTTGGCTTATTTTTATTGGAATATAGTTGATTTACAATGTTGTGTTAGTTTCAGGTATACAGCAAAGTGAATCAGTTATACATATGCATATATCCGATTAAAAAAATGTTTTAAGTTGGCTTATATGTTAGAATGTAATTTAGACAGCCTTGACTGCCAGGTTAGTAGTTTAGAAGACACTCCCCTAGATCCTGGAGCCCTTAGGGATGTTTGGCAGCTAGCTTCATGATGTGATCAAAGGGGTATTTTAGGAAACAGGGCCTCTCGGTAAGGTCTGTACAGGTCTAGCTGGTACAGAAGGCAAGTGGAAATCAGGGCTGAGTTGGGTTTGTCCAGCCTTGTGCACAAAGCACAAAGGCGCCATCTGGGCCAGCGGGGGCCTTGCCCAGTCTGGAAGATTGTTCTGACAATAGTAGCTCCTAGGATTACTTAGGTAAAAAGAGACTGCAGGGCTTCCCTGGTGGCGCAGTGGTTGCGCGTCCGCCTGCCGATGCAGGGGAGCCGGGTTCGCGCCCCGGTCTGGGAGGATCCCACGTGCCGCGGAGCGGCTGGGCCCGTGAGCCATGGCCGCTGAGCCTGCGCGTCCGGAGCCTGTGCTCCGCAACGGGAGAGGCCGCAGCGGGGGGAGGCCCGCATACCACAAAAAAAAAAAAAAAAAAAGAAAAAAAAAAAAAAGAGACTGCAGACCAGTTGACCAGTTAGGATTTTAAATTTTCCTGTGATCTTAACTACTTTTCTTTTTTAATGGGTTCAGCCATATAACACTCTCAAGAGAACATCTGAATATTGCTAAGCTATAAGGAACCATCAATAGTTGTTTTGTAATACCAGTTAGCAGCTGTTCAGCTTTGTTTCCCGAGTTTTGACTGTAAACATTCCAGCCATCCCAGAGTTCTATAAAAGGTGTTTCAAATTGAAACACAGATTTAGAAGCATGGAGGGGAAACGGGGGAAATGGTGTGTATATAACACCTACTTTCTCCTACTATGTTAGCAAAACGTCTCTGCATTTTCTAATGGTTTCTAGAGAGGTTAGTTAATGAGTGCTTTTACCTCCTGCTTGCTGGCAGGAAATTTAATTTTTATATGTGTGCATTACTAGTAAATTTATAGTAGAATAGAGTTTATTATTGGGTTTTGACTTTTTCCTCTAGTGTACTTCCAATGATATCATCCATCTTTAAAAAAAAGAAGGTCACATCTCTTGTGTTGCATTATAAGTGTTTGCAGAAATTTCTCTGATGAGTATGCTTTTATAATTGGGAAAATTTGTAAAGTAGTTCATCGAAATGCACTTAACCTCAAGAAATCCTTAGACTTAACTGTATAAACTGGATTATAATAGGAACAAATGGAAACTTACAGCATATTCTTTTTTTTCACACACACTGTATTTTATTTTTACAAGAGATAAATAAACAGCATATTCTTCTTATTTCAGAAGATTATACATACTTTTAAAAAAATAATGGGGAGAGAGTGTTCCCAGAAGGAAAGGAATGTCAGGGTTGGATACTCTGAACAGTCTATCACATGTCTGAATTTTTCTTTCTCTTGGGATATTTGCCTCAGTATTTAATGTGGGTTGTAATTTTTCCTTTATTTTTTTAAAAATAAATTTATTTATTTTTGGCTGTGTTGGGTCTTTTTTAAAAAATTAATAAATTTATTTTTGGCTGCATTGGGTCTTCGTTGCTGGGCACGGGCTTTCTCTTGTTGGGGCGAGCGGGGGCTACTCTTCTTTGCAGTGCGTGGGCTTCTCATTGCAGTGGCTTTTCATGTGGCAGAGCATGGGCTCTAGCCGCGCAGGTTTCAGTAGTTGCGGCACGCAGGCTCAGTAGTTGTGGCGCACGGGCTTAGTTGCTCCGCGGCATGTGGGGTCTTCCCGGACCGGGGCACGAACCCATGTCCCCTGCATTGGCAGGCGGATTCTTAACCACTGTGCCACCAGGGAAGTCCTCCTTTATTGTTTATAACGTCTAAAGTTGGTCACAAATGTGTATTTCAAAGTGATTTTTTTTATCACCTGGGGAGCTTTTCCCCCCGAATTTATTTATTTATGAAAAATTTTAAGATATGAAAAAGTTGAAAGAAAAGTGAATATTACACATGTATATTTATCTAGATTGTATAATTAATGTTTTACCATACTTGCCTTCTCACATATCTCTTCAACTATCCATCCTTGTATCTGTTCATGAGTCCGTCTGTCTTCTCTTTTATGCATTTCAAAGTAAGCTGCAGGCATCAGTATGCTTCACCCCTAAACACTTCAGCATGCATGTTATTAACTAGAGTTCAGTGTTTGGTTCTCAAATTGATTTTTTTTTAAAAGAAAAGGAAAAAGTTCCCTTTAAGAAGCGTACTTGAAAGTAATCAAGTTGGTTTTTCTTCAAACCTTCTTTATCTAAAATGTTCAGTTCAGGGGGCTTCCCTGGTGGCGTGGTGGTTAAGAATCTGCCTGCCAGTGCGGGAGACATAGGTTCGAGCCTTAGTCTGGGAAGAGCCCACATGCCGCGGAGCAGCTAAAGCCTGTGCACCACAACTACTGAGTCTGCACGCTAGAGCCGGCAAGCCACAACTACTGAAGCCCGTGTGCCACAACTACTGAAGTCCACGCTCCTAGAGCCTGCGCTCTGCAACAAGAGAAGTCACTGCAATGAGAAGCCCGTGTACCGCAACGAAGAGTAGCCCCCACTAACCGCAACTAGAGAAAGCCCACGGGCAGCAACGAAGACCCAACACAGCCAAAAATAAATAAATTAATAAATGAATTGTAAAAAAAAATGTTCAGTTCGGCGTGTTCCCTGGTTGCCTAGTGGTTAGGAGTCCGAGCTTTCACTGGGGTCCTGGGTTCAACCCCTGGTCGGGGAACTGAGATCCTGCCAAGCCTTGTGGCGAGGCCAAAAAAAAAATAAATGTTCAGTTCGGTTTTATTATTATTTTTTAATGCTACCTTAGATGCTGATATCAGTTAGAAAAAAATGAGAATTGGCTGAAACTCCCAAAACTCTTACAGAGACAACTACGCACTGTCACCAAAGCCGAGGCCCTGCCCACCCCTGTAAGTACGTAGGTAGGGTTAGAGCACCTCCTCAGTATCCTTTCTTCCGCTCTGCAGAAGAGGAGGCCCAGATGGTCACAGGTTTTATCTGTGATTATCCATAAATCTGGTAATGTTAGAAAAGAAAAAGCAAGGGGAAAAGGACTTTAGGTTGGTTTCTAGCACAGTACAAGGCATGTTCAAACAGGGCTGTGCACGCGGGCTCTGGTCTTCACTTGGGTGGTACTTTGGACAGTTTTTCAGTGAACTTTCTAGGCTTCACTTTCAAAATGAAACCCAATAAATAGTAAAATGGAAATTTGTAGACATAGGTTTGTAATATTTCACATAAAGTATAAAATTATTTTCTTGGAGAAATAAGATGATATAAATTAAAGGAATTTATGGATTTGGATATGCATATGATTTCTGTATTTCCACATAGTTCTGTATTTCAAGTACTTATTGCCACGTTCTAAGCACTGGTATTGGAACTAGTTATAATTATTAAGCTTCATTTTGTGCAGCAGGCATTAAGTATGTTGTTCCAACATTATTGGGACTTTTTTTTTTTTTTTTTTGAGGTACGCGGGCCTCGGACGCGCAGGCGCAGCGGCCATGGCTCACGGGCCCAGCCGCTCCGCGGCATGTGGGATCCTCCCGGACCGGGGCACGAACCCGTGCCCCCTGCATTGGCAGGCGGACTCTCAACCACTGCACCACCAGGGAAGCCCTATTG
The DNA here is from genome assembly GCF_002837175.3 of Physeter macrocephalus. NCBI lineage: Eukaryota > Metazoa > Chordata > Mammalia > Artiodactyla > Physeteridae > Physeter > Physeter macrocephalus. The sequence continues at coordinate 14,983,505 of NC_041223.1, read as the reverse complement.
GGACCTTTTTGTGCGTCAGTTTTAATTGACCTTTTTGTTTATTACAGAAAGCAATACTAAATAGAAAATGAGAAAATTCAGACAAGCAAAACTAAACTATATCACATTCCCATCCTCCAGAAGTCGTATGTGAGGGGGGTGTGTGTGTGTGTATGTGTGTGTGTGTGTGTGTGTGTGTGTGTGTGAGAGAG
>NC_041223.1:14968404-14983261 GCF_002837175.3 Physeter macrocephalus | reverse complement strand
GAGAGAGAGAGAGAGAGAGAGAGAGAGAGAGAGAGAGAGAGAGAGTTTTTAAACCAAAATGAGGTCATAGTACATACACTGTTTGGTGACCTGCTTTTCTTCAGTCAAAATTTCTACCCTTTCATTTTGGTAAGAATTCATCTCCTCTAATCTGACATCGAGTACCCCAAGGAGACCCAAAAATGTCATTAAGCTGGCTTGCCCTAACAAATATCCAACCCAGGACCATGCCTGGTGTCTCTGGTTGTTATGTTTCTTAAATTTTTAAATTTAGCACAGAATCCCACCCTTTATTAAATCACATTGACTTGCTTCTTTAACCCCCAACAAGTTTTAAAATTCAAACCTAAATTATAAAGCAGAAACTAACACACCATTGTAAAGCAATTATACTGCAATAAAGATGTTAAAAAAAAATTCAAGGGGCTTCCAGATCCCACATGCCGCGGAGCGGCTGGGCCCGTGAGCCATGGCCGCTGAGCCTGCGCGTCCGGAGCCTGTGCTCCGCAACGGGAGAGGCCACAACAGAGGAAGGCCCGCATACCACAAAAAAAAAAAAAAAAATTCAAACCTAAAGAAAAATACAATAAACACCCACATACACTTCACTTTATTCACGATTCACTGATATTTTACCACATTTTCTTTCTCCTCTACCCGTACCCCCTCATTCTCTCCCCTTAAACTATTTGAAAGTTACTTGCAGACAATCCATCTGTATTTATTTTTGATTTTTGTCCTTTGCGACATTTATATTTCAGGCCAGGCTTCCATGTGGGCTGTTGTCTGACTATTTACACACGATTCAATTCTGTTAAACATTTTTGTCAGGAGTACTGTGTAGATGATTTATTGGCCTTCTCAGTGCCTCACATCACGAAGCAGGATGACAGTTTTGTCCCATTATTGGAGTTGTTAATTCTGATCGCTTGGTTAAGGTGGTACCTGGCAGGTTTCTCCATTATAAAGGAAGTTGTTGCTTTTGAAACGAAGTGATCTGTGTGTTGATACTCTAAAACTGTAAGTGTGCTGGAAACCTTTCACCCAAGAGTTTTAGCATCTCTTGATTCTTGACTGAATGAGTTATCAGAATGGTGTTAGTAAACGTGGTTTTTCTAAGTCTACTGATAAACAGCCAACTAGGCTTTACCAAATAAGGCAACTGCTTAAGCTACAGCCAGTCAATTCCCTTGCTTTGCTTCCAAGTCTCATCTATTAAAAACTTTCCCCCTAATTCCTGTCTTTTTAAAATTTGTTTCTGAATAGCTGATTTTAATAGTGACATGACTAGTTCCAAATGCCTTCAGTCAGGCCTACATTCAAAAGAGTAACCTCACTGGCCATGAAACAGTGTTGCATTTATTTTATATAATGAGAAATTATTTTTATTTTTCTAAGCAACTGAAAAAGTTCAGTTCAGTTGATGACCCTACAGTTGAAGCGAATTAAAACATGGCTTTCTCCTCTCCAAATTAACTGCAAGCGAAAATCCACTTATATTATTTCCTTTAAGTTAATTGTTTGATGAATGATACAAATACATGTTTAGAGACAGTGATGCTCTGCATTTTCAAGGCTGAACGGCTGTTTGCTGCGGCCTAGGAAGAGCCTGGGCAACTGTCTATAAAAGAACCATTTTTCTTAACTCTCATCCTTAATACATATGAATCTCAATGTGGTAGAATTCTAAATTCTAAAGAAATGGCTCTAAGGATCAAAGTGGAAGTTATATCTAAATTTATTGACTGGCGTTTTTTCATAAGGAAGTATCCCCTGCTCCTCAGTTACTTTTTTGGTATCACTCTTTTTTAATTGAAGTATAGTTGATTTTACAATGTTGTATTTGTAGTGTCACTCTTGGTTCATAGATTCTATTTTTATTCAATGTATTATAACCTATCATTCTTGTTATTTTTTTTACACTTCAAAGTTTGGCCAGCAGGAGCCCTTTCAAGCTGGCTCCTGCGTCCTTTGGATATGTGCCCCCCAAGCTTTTGAGCACCCCCTTTTGTCGCAATAAAATGTTCCTTGTACTTTCCCTGACCTAGCCCAGAATTTCCCCAAGGAGCTCTGGTCGCCTTGGGGGACTTGTTGAAGAGGCCAGGTAGTTATCACATAGAATACCCCTCCTTTAGATTTGTCTAGGTACTTATTTAGCTTAGTTTCTCTAACCCTATATTTCCTATAAAGTGGAAGTTATCTTTAAAGCTTGATGGATTCTAGATCCTAGGTGTGATGTGTGATTCCATTTTGTATACGCCGTCTGGTTGACCTACCCTTAGTGATGTTGCAGCCGCTTACCTATAACTAATTTTTTGCCGAATCTATTGAGATTTACAGATACTGGTAAGACCGTTACCTGATCTTGGAACTGCCTGATGTTAAAGAAAGTATTCATTGGCCGTGTTTTTTAAATATTTAATTTTCTTGAATTGTAATCATTTTCAACCTTTTTCTTCCCCACTCCCTCTCTCTCTCTTTTTTTTTTCTGTTAATAGTTGGACAGAGAGAGTCTGAAGATGTGAGTGAAAGGGACTCAGACAAAGACATGGCTGCTAACTCAGCGGCGGTTCAAGACATCACGAAAGAGGGGCAGGAGGAAATGCCTGAGATGATGGAACAGATCCCTGCCTCAGAAAGCAGTGTAGACGAGCTGACGCAACCCGCTGAGCCCCAGGCTAACGATGTAGGATTTAAGAAGGTGTTTAAGTTTGTCGGCTTCAAATTCACTGTGAAAAAGGATAAGACAGAGAAGTCTGATGCTGTGCAGCTTCTCACCGTGAAAAGAGATGAAGGCCTAGGGCCAGGAGGGTCCGACGGGGCTGGTGACCACCGGGAGCCCAGCCGGGAGATGGGGGACACGACACCCAAAGACGCTGAGCTCAAACAGTCCACAGAGAAACCCGAAGAGACGCCCAGACACGAGCAGAGCCACCCAGAAATCTCCCTTCAGGTGGAGTCTGGTCCACCAGCCGAGGAAGGCAAAGATGAAGGAGAAGAAAAACAAGAGAAAGAACCCGCCAAATCTCCAGACTCTCCGACTAGCCCAGTGGCCAGCGAAACCGCATCGCCCTTCAAAAAATTCTTCACTCAAGGTTGGGCCGGCTGGCGAAAAAGGACCAGTTTCAGGAAGCCTCGGGAGGACGAGCTGGAGGCTTCAGAGAAGAAAAAGGAACAAGAGCCAGAAAAGGCAGACGCAGAAGAAAACGAGAAGACGGAAGATCTGTCCGAGCAGCCGCCCTCACAGGAGGCCCGCGAGAGTGCCCAGGATGCCAGGCTGTCGGCTGAGTATGAAAAAGTGGAGCTGCCCGCCGAAGACCAAGTGCAAGCACCTCCAGAAGAGAAACCCGCCCCGTTAGCAACAGAAGTATTCGATGAAAAAGTAGAGATTGTCGCGGAGGTCCACGTCAGCACTGTAGAGAAGGACACGGCGGAGCAGAAAGCCGAGGTGGAAGAAGCAGTAGAGCCCTCGCCACCTGAGCAATTGCTTGAAACGGACGCCGACCTTCAGGACGCCGAGCGCCCGGAAGCGCTGCTGAAGATGGAGGAAGAGGCGGGCGCCCCCAGCGGGGACCACGCCCAGCCGGCGGAGGGCGCAGACGCGAAAGCGCCTCCCACACCCCCTGAGGGCGTCGCGGGGGAGGTGGAGGTTCCGTCCTCGCAGGAGAGAACTAAGGTGCAGGGAAGCCCTTTAAAGAAACTGTTCACGAGCAGCGGCTTAAAAAAGCTCTCTGGAAAGAAACAGAAAGGGAAAAGAGGAGGAGATGAGGAGTCCGGGGAGCAGCATCCAGCCTCAGCAGATTCTCCCGACATTCCAGACGAGCCCAAGGGCGAGAGCTCGGCCTCGTCCCCCGAAGAGCCCGAGGAGATCACGTGCCTGGAGAAAGGCGTGGCCGAGGCCCCCCAGGACGGGGAGACGGAGGAAGGGACCACTTCCGACGGAGAGAAGAAGAGGGAAGGTGTTACCCCCTGGGCATCTTTCAAAAAGATGGTGACGCCCAAGAAACGCGTGAGAAGGCTCTCTGAAAGTGACAAGGAGGACGAAGTGGACAAGGTCAAGAGCTCCACCCTGTCCTCCACGGAGAGCGCCGCCTCTGAAATGCAGGAAGAGGGGAAAGGAAACGGAGAAGAGCAGAAGCCGGAAGAGCCAAAGCGCAAGGTTGACACCTCCGTGTCCTGGGAAGCTCTGATTTGTGTGGGGTCATCCAAGAAAAGAGCAAGAAAAGCATCCTCTTCCGACGACGAAGGGGGGCCAAAACCCCTGGGAGGAGACAGCCCCAAACCAGAGGAAGCAGGGAGAGACAGGGAGCCGGGCCCAGACGCGCTCCCTGCCGGCTCCCAAGACCACGACCAACCCCCAGGAAGTTCCTCACCCGAGCAGGCCGGCAGCCCCTCCGAAGGGGAGGGGGTCTCCACCTGGGAGTCATTTAAAAGATTAGTCACCTCGAGAAAAAAATCGAAGTCAAAACTGGAAGAGAAAAGTGAAGACTTGGTAGCTGGGTCCGGCCTAGAATATTCAGCCTCAGATGCTGAGCTGGGGAAAGAAGAGTCTTGGGTTTCAATCAGGAAGTTTATTCCTGGGCGAAGGAAGAAAAGGCTGGATGGGAAACAAGAACAAGCGGCGATGGAAGATACGGGGCCAACGGAGGTCAACGAGGACGATTCGGACGTCCCAGCCGTGGTGCCTCTGTCCGAGTACGATGCGGTGGAAAGGGAGAAAACGGAAGCACAGCAGGCTCTGAAGAGCGGGGAGGGCCCCGAGCAGAAGGTGGCTGTCGACGTGTCGGAGGAGCTCAGTAAGAGTCTGGTTCACACCGTGACTGTGGCTGTCATGGACGGGACAAGGGCCGTTACCAGCATCGAAGAAAGGGCACCTTCCTGGATCTCTGCTTCGGTGACAGAACCTCTTGAACAAGCAGAAGACGAAGACAAGCCACCATCTGGGGAGGTGTTTGAAAAAGAAGTCATTGCAGAGGAAACCCCCATCGATACCAAAACGCTGCCAGAGAGCCAGGAGGCCGCTGATGACACAGTCGCCAGCAAGGTGGAATTGACCCCTGAAGCTCTGACGGCCGCAGAAACCACAGAGGCATTCTGTGCTGAAGAAGCCACAGAAGCCTCTGGTGCTGAAGAGACCACCGACATGGTTTCGGCTGTTTCCCAGTTAACCGACTTTCCAGACACCACCGAGGAAGCAACACCAGTTCAGGAGGTGGAGGGCAGCGTGCCCGACATGGAAGACCAGGCGAAGAGGACCCAAGAGGTGCTGCAGGCCGTTGCAGAAAAAGTTAAAGAGGAATCACAGCTGCCTGACGCCAGAGGGCTAGATGACACCATCCAGACAACCCAGAAAGGACAGGCAAAAATACTGGAGCAGGTGGAAGAAGCAGAAGAGGATTCTCACACACTCGATCAGAAGGAAGCAATGGATGGAGCATCCAAAGGACATGTACAAGAAACAAAAACTGAGACTTTGACACAGGGGGCGGTGATTGTACAGGCCACCCCAGAAAGCTTGGAAAAAGTTCCTCCAGGCACAGAGAGTGCAGAGGCCAGGGAGCTTACAAGCACTTGTCCAGCTGAAACCGTGGCTGCGGTAAAACCAGAGACTGTCCCGGAACAGGCTGTTGCTCCTGACTCAGCTGAAACCCTCACAGACAGTGAGACCGATGGAAGCACCCCAGTAGCAGATCTTGAAGCTACAAATGTAAGCCAGCAGACCAAGATCATGGAAATCGATGAAGATGGTGAGGTTCCATCCGGTACCCAATACCAGGTCACAGAAGGTGAGGCACTTCCTGAACTGAAAGAGATGCCTCCAGAACCTTCCAGTTTTCAATCCCAGGAAGAAAAGCATTCAGAAATGGAAGAGGTTCTAGAACATACAGATAAAGAGGTAACAGTGGAAACTGTACCCATCCTTTCAAAAACTGAGGTGATTCAAGAGGCTGGCCGATGTGCTGATGAGGAAGCCAAAGAGGAGCCATCTGTCGAAGGACTTGTGTCTGCTGACACAGAAATAACCGAGAAAAAGGTAACTGAAGTTGCCCTTGAGGATGAAGTTACGAAAAAAGCTGAATTTCAGAAGAATGATGATCTCGAACTCCAGAGACCTGCTACGTCTCTTCCAACCCCAGTGGAGCGAGAGAGGGTAGTTCAAGTGGAAAGGGACAAAACGGAATTAGAGCCAACTCAAGTAAATGAAGAGAAACTTGAGTGCAAACCAGCTGTTACCACCTGTGAAGAGCTCGGTGAGCAACTGGTTCAGGCAGTGAATGTAACCGTCATAGATGGGGAAAAGGAAGTCATCAGTTTTGAAGGAAGTTCTTCTCTGCCCGTTCACAAGGAAGAGGCGTGCACAGAAATTCAAGTTCAAAGCTCTGAGGCATCATTAGCTCTAACAGCTGCAGCAGTGGGGGAGAAGGTCTTAGGAGAAGCTATCAAGATTTTAGAAACAGCGGAAACTTTGCAATCTGCAGAGGCACGTTTAGTGCCGGAAGAAAAGTCCTCAGAAAAAGATGAAGGCTCTCCTGCTCAGCGGGGAGAAGATGCGGTGCCCACAGGGACTGAATCTCAGGCCACATCAGTGCCGGTGATAGTATCTGTTACGCCTGAAAAAGGCATCAGTGCTGACCTGGAAGGAGATAAAACCACATCACAGAAATGGGAGTCAGATGGCGACGGTGAGCAGGTTGGTTGTCAGGAAGGCAGCGTAAGCAAAACAAGAGAGGAGGATTTAAAGGCTGAAGATGAGATTTTGAAACTTGAGACAGAGAGCTGCAAGCTTGTACAAAACGTAATTCAGACAGTTGTTGACCAGTTGGGGAGTACAGAAGAAACGGCCGCTGCTTTCCAGACCCAGGCTCAACTGACGGAGGCCGACAGCCAGGAAGCTGGGCAGAAAATCGAGAAAGAAGAAGGCAGACTTCAGCCCTGCACGTTGGATGAAACACAAACCATCGAAGCCAAAGAGGAGTCCCCACTAAGTGCCGGGGAACACACACATCCAGATGTTTCCAAAGACGCGAATGAAGCTTTAGAGAAGATGGCGGCCGCTAGGGTGGAAAGTTCCCGGGTAGATGACCAGCAGCTTGAAGAGGTAGCTTTCCCATCCAAGGAAAAGAGAGAAGGCCCTGAAACAAAGTCGGTGCCAGAAGACGACGGTGGTGCTGGGTTTGGAGAAAGAACAGAGAAGTCCCCGTTTGAATCCCGAGAAGATGAAAAAGGTGATGCTGCTGATGACCCCGGGAACCAAACCTCAGCCCCGGAAGATGCTGAGGCGTCAGGAGCCTCAACCAAAGAGCCTCCAGATGCAATTGGACCCAAACTGAAAGAGAAGGGAGATGGCCAGGAAGTAGAATTTCAGGAAGAAAAAGTGCAGAGCGAGTCAGAAAAAGAGAGCAAAACACAAACACAGGAGGAGACACAGGACCAAGAGGGAGAACCGGCAAGACCCGAACCCACAGAATCCTAAAACGTCACGTAAGTAACTTCCTTTCCTTTGAAAGTAATTTTGCCCTCTTTTCTGTCATCTGGTGGCAGATTTGTTATGAGGGAAGCAGGAATTCAAATAATTAGGATTTTATGCAGAACCTACATCTGGGGACATAACCATCAACCAGACAAGGAGATCCAGGTTAGTTTCCCTTTTTAAAAATATGTTTATTTATTTATTTAATTTTTGGCTGCATTGGGTCTTCGTTGCTGCGCGTGGGATTTCCCTAGTTGCGGCGAACGGGGCTACTCTTCGTTGCGGTGCGCGGGCTTCTCACTGCAGTGGCTTCTCTTGTTGCGGAGCACGGGCTCTAGGCGCGCGGGCTTCAGTAGTTGTGGCACGCGGGCTCCAGAGCGCAGGCTCAGTAGTTGTGGTGCATGGGCTTAGTTGCTCCGTGGCATGTGGGATCTTCCTGGACCAGGGCTCGAACCCGTGTCTCCTGCACTGGCAGGCAGATTCTTAACCACTGCGCCACCAGGGAAGCCCCCAGGGTTAGTTTCCTTTTTCTCATTGACATGCTCTTCAGTCTTACTGGTGTCCTGAAAGTAATGACTTCATTTTACCCCCAGTGTGACTGTGTGTGTGTTTGGCTCAAAGACATAAGACATATGTTGTGCTCACAGCTACTCTGTTGCATTTTTTTTTTTAATAACTAGAAGTCCAAAGTAGGTTTATAAGGTAGTGCTTGAAATTTAGTTTATAGCTCTCTGGGAAAAAATTGGATTTCTTCCAGCAGTATTAAGAAGCATTTAAAAAAGTTTCCAGTGCATGTGAGAGCCTGCCTACTGGTGTTCAGGTAGCAAAGGATGCTGTATTATGGACCTTCACCATCTTTCTTTCTTACAGAGTTAAACTGTGGTTTTCACTAGGGTTCCCATTGGCTGCAACTCACTTTCACAACTCTTCTGTTGTTGAATAAATGAGGGAGGTGAAGGAGATGTTATTTACTTTTGATTCTGGCTTCCTTCTACAGTTACAGTTGTGTATTTGCAAGACCAGAATGTGAAGACGAGTGGAAGAAGAAAACGAATGCTGCTGACGAGACCAATCTTACAGAACTTCGGGAACGGAAGAACAGACACATCAACTGCTCTCATTTCTAGAGGACCCCTGACAATCCTGAGGCTTCATCGGGAGCTGTAGCCAGATAACATTTCTTCCTTTCAAGACCAACCTGATATTTTCCCTTGGTACCATATAATGTTTCTGATTCAAGATCCTTAATTCTTAGCCCGGAACTGGAGTTGGCAATACCTAGTTCTGCTTCTCAAACTGGAGTATCATTCTCTGTGTATTTATATGTATGTTTTAAGTAATCCTCCTTCTGTATCTATTGTATATTTTTTTTTCTTAATGTTTAAGGAAATTACAGTATAGTGCATTCCTTCTGTATCACACAGTATACGACGGGGCGTACAACCACGGTGAAGTCTCAGGAAGCTGTCTGCCTCAGTTACAACCATTGAAAACAGAGCTTCCTAGAAATAACATTCCTGATCAGAAGCTACACTTCTTGTTTTAAAATTCACTAAGGATTAGGTCCTTTCAGAGTGTTTAGTGTCACTCTGAAATCGGTCGCTTTCCTATTACGCACAGTGCACTAAAAATAAAAAGTGTTTTTTGGAGGGAAACATACAGAATGTTCCATTGTTACTGGGAAATTTTTCTTTCTATCCCCCAGTGGAGGTTGGAAGGAGGTTTTTTTCAGTAGCAGATTAATTTGAAGTCTTCTCTGCTAATTGTTACACGGTTGTTACGGACAGATGAGTGTGCTTAATTCTGAGGCAAAGTAGTGAATTGTTTTTCATGTTATCAAGAAAAAAATCGACTGGTTTTGAGTCTACTTTCTATGCTGGACCACATTCACACACAGCACGAAATAAGTCAGGTTCTTTACAGATGGTATTTTGATAGATGCTGGATTGTGTCTGTGCCATATTTGTGCCCACTCTTTCAAGAACAATGTAGCATTATCATTTGGATAAATTGTGATTTGACAACTGATTTCAATAAAACATTTGCTTCACTTAGATTTGTTGGATTTATTAGATAATAGGAAGCCTGGGACATATGTTTACTGCATTCTAAAAGCAGAGAAGTTAGAAGTTTCTAATGTAGTCACTACACGATGTCACCACTTTACACCAGTTTGAGTTGGGGATCAGAGGACGTCAAAGGCAGAGAGGGATCCGCTGAAATAAACCAGGAGCTTTTTAGATTGAGGGTACTGAAACAATGCTACCATCTGGTGGTGCCTTCCTGAAAAAGTCCGTTTTCTTTGTTAATATCTGTTAATGACAGTTGTCTCTAGAAAGACATTTTAAGAAGGCTTAGTAGTAAAAATGTCTTACCTAACAGGTGATCTTGGAACAAATTTTTAAAGTGTCAAAATGATTTCTGATTCACGCTAATACCTAAAGGATTCTGTCAGACAAGTGCCACACAAAGAACAGTCCCCCATCTACCACAAAGTCCCACTTTTTCATGGGTAGCACTGGCCTGGCGTGCACGCTTCTTAAATTGTACTCAAACTCAGTACTCCGGTTTGAGAACTTAAATTTCAACTGCCAATTACATTATTTTGAAGTATAACATTCTAGCAAAACTAGAATAGTCTTTTAGCAGAAAGACAGTTTGCTGTCAAAACTGGAAAGTAGTTTCTCATAAACCAACAAACCTGACTACGATAAAAAATTGGCCCTATTAGAAAGACCCCCTCATGGTAACAGCATACGGTCTTGTAGTTGGAAAACATTTAGTATCTTTCGGGGAGTTTTTTCACACATATAATAGCCACTTGTGCTTAATTACTAAACTTTAAAATCCCCAAATTAAAAAAACACCCTCTGATCCAAAGATATTTCTTTTGCCAACTTGATACTTTAAAAAAATCCCAATGCTGGTGTTAATTTTTGAAGATCAACTGAAATTTGGAGATGGTAGCAGTTTTTAAGGAGTTCATTATACTTCTAAATATCAACTAACTTCCTTTCTACGGCAGGAAGACACTTCGTGGTATCTTGAACAGATTAAAGATTTGTGTAGTTTGTGGTAATCATTTTGGGGGCGTTTAAAGTCCATCCTGCCACTTCATCCCATTCGTATTTTGCCTTAATACACGTGGCCGGGTCATTCTGGCCATCACAGCTGGTTTTCCAGTGGTGGTTGCTTCATGACTGTGCTCTTGATGTGCCCTGGATTACTTCCGTACAAGCTCTGGACCTATGTCCATTAAGTGTCATTGTTTTATTAACAGGAGGAATGCTATTAACAGTAGCATGAAATACATACAATTCTGTATTATAACTCTAAAGCTGCTGTTAACTTGTGAAGTACATAATAATCAAATGCAAACTGCAGAAGTTGGAGCAAGTGCCTAAACTTGGCTATTTTTGGCATTACTATGGAGCCACGTTCAATAGAAAGCAATGCAAGACTTGTAAACTCTCGCCATTTCTTGTAATCGAAGAATAGAAAATGTTCCCCCTCAGGTTCTTTTGCTAATGGTACACCCGGGTTGCCTCTCTTTGTCACACAGATACTTTTTTCCGGTATTTTCCTTTGATGTTTGGAACTACAGGTAGTGAAGGACTGGAAATTTTAGCTTTTCAGTGTAAGCATGAAGCTTAGCAGTTTCCTTTTCAATCTGAGACAGTATTTGATTCCTAGTTCTGTTTGGGGGGCAAATTTTCATTTATCTAAATAAAATGCAACCTAATTAAATGCCATGGATTTTCTTTCTATAATTTCACCATAATTCAGTTTTGATTGTTCTTAACTGTTACGAGATTCATCACACATTTCACTTTTACTTTTAACTACTTAATCATCCTTTGAGACACTGTCCACAAAGCTTCGTGGGAGTTTGGAAATGTATCTGGGATTGCGCGAGGGCACAGAAGTCTCTGTCAGTGATGCTTCACCTTTTTGGGTCAGGGCCCCTTTAATTAGACTCTCATTAAACCTCTGGCTCACCTCCAACTCCCTAAAATGAACACAGTTTCATGTAGTTTTTGGATAGCCACACTCTGAAATCCCAACCGGTAACCAGAACCAGAGTTAGAAACCCCTCATCCAACTGCAAGAAAGGAAATGGACACAGTCCAAGGATTCCCAGGAAGTAAGAAGTTGGCACCTGAACGTGACCGATGTCACGTGACTTCATTTCTAATGTGATTCTGGAGATGAATCTGCTAGATAGCCTGGCACAATTTTTGTGCAAATGCGACTTTTCTCCTCACCACCAAATTCCTTACCATCTCTTACAATTAGGAAAATGACCTGGCTCTCCTTTTATAAATAAGAAAGTTGAGATATAGATCACCAGCCCTTATGTGATAGCACAGGTTTTAGCTAAGGTGACCAGGACTTGGGGGTGGCATGGTGGTGAAGATAGAGATAAGACTTTTTTTTTTTTTTTTTTAGTGCTGTCACAGCTTAGAAATCAACCTCTTTTTTTTTTCAACCCCTTTTTTTGATATTTAAATATAACAGGCCATCTGTACAGTATCCTACACTTAGGACTGAGGTAATCTCACGACTTCGCATATTCTCCCATCTCTTGTTGACATGAAAAATTTTAACACGAGAAGTATTACATGTAACTTAAGAGAAGCTTCCTTATAGATAGTACTCATTTTTGGAGACCAGAGGTAGAGTAACATTTCATAAATGACGAAATTAGGACCCAAGGTGTTGTTTTCCCACAACAGGCTATTGAGTGCTAAGTCCTAGCTCTAACTCACCCCCGTGCATTTTCTTGTTTGTTCTAATAACCCCAGATAACTTGGTATAATTGTGAGCACAGAGACAATCCTTTAAATTAGGCCAATTAAAAACCCACATTGTGCTTGATCCTACTTAACCACTGTCAGCCTCAGGAGCTCACCTAATTCCTGGAAAAGCAGGTAGGGTTGCCTCTAGGGCTTGAGGCCTGGACACAATTAGGGTTCTTTGTAAAGGCCTTATGGAAAGGGTACTACAGTGTTGGCCAGGGGGCCATTTTAAGGAGTGGGATTTATCCTGAGATATCATTACTTTAGCAGAGAAATGCTGCTATCCTTCCGCCATTGCCAAGGCAGTGTTAGTGGCTGTGATTCTGGCCCACTCCCCTGTAGAGTTTTTGCTTATCGCAATGGCTAGGGTATTACTGAATTTTAATGAGTTGGGACCAAACGCTTGTGATGCTGCAAGGTCCAGCACAGCCCTTCTGAAAAAGAGAGTTTCTACCTAAAATGCCAAGCATTCTAGAGAACTGCTTCTAGAGAATTAAAGACCAGAGGTTGGGAGGAGACTAACTAACATGTTACTATAATAACCTAGCAAGAACTGAAAATGGCCTATATTAAAGTAGCGACACTTTGGCTGGAGGGGTGTGAGGGGGTCAACAGATGTTAGGAGGTGGCCTCAGGGCAGGATACCTGATTATTTGTCATAGGAACAGCTTGGCCTGAAGAATGAAGTTTCTGGGGAATTGCCTGGTGGTCCAGTGGTTAGGACTTGGCACTTTCACTGCAGGGGCCTGGGTTCAATCCCTGGTCGGGGAACTAAGATCCTGCAAGCCATGAGGTGCAGCCAAAAAACCAAAAAAACCCAACCAACGCCCCCCCACCAACACACACACCGCTGCCCCCCAAGCAATAAAATGACAAACTTCAAAAAAAAAAAATGAAGTTTCTGCGTTGACAACCTGGATATGGAGCCATGTACCGAGATGGGTAGAGGTAGGTGATGATATTCGTTTGGGTAATGTTCAATTTGAGAGGCCTGTGAGATCCCCAAGGGAAAATGCAGGACCAGTAGCTGGCTATATGGGTCTTATAAACAGAAAAGGGTTCAGGACAGAGACATCAATGGCTCTCCTGTCCTCTCTACGTCCTTAGAGACACAGAGGGGGAGGTAACATACACAGATCCTTACGACATCTCCTAAAAGCTCATGCACCAACTTTGGTGACTAAGAAAGGTGAGGCTGTTGCGTTCCCTTACCCTGTCACAGCCGTTTCCTCATTTCGGAATGCATGACAAGGTGCTTCACAAGATTTTCCTCCTGTGAAGGTGCTTGACAAAGTAAAAAGCAAAATCCACCGTAGTACATTAATATTAGTAATTAGAAGAGAAGTTTTAGTAAAACCACCCATTAGAAGCAACCTGATGACTGTTGTGTCCTTGAGTATTTTGGAAGATTCAGAATAATGACACTGATCTTTCTAAAAATATCATAAACATCTTTTTCAGACATGCTCTCTTTGTGTGTCATCTGCATTTCTTATCTTTCCTCCTCTCCTTGTTGCCTTTTCAGCTTTTGTGGCCTGCTGGCACATCTCCCCAGGGAGACTGGGGTGGGGGGGCATGGGACGTGGGGTGGGGGACTCTGGCTGGGAGGGGGCCAAACCTGCAGTCTCTTCCCGGTCACTCCCGGGACTCCCTAGACCCTGCATCCTCCTGGCGCCCAGTTCTCTCTGGCTGGCTACCTTGTGACCTTTGCTTCTGGGCATCTTAATCTAAATGGAAAGATAAAAGGACTCTTTAGTCTTTTTTCTTTTGCTAATCAAAAAAAATTATAGAAATAACTTTAAATGACTAACGGCAAGGAAGGGTTTCCTAGGCAGAGTGATGATAGCAGAAAGAGCCCTGGATTGGGGCCTCTGTAATTACCACCATTTTGTTTCCTCATCCAGATCCTTGCCTCTCTTAGAGTAAGGAGGATTGTCTAGGTGACCTCCTCAAAAACTAGTTAGGGTATTTGGTTACTATGGCTATGATCTTTTCTGTGCTCAGAGATTACAAAGGCATTTAGAATGAGAACAGGGAGGTTTAAAATAATGCTAGGGCCTCTCAAACATGCATTTTTAAGGGCTCATGCACCAATCTGTATGTTGCACACATCTCATTAAGGAGCACTTTGCTTCAAAGAGAGAGGCATGCTAGAAATGGCACAGATCCCTTTCTGGCCCTTTATTAGCTCCCCTGGTTACTTGCTTACTTATTTATTTATTTATTTTGGCTGCGCCGGGTCTTAGTTGCAGCATGCAGGATCTTCAGTTGTGGCACGCGGACTTCTTAGTTGCGGCATGCATGCGGGATCTAGTTCCTTGACCAGGGATCGAACCTGGACCCTCTGCATTGGGAGCGTGGAGTCCTACCCACTGGACCACCAGAGAAGTCCCTCCCCTGGTTATTTCAATTCTGAGAAGGAAGTAGAACCAAGAAAAGGCAGTAATACTACAATACAAACTGTACAGCGATGCGGTTGTTCTCAAAATGTTGCTTCTGGGGCTTCCCTGGTGGCGCAGTGGTTGCGCGTCCGCCTGCCGATGCAGGGGACACGGGTTCGTGCCCCGGTCCGGGAAGATCCCACATG
>NC_041223.1:14940022-14968371 GCF_002837175.3 Physeter macrocephalus | reverse complement strand
CTGAGCCTGCGCGTCCGGAGCCTGTGCTCCGCAACGGGAGAGGCCACAGCAGTGAGAGGCCCGCGTACCGCAAAAAAAAAAAAAAAAAAAAGTTGCTTCTGGCATCATCATCTTTTGGGAACCTGTTTAAAGTGCAAATTCTTCAGCCCCACCCTGGACCGACTGAATCAGATACTCTGCAGTCTGTTTTATTGAGCCCTCCAGAAGATTCTGATGTGCTGAAGTTTTAGGACTACTGTAGTAAAGGCAATAAAGCAGATTTAAGTTAATCGCCTCAATAGCAGAATGAATAGGCTAACAGGTGAAAAAGGTTTCCCCTTTCAGATTCCCACCCCTCTCCTGACAACCCTTCCCCCTAGTTGCTTCTAGCCCACAGAAATATTTGCACATTGGGGAATATAGCATCTGAGCCACATGGGAGTTTGAATCCTGTCTGGGTGACCTCAGAAAAGTTCGTTAACTTCTTTGGGCCTCAATTTCCTCAACTGTAAACATGGGACACATGTCTGACAGTATTGTTGGGAGGAGCACACAGACACCCTATAAAGGGTCTTGCTTCCCCATCAGCTCGGTGCTTTGTGACCAGCTAGAGGGGTGGGATAGGGAGGGTGGGAGGGAGGGAGACGCAAGAGGGAAGAGATACGGGGATATATGTATATGTATAGCTGATTCACTTTGTTGTAAAGCAGAAACTAACACACCATTGTAAAGCAATTATACTCCAATAAAGATGTTAAAAAAAAAAAAAAGGATCTTGCTTCCCCAGGTTCAGCCCTTCAGTTTGTAATGCCTTCTTCACAAGGATCGATCTTCTCAAAAACCAGGGAATTTAGGCAGGGTAGGTTTTGAATATTTTCCAGAGAATAGCACAAACTTGGGTCAAAAATTTAATAACTATTCTTTATGTTAAAAAATATTTTGGGAATTCCCTGGCGGTCCAGTGGTTAGGACTCTGCACTTCCACGGCCGGGGGCTGGGGTTCGATCCCTGGTGGGGGAACTAAGATCCCGCATGCCGCACAAGGAGCCAAAAAAAAAATTTCTTTTTTGATCTCCCTGAGGAGAAGCCACAATATCATTTCATCCTGATCCATTTTTTTTCCACACTAAAGATTCTCAGTCTAATTTTTATTTATTTTTAATTTAAAAAAATGTATTTATTTTATTTTTGGCTGCATTGCGTCTTTGGTTGCTGTGCGCCGGCTTTCTCTAGTTGCCGCGAGCAGGGGCTACTCTTCTTGAGGTGCGTGGGCTTCTCATTGCGGTGGCTTCTCTTGTTGCGGAGCACGGGCTCTCGGCGCGGGAGCTTCAGTAGGTGTGGCACGTGGGCTCAGTAGTTGTGGTTCGTGGGCTCTAGAGTGCAGCCTCAAGTTGTGGCGCACGGGCTTAGTTACTCCGCGGCATGTGGGATCTTCCCGGACCAGGGCTCGAACCCATGTCGCCTGCATTGGCAGGATTCTTAACCACTGCGCCACCAGGAAAGCCCCTAGTCTTTATTTTATTTAGAGAGCCATTAACAGTTTAGTGATAGTCTTCCAGTTGTGTTTTAGGAGCTAGTTCTAGAAAAAGGAGTTTCACTGATCGTATCTTAAGATAATTAATTTTTTATTCGCTTAAAGATTTCCAGGGCTTCCCTGGTGGCGCAGTGGTTGAGAGTCCGCCTGCCGATGTAGGGGACGCGGGTTTGTGCTCCGCAACAGGAGAGGCCACAACGGTGAGAGGCCCGCGCACCGCGATGAAGAGTGGCCCCCGCTCGCCGCAACTAGAGAAAGCCCTCGCACAGAAACGAAGACCCAACACATCCATAAATAAATAAATACATAAATAAATAAATTTATAAAAAAAAAAAAAAAAAAAAAGATTTCCAAGCCTAAATCTTGCTTACCCGCAAGTGATGTATAGCGGTAATTTGTTCTAGACCAAAATGGAGGACTAAACGAAAGCAAAAATTGTCATAAAAATGCAGTCAACCCGAAGAGCAAGTTAAATTTCATTACAATAAACTGTACTCCCTGTACACATAATTTTGTCTTAGAATTCACTCCTAGTGAATTAGTACGAGAGGGCACCCCCTCCCCCATCTCAATTCCTAGCCAAATTTCAGGAGGTACCATGCACATACCATCCTCTGCAATCATCCTTCTAAGTGCCTATATCTTTTTAAACAAAGCAATTTAGTATTTTACCTGAAACACATGACTGAGGTCTGACATCTTGAAATGTTTATTTTGGACGTCTCAGCTCTTCCCCTCTCTTGCAAGGTGAAATTACAAAAAAGAATGGTGGCTAGTTCTTATGACTTTAACAAGGAGGTTTGGGGTCCACTCTACTCTCCATTCTTCTATCATTATCCAAGCTACCTTGTTTATTTATTTTTCAGCTTTATTGAACAATAATTGATAAATATATTTTAATGGAATGCTTTCTTCCCATTAAAGCCATATTTCCTATGGTAAAATAAAATCCTACAGTTCTTTATGAATCTATCATTTAGCAACATCTGTTGAATGAGTCGTTTATTGTTTTCCCTAAGAAAGGAAAAGTAATAGAACCAGTGGGGTTAATAAGGGCTAAAGCATGGAGAATGACGGCTCAAATTAATTCTAAAGCTTAGGTGTTCAGATTGCTCTTAATGAAACAGGAGGAAAGGGGGCAGGGCACAACCTTTAAAAGAATGACATAGCCATAGGACATGACAAAAACTGGTTAGAAGAAACTAGGTCCAAGATGGCAGAAGATTTGACTTCCAGAGGACCTTGTACCTCATTATACGCTCATTGTAATACATTAGCATATGCTAAATAACACACCCACCAACGCCATGACAGTTCTGAGGCCAACCATAAAAGGCCAAAAAGTGGGCGACGGCCCAATTCATGGAAATCTCCGCCCCTTCCCCCAAATAATTGGAATAATCCTCCCACTCATTAGCCTATAAAATTACCCAGCCCATAAAAATTAACAACGTCGTATTTCAGGGCCCTCTTGCCTTCTGAGATGGCCCACACTCTGTCTGTGGAGTGTGTTTCTCTAAATAAAGCCACTCCTTATCTGTAACTCTGTCTCTCAATGAATTCTTTCTGCGACGAGACGTCAAGAACCTCAAAATCACTGGGAACAGTACCATCAACTGAAATGTCCAAAGCTTATTTAAACTGGTACCATCAAAAACTCAGAATAAATTATTAGTTTATAACCTCTTGGGATTAAATAGGTACCGAGCATCCCAGGGTAGGGTGGGCTTCCTTATCTGTACTCAGCTTTTGGTTTGGGGAGGGAACTGGCATTGTCCAGGTCTGCCACATGGAGCAGGTGGCCACAAGGTGCTAAGAGCCCCTGCACCCCAGCATGAGTAGGTGAACACAATACCTACGCTTCCATCTCCACCAGGGTGCAGGCACTCACCCCTCTCTCTTCATCCACCAGATCCTTTGTGATTCCCATGACTTTCTGGTCTTCAAGACCCCTTGACTGCCTGAAGGGCTGTGGAGGCACACCTTGATTTTCCCTTTCAGGTATTCAGAGAAGTTAACTAGGCACAAGACTCATTTAAGTTGGGAGATGTGAATATACAGTAGTACCCTTATCCGAGGTTTCACTTTCTGCAGTCAACCTCCATCTGAATAAATGGAAAATTCCAGAAATAAACGATTTATAAGTTTTAAATTGCAGCCGTCTGAGTAGCAGGATGAAATCCTGTGCTGCCAACTCCATCTCTCCTGGGACGTCAATCACCCCTTTGCCTAGTGCATCCCGCCTGTTAGTCATTTAGTAGCCGCCTGGGTTATCAAATCGACTGTCAGGGTACTGCAGTGCTTGTGTTCAAGTAACTCTTATTCTACTAAAAATGGCCCCAAAACGCAAGAGCAGCGATGCTGGCAATTCAGATATTCTCTTACTGTGTCTCATTTATAAATTAAACTTAAGTATGCATGTATAGGAAAAAACATAGGGTATATGGGGTTTGGTACTGTCTACAGTTTCAGGTTCTTGGAACGTATCCCCTGAAGATAAGTGGGGACTACTGTAGTTTCTTTAAAAAATGATAAAATTGGTAGAAACCTCTTAATATTTAATAATCTAGGTTTATATAGCCTGTATTTGTGTCACCTTTAGGCAAACACCTTAGCCTCTTTTTTACCTCCTTGTAAAAAAAGTTGGATAAGACAATATCTAGACCCATTTGTGGTCAAACCCTGATTCTTCATAGCATCTTCTTATATTGTTGACTCGTTTGATTCTCACAACCTTATGATCCAATGCAGTTATTGTCTTCATTTTACAAATAGAGACAGTACCACTCAGGGTAGGGGAATTGCCCAAAGTGCAACAGACAGAGAGAGAGAGGAGGAGACACAGCAAGAAGTTGACTCTTGGGGCAATGCTCTCTACTTGGCCTTCCTGCATCTTTTTGGGTAGACAAAGTAATGCATAGATAAAATCATGTACCCATTTAGTCAAATGTTTATTCAATGAAAGTATGTATAAAAACTTACAAATCTGAGAACTCAACTATACATGAAATAGGATGACGGGATATTCAGTTTTTAACATATACGTACAGCACAGTTATTAACTGTTCTTCCCTTTCCCCTTCGGTCCTTAGTTCTGGCTCCTGTTTTATCCTGTGAGACCATTCTGTTACTGGCCTAAAGGAAGATTAATGGACAAGTTTTACCGCTTTCAGGCCGATGGAGGAAATTTCAGTGTTTAAAAAAAAAAAAACTGGAGACTAAACATCAAAATTAAGTTTTTTCCCAAACAGCAATTAAGTGTTTTGTCCTGATTTCTCTTTGCCATTTTGATGCTTCAGTGAATGTTGCCAGTAAACTACTAGCATTAACATATTTAAAGTTGCTACATCTGCTCACAAGTTTCCCTGTAAGATGCATATTCCTGTATCCTTTTTCCCACATACACACACTGATTTAGCACCACTGACTGGTGCTAAAAACAAATTTGCCAGTGGCAACTGCTAGAATGGCATGTTGTTTTCTATTCAGAAAGACAATCTATAGAACAGTACTTTCAAATCTGATCTTTAAAACAACTGACAAATTTGTCAGAAACTAAAACACAGTATTTTGTTGTTGTTCAACTTTGAAAGAAGCCAGCAATTAGATAAGGCATTTGCATTAATTCACCTGTTTACATCAAGTATCCACACATTTTCTCTTCCAAACACACAAACTCACAGCTTGTCATGTTTTATCCGAAAATTAAGATTGCCATCACATTATTACTTTTTCTCTTTTGTGTTTTGTTCAAGTAGATTGCTTAACTAATAATTTTTCTTAACTGGACATAATCTCAAAGGATGCATTGTGAAATAAGACATCTGGAGGATAAATACTAAGAACGTTTTCTTGGATTTAAAGTTTCCCCACACCTCTAGATTTTGCATAGTACAGAGCCCCACTGTATCTCTAAGAAGCATGCTGTATTTTCAGACATTGTCTTTCTGAGAAGGAAGACTTATTACCCAGGGAAAGTCATAATTTTAGCTTACCAAATTGCATTCGAATTGTTTTCTTTTGTTATGTACCCTTCATTAGTTCCAAGTATGCTTTTAAATCATCTAAAACTTCCCGAAGTCTATTTGAGCTTATAAATACTACTGACCGTTATCTTTCCAATATCCCCTGAATTAAAGTAAATATGTTCCAGGTTTATAATGCACAAAGCCTTTACGGAGGAGGGGCTGGGGACGGGGCGGCGGGGGGTGGGGCGGGGAGGGGCCGGGACCTGTTTGTATCATGCCACGGAGAACAAGAGTTCTGAACTGGGGGAAGGGAAGGAAGATAGTCTCTGTAAAAATGACAGTTTTTTAAAAAGGTAAGTAACACTCAGTCTAACAACACTGTTTCCTGTTCCTTTTTGATGGAAGCTAACACTGGGTGGTCAGGCTGCGTCACTTCAGAGTCCCCACTGCCCAGGAGAAGGGACCGCCCTTCGTCTAGGGCGAAAACGTCTGAGTTCTGGTTTTGGCATGAATGTTTAACAACCTCATTGGGAGTTGAGAACGTTTTGTCACACAAGTTGCATTTGTAGGGTTTGTTCGTCTGCACCAACATGTTGTCCATCTGACTGCCCTCCTCAAAGGTGCAGAGTTCCAGAGTCTGCTTGTCCACCACGGTGTACGTGTCGATGCTCTGGTTGAGGCACACATGCCGCGCAGCCTGGTTGGCCCTGCAGAAGCTCTTGTCACAAGTGCTGCATTTGAAAGGCTTCCCGGTGTGTATGTACATGTGCTCCCTCCAGTGGCTTTTCTGGATGAACTTGCGACCGCAGATCGTGCACTCGTACTTGCGCCTCTTGACCTCCCTCTCCTGGTCTGCCTGTTCCAGGTTGTCAATGTCCGCGATGTCTGAGGGCGGCGGCGTCTCCGAGTGCGGCTGCCCGTCGATTATGGGCGAATCCGAGATGTGCTGCAGCTCGCTGTCACTGATCATCCCCGCTTCAGGCACTTCCATGGCGTCTTTTCCTAGGTCCGCCGTGTTGCTGCAGAGAGACAGGGGCACGCGGCTCTCTCCGGGCTGGCTGGCTGTGAAGGGGACCCCCGTGTGAATCTGGAGGTGCTCCCGCAAACTGCTCCGGAGGGTGAAGCGCCGCCCGCACAGGTGGCAGGCATAGTACTTGGGGAAGCTTCCGTTCCTCTTCATGATGCTCGGCTTGACGTGGGCTATGGTGAGGGGCGCAGGCTGCTCGTCCGAGGAAGAGGCTTCCAGATTGGTCTCCTCCCCGGGGGGCGGGGGAGGAACAGGAGTGGAGACGAGGTCGGGCGACAGTGAGGTCTGCAGCGGGTCCGAGGGGGTCATGTGTGTCCGGTTCACCTGGGTCAGATTCGAGGGCAGCTGGGAGAGCTGGGAGGCCTCAGGCACCTGCTCCTGGCTCATCCTGGACGTCTGTGGCCGTGGCTCTCGGCCAAGTTTTTCCGGCGCGGAAGCCATCTTGGTGGCTTGCCTCAGCTGATGGTCTGCAATCTGAATGCCGTACAAGGAAGACGCCAGAGGAAAAACCTGGTCAGGATGAGAAAAGGCCCCTTGACTGGCCAGGCTGGCCTCCTGGATCAGCGGGTAAGCGTGGAGAAACTTGATCCCCTGCTCTAACCGCACCGGGTCGATCAGCTGAGGTGCCATCTTCCCTGTGTACATCAGATGCAGGAGGTAGCTGAAGATGTCGGGCTGGATGTCAGTGGGTTTCAAACGGACACACTCACTGAAAGAAACAAGTAAAGAACAAGGCTGTGAGTGAAAGTCAGTTCATGACTCAAATGATAACATAAAGCCGGGGGGAAAAACCCGGTACTTATAAAGGCAAATGAAACAAGAACATCTCACATATATCTTACTGTTCGTTTCATGAACTGGAATTCTGGAACCTATATAATTTAACTCTAGTCCTATTAAGAACAGAGAGAAATACAATAAAGATATTTCAAAGGACCGAGAAAGGAAAATTCATGTTAAACAAATGTGGTATCTTACCTAACTCATAGACTCTTGAAGCAGTTTTTCTCCTAGTAATCTACGTAAAATTATACCATACATAAAAAACTTTGTGCTTTATGGAGAGGATCCATTGCTTTCGATCTGAGAGTGGCCTGTGACCCAGTAGATGGTTAAGAACCACTGACCTGCAGATCTTTTAGCTAAATGTCTAGGACTCTGTATTGATCCAGTGCCATCCAGAGCTCAGCAGATCTTTCAAGGTAAGAGTCAAACAATATAACATGGGGGAGCTGGACTAGTGCCTAAGAGCAAGACAACAAAAGCGAGAAAAAAGAAAACCTCATTCTACCCCTGCTCTGCAACCCTCTGCTCTCTCCAGCATGAGGGTGGAGTGCTGTAGAGCTGGGAAGAACAGGAAAGGCAAACCACATTCTAGCTCGAATGGAGTCAGATCACTGCCCCAGCATTGCCAGATTGCATGAAAAGCAGCTCTGGGACAACTCAGTTCCTTATCAAATGTAATCATCCTCATCATTAGAACTGTAGCTGGGAATTTTTAAAAAATTGTTTCTAATATTCTCCAGTTATCTTTAAAAAAATTAATTAATAATTATTTATTGGCTGCTTTGGGTCTTCATTGCCGCGCGTGGGCTTTCTCTAGTTGCGGTGCACGGGCTTCTCTTGTCGTGGAGCATGGGCTCTAGGTGCGTGGGCTTCAGTAGCTGCAGCACATGGGCTCAACAGTTGTGGCTCGCAGGCTCTAGAGCGCAGGCTCAGTAGTTGTGGCGCACGGGCTTTGTTGCTCTGCGGCATGTGGGATCTTCCCGGACCTGGGATCGAACCCGTGTCCCCTGCATCGGCAGGCGGATTCTTAACCACTGCGCCACCAGGGAAGCCCCTGTAGCTGGGATTTATAGGCATTTTCTCATTTAATTGCCATTAATTCTCATTTTACAGATAAGGAGTTAAGGTTCAAAGGGATTTATACCTTGCTCAATATCAGAGTTAGTAAGCAATGGAATTGGGATTTAAATTTGAGTCTAACTCCTAAGCCAAAGCACCACGATTCTTTGGAGCATTAAGACAACCCTATGTAGTAGATGAGGCAGATCTGATTATTCCCATCTGACAGACGTGGAAACTGAGGTCCCCCAAAGTTAAATGATTTATCTGAGGTAGCTAAAGCAGTTGTGGCAAAATTGATTTTATAACTTTTAGACTTTAGTGTTTGCATCATCCCAGAAACAGCATTCTGATTCAAGCAGCAATAATAAAAAGATCCCAAGAACTCTCCCTGGGCCATTAGGGAAACTCTAATGCATCATTATAAATCAGTGAGATGTGTATCTACATATTATGAGGTATGTGTGCTATCACACACTGAGTGAGTATATTCTATAGACACTGCATTTTTTATAAAATTTATTTATTTAATTTATTTATTTTTGGCTGTGTTGGGTCTTTGTTGCTGTGCGCGGGCTTTCTCTAGTTGCAGTGAGCGGGGGCTAACTCTTCGTTGTGGTGCGCAGGCTTCTCGTTGCGGTGGCTTCTCCTGTTGTGGAGCACAGGCTCTAGGCACCCGGGCTTCAGGAGTTGTGGCACGAGGGCTCAGTAGTTGTGGCTCGCGGACTCTAGAGCGCAGGCTCAGTAGCTGTGGCGCATGGGCTTAGTTGCTCCACGGCATGTGGGATCTTCCCGGACCAGGGCTCGAATCCGTGTCCCCTGCATTGGCAGGCGGATTCTTAACCACTGCGCCACCAGGGAAGCCCGACAGTGCATTTTTTAACTTTAAAGACACCTTCCTTGAATGCCTTTAGAATTTATAATCATTTTTGATTATACCACTTATTACTATTATGATTTACTATTACTATTAAGCTATTTATCTTATTAACAAATATTTTCCCATATGCTAAAATAGTATCAGTATATTCTGCTCTTCTAAATTTATTTTATTCTGTTAAAAAAAGGGGGGAAGTGACTTTAATAGCAATTTGTGACAAAATAGATTTGAATAATTACTGCATCGCTATCAATGTGTGTATATTTCAACATGACTGCATACAAATAATCGTGTGGAAAATGCTTGACTATAAAGTATGGAAGCCAAAGAATAAAGATCAAGCCTAAAAACCAGCACCCCTTTGACGGTATAAAGAGGAAGAGTTTATGTCACTCTGTTTTTAAAAAAGACACACAGATCATTCATGTCTTTATTGGGAGTTTTTATAGTCCTTTAAGTTACTTATATTCCTTTAAATAGGAATACAAATGCAGGTGGTCCTCCCTTTAAGCACAAGGTAAGTGCCAACAATATTATGTGTATACTAGAACATATTTAGATGCTTTAGGGAAATTCAATATTCAAAATAAAGCTGCAGGGATTAGGTGTGGTGAAGAATACTTTCATAATGTAAGCAATCAACTCCAGATTGAAGACTTAACTAGTGGGGCTCCTTCCAGGGCCAGGCAAAGGCCTAATGAACTGGGAAGCCACAGGCCTTCAGAGATGCAAATCACCCCCAGGAGACTATAGGGCACCTTTTGTTCTGTGGGTAGGAACGCTCCTCCAGGCAGGAGGAGGGGAGAGTGAGCCCCTCTGCCCACAGGGCAAAGAAGAGGGAAGGGCGGAAATCCAAAGCAGGGCTATATTTTTCAGCATCCATGAGCGGTAAAGACAAAGCAGGGCCCCTTTCCAGAAAACCTCTGTTGTAAGTTTTATAATTTCCCCTTATTTGTTATTGTATAGGTTGTCCTCTGTCTACCGACTGTGAATGGAGGTGACTGGACAGTAAATCTCTGAAGTTTTAAAGAACTTCATGCAGTTTCTGATGGCAAAGAAGGGATGGGGCTGGGGAGGCCCCGTCCACACTTCAGCCAGGCTTAAGAGGGAGAAGGAAGGACTCCAGGGGCCGCAGAGCTGGTGAGGAGCCCCTAGGGAGAAGAAAGCGGCGGCGTGTCCCTGGGGTTTACTGCAAGTGCCCAGGGCTCTGGGAGGTTTCCAGACACCAATTTATCCTTTGTTTTTTTTTTCTTTTCTTAAAGCAGAAGCACATAGACACACTCAAGACACTTCAGAAGTTATTTTAAAAAGCTCCTTAGGGCTTCCCTGGTGGCGCAGTGATTGGGAGTCCACCTGCCAATGCAGGGGACACGGGTTCGAGCCCTGGTCCGGGAGGGTCTCGCATGCCGCGGAGCAACTGGGCCTGTGCGCCACAACTACTGGGCCTGCGCTCTACAGCCCGCGAGCCTGGAGCCCACGCTCCGCAGCGGGAGAGGCCACCGCGATGAGAGAGGCCCGAGCACCGAAGTGAGGAGTGGCCACCCGCTCGCCGCAACTGGAGAGAGCCCGCGTGCAGCAACGAAGACGCAAGGCAGCCAAAAAAAAAAAAAAAAAAAAAAGTTAGCAACCAATTAAAAAAAACCCAAAAAACTCCTTATGTCACGTTCCAGCCATTGCTGTCCTTGACGGCTCTCCCTCCCAGTCAGCCAGACCTCCTGTCGATTCGCTCAAGCTCGCTCTGGGCCGCTCTGGTCATTTCCAAGTGCTCTGGGAAGGACACAGCTCTCTACAATATGCTTACACCTAAGTGGTTTGATTTGCAGATGTCTGTTTGATGTAACACTTTTATGGAGGAAAAATATAGTTTTAGCACAGCTACAAGCCCTTCCTGTAAACTTTCAGTCATTTACATTTTCAATCTTTCCTTCACTAGACCCTTCAAGTAAAAGTTGGGCTTAAAGAACTTTGAAAATAAGGATTTTAAAATAACGTTAGATGTTGTCAGAGGTTGTACTTTTCAAGGCCTGTCTCTGTTTTATTTTTGAGAGCTCCAAGTCTGCAGTGCTACATGATTTAAAACTTTCACTTAGAGTAGTGTCCATAAGACAGAGACATCTAGTGGTAACTGCAGACATAAAACACTCTGTTAAGTGTGAAAAAACTGTATTCTTGGTCTATCTCTACAGTAGCCAGCAGTTAAAAGCATGGCTCTGGTCTTCGCGCAGTATTCTCCTCTCACCAGAGGTGGTCAAGGCCCTCAGGCAGCCCAAATGGCACGTGCCAGCTCTGGGGCTATAACACCCTGTTGCTCAAACTTGGGGCTCCTCTCTGCACCAATATCACATTCCTTTGTTAGAAAGGTATTTGCTTACTGTTCTACACTTAAGTTTCCTGCATCTATTTAAAACTCATTACATTATATTCTTTTATTCCTCAAAACGAAAACCTGTCCCTTTGCAAGACAATTTAATTCATTGTGTAGAGACTTCCAGTGCCTATGAGCTGTGATGTCTCCGACAATGAAGGAAACAGGAGCATCCTTAGTGTCCCAAGATAAAGCAAGCTCCGCCTGCCATTAATCCTACCAATCCCCCATTTTGCTCCTCTAGACATTTATCAAGTGGCTGTCATGTACAAATCCCTGAACTATAGGCTGCAAATGTTCAAAAACATTTGTAAAACCCAGTCTCTGCCCTCAAGCATCTTACAAATGAGGAGGGGCGGTAAGTACGCAAATAACAACAAAGGGAAAATACGTTGCTCTTACAAAATGGCATAAATAAAGTGCTATGCAACGTGAGAGAGGAAGAGACTGCTTTTGATCATTTCGGCTCACTTGATTGTTGGGGGGGCGGGGGTCACGGAAGAGGTGATGTGTAAACTAGGGCTCAGGGAGTGGGCAGAAGGCCAGCAAAGTGTGGTCCAGGTGGGCGTGCGGTCGGAGACAGGCTGGAAGGAGGTCAGGCTTCATGCCTGCAGGGCCTTGAAAGACAGAATGAGGAATCTGTGTGCTATTTTGATGTGTGATGGGTGTCCTCTAGGTTTCTGACCAAAGGAGTAACACAATCTGGTAGGTTTCGGATCAAAGGCACACTCCAATCAAAGCAATGCTTAGGAATATTAATCTGACAGTAACGTGGAAAATGATTAGGAAATGGAAGTGAGAAGGGAAGGAAAGAACTAATGTGAGAGGTAATTATGAAGAAAACATGATTTGGGCACCGATAGGATACGATTTTAGAGAGATTTTTAGTATGGCTTACTTGAAGATAAAAAAATAGGGAAGTCAGAAGGGACTTCAGGGAAGACTTAATTCAGTTTTAGACATGCAATATGAGATGAAAGAGGATATTCAATTCTAGATGTCCAGCAGGCAGCCTGTGGCCTTGAGAAATAGAGTTCTGGAGACAGAGAAAGATCAAGCCCAGAGCTGTCAACTGGTTTCCAGCAGAGGCAAGATCCAGGAAAAGATGAGCGCCCATCAGGAGAGGCAGAGAGAAAGCAGCGTGGAGACCCCACTCACCAAAACTGCAGGAGGCGCCTGTGGAGAAGGCAGAAAAACAAGGAGGATTCAGAGTCATCAAAGTGCGGGTGACAACCCTTCAGAAGGAAGAAAACAGTCGCAAGTGCTGCAGAGGACAAGGATGACAGAGACTGAGGAGGCGGTGATTCTGATGAAGAGGTGACCTTGGAAAAATGATGCCGGTGGAGCGAAGGGTGCAAACCACAGTGCCAACGGAGAGCAAGAGTGCGGGGTGAGGAGAGGAGAAGCGAGGCCATAGGTCATCCTTTGTAGCACTTTCACAGTGAAACCAAGGAAAAGCAGCACCATCACGCAGGTAGACAGTGGTGTCGTGGAAGGGCTGAGCCTTACAGGCTTGGGGATGGCAATGGGGGTACAAGTGTAAAATGAAAAGTACAGAATGAAAACTACAGGGTAGGATCTGGGAGCATAAGGGCAGGAGGGAGATTGCTTTCCGTAGACAACCAGGTGCCCTTTTCTCCAAGACAGAGAGATGGGAAGAAAAAAACTGTGCAAAGATAAGGAGATTGAGACGTTTTAAGAGAGAAAAGAAGGAAACTGTGGGCATTCATGCCAACCTTCTCATTAGAAGACAAGGATAAATACTCAAAGTCTGGGGGAGACCCGGGACGGGGCCGGAGGAGTGAGAGGAAGCCGCCTTCGTAGTCGACCCGATCGTGCAGATCCTGACTGTGTAGGTGACCCCCAGCGTGGCTACTTGGGGGTGGAGGGGCTGCTTGGGGCGAGTGAGGTCCTGAGGGACTGGGAGCCTAGAGAGAGGTAGCGAGACCCCTGGTCGTGATGAGGGCAAAGAGCATGTTCAGTGGGAAAGAGGGCCACGGAAGTTCAGAGTCTACAGTCATTAGATTATTATCAACCACGTTAGTTACCTGGTCTGATGGACAAACAACATCTTAAAGTAATTGGAGAATGAAGCAAGAACTGATTTGTGTGCCTTGAAGTACACATCGCCGATGGCAACCGTGCAGTCACACAGGAAACCAAACTCTCGCTGAGCGTTTAACTGTTGCAGAAGAATAAGTCCATGGTTGGCCAAATCCATTTTTAAAAAAATCTGCAAAGCAAACAATTTTGTTTTAAGAAAGATGATTCACAAATAAGTAGTGTCTTTATAGTCACCAATAGTAATGGTCACGGCTAATATGTCAGCCACTGCTAGAAACGTTACATAAATTCACTCAGTCTTCACAACAGCCCTGTGAAGTCGTTCTGTTGTCACTCCCATTTTACAGATGATGAAATTTATGGTGAATTCGGGGACTGCATACTTTGCCCAAGTTTATACAGACGGTAAGTGGAGGAACCAGGAAATGGGCGCGAGCAGTCAGCCCGCCAGACAGCAAACATTCCTGGATCTTTTGTCTGTGAGTTTAAGATTCCAAACGCAAATTCTAATGATCCATCAGAAGTTGTCCAACCTTCCAGAGAGAGAAGTAAATTAAGGTGCTGGGGTGTGGCCACAGCAGGGTAGGGCCAAGATCTCACCAAGTCTGGACAGTCCTCCAGCTCCTGCCGTGTGGACAGGGCTGCCGCTGGCAGGGCTATAATAACCCCACATGGTTACCCCTCAAGGGTGAGGGCTCAG
Organism: Physeter macrocephalus; assembly: GCF_002837175.3. NCBI lineage: Eukaryota > Metazoa > Chordata > Mammalia > Artiodactyla > Physeteridae > Physeter > Physeter macrocephalus. The sequence continues at coordinate 14,954,009 of NC_041223.1, read as the reverse complement.
GACGGGTACCCTTCTCCATCTTTTGTGGAGGAGGAAATGGGCTTCGAGAGGTGCAAGTAGTTAGCCTGGCCCATCTGGCCAGAAGGTGGGGGGAGTCAAAATTTAAATCTGAATGTTCTGACTCCAAGGTTCTAACCTCTTTATTCCTCATACTTCACTCCAGCAAACCATGTGGCCTCAATCTATTTGTAGTAGGGGAACTGCCTCTGGGGGAGCCGCTGTATCAAATCAGTAAACTCCTGATGTGCTCCTTCCCACAGGCAAACAGCATTTATAAAAGCCCAGCACACAAATATCAACATTATACTTAACAGTATACTTAACGGGGAGAAAGAGCGAATGCTTTCTCCTTAAGATTGAGAAAAACGCAAGGATGTCCATTCTCACTATTCAATATAGTACTGGATATTCTAGTTAGAGCAATAAAGCAAGAAAGGAAATAAAAGGCATACTGACAGGAAAGGAAGAAATAAAACTGTCCCTATTTGTGGATGACATGACTTTTATATACATAGAAAATCCCAAGGTATCTACAAAACCTCCTGGAATTATTAAATGACTTTGGCCATGCCACAGGATACAAGATAAACATATAAAAACCAATTGTAGGGCTTCCCTGGTGGTGCAGTGGTTAAGACTCCACCCGCCAACACAGAGGACACAGGTTCGACCCCTGGAAGATCCCACAAGCCGCGCAGCAGCAAAGACCCAACGCAGCCAAAAATAAACAAACAAACAAACAAACAAACCCAGTCGTAATTCTGTATACTAACACTGAACACGTGGACACTGAAATTAGAAATATATCATTTATAACCACAAAAAAATGAAATACATAGATGTAAATCTAACAAAACACGTATAGGACTTGTATACTGAAAACTACAAAATGCTGGTGAAAGAAATCAACGAAGATCTAAATAAATGAAGAGACATACTGTATTTATGTTTAGGAACACATAATATAAATCAACTTTTTCTAAATTGATATATGGGTTTGATATAATTCTTTTCAAAATCCCAGCAAGATTTTCTTTGTAGATACAGACGAGAATATTCTAAAATGTTTTTTTTTTCTTTTTCTTTTTTCGTTTTTTTTGTTGCTGTTTTTATTGTGGTAAAATATACATAACATAAAATTTGCCATTTTAACCAGTTTTAAGTGTACAGTTCTGTGGCATTAAGTGTATTCACATTGTTGTGCAACCGTTATCACCATCCATCTCTAGAACTCCATTCATCATCTGCAGCTGAAACTCTATACCCTGTAAACACTAACTCCCCACTTCCCTTTACTCTTAGCCCCTGACAACCAATATGCTGCTTTCGTCTCTACGAATTTGATTTCATGTAAGTAGAATCATACAGTGTTTGTCCTCTTGTGACTGGCTTATTTCACTTAGCATAATGTTCATCCATGTTGTGGCATTTGTCAGAATTTCCTTCATTTTTAAGGCTGAATAATATTCCATTGTATGTATATACTGCATTTTGTTCATCCGTTTATCTGTCAGTTGATACTTCATATGCTTCCACTTTTTGGCTTTTGGAATAATGTTGCCATGAACATAGGTGTGCTCATATCTGTTTGAGTCCCTGCTTTCATTTCATTTGGGTATATATCCAGAAAATTTTACATTCCCACCAGCATGCGTCAGGGTTCCAGTTTCTCCACAGCCTCACCAACACTTGTTGTTTTTATTATTAAAATGTTTATGCAAAGGCAAAGAAACTAGCATAGCTAAAACAGTTCTTTTTTTTTTTAATTTTTATTTATTTACTTATTTATTTTTGGCTGTGTTGGGTCTTCGTTTCTGTGCGAGGGCTTTCTCTAGTTGCGGCGAGCGGGGGCCACTCTTCATCGCGGTGCGCGGGCCTCTCACTGTTGCGGCCTCTCTTGTTGCGGAGCACAGGCTCCAGACGCGCAGGCTCAGTAGTTGTGGCACACGGGCCTAGATGCTCCGTGGCATGTGGGATCTTCCCAGACCAGGGCTTGAACCCGTGTCCCCTGCATTGGCAGGCAGACTCCCAACCACTGTGCCACCAGGGAAGCCCTAAAACAGTTCTTAAAAAGAGTAATAAAGCGGGAGGAATCAGTCTATCCAATTTCGAGATGTATTATATAGCTACAGTATTCAAGGCTGTATGGTACTGACAGAGGGATAAACACACAGATCAATGGAATAAAATAGAGAAACCCACATAAATATGTACAGTAGATTTTTGACAAAGGCACAAAACTAATTCAGTGGAGAAAGAACAGTTTTCAACAAATGGTGCTGGATCAATTGGACTTCCATAGACCAAAAAAAAAAAAAAAGGAAAAGGAAAAAAGAAAAGAAGAAGAACTTTGATCTCTAAGTCTCATATCTTATATAAAAATTAACTCAAAATGCATCACAGACTTAAATGTAGAACACCAAAACTATAATTTTTTGGGAAAAAAATGGGATAAAATCTTAGAGAATCTAGAATTCATCCAAAGTACAAACCATAAAAGGAGAAATTGATAAATTGTACTTCATAAAAATTAAAAACTTTTGTTCTGAGGAAGACCCTGGTAAGAGGATGAAAAGACAAGCTAAAAAGTAGGAGAAAAAAATGTGATAAAGGACTAGTATCTAGAATATATAAAGAATTCTCAAAAGTCAACAGTACAAAAACAATCGGATTAGAAACAAGTACTTGAAGTGAGGATATGCAGATGGCAAACAAGCACATTAAAAGACAGTTCAATAGCGATTAGGGAAAAGCAGATTAAAACCACAGTGAGATTCACCACATGCCTAGCAGGGTGGCCAAATATAAAAGAACAACAATCAAGTGCTGGCAAGGATGCGGGGAAATGGACGGCTCATGCCATTGCTGGTGGGAAGGTGAAACGGTGCAGCCGCTCTGGAAAAGTTAGCAGTTTCTTTAAAAATTAAATATGTAACTACCATACTACCCAGCAATTGCACACATGGACGTTTATCCCAGAGAAATGAAAACTTAGGTTCACACAAAAATCTGCACCTGTATAACCACAGCAGCTTTATTCCTCAGTTAAAAACCAGAAGTGACCCAGATGCCCTTCGATGGCTGAACAGTTAAACAATGTGGTATGCTCAAACCACAGGAAACTACTCAGCCTGAAGACAAAATGAACTACAGAAACAGGCAACAACCTGGGTGAATTATGTCCCCAAAGGTTACACACTGTATGATTCCATTTACATAACATTCTTGAAAATTACGGAAGTACAGAACAGATTAGTGGTGGAGGGGTGAGGGGAGAGGAGGGCAATGATGCTTGGCTGTAGAAGGGCAACAGGAGGGAGCCCTGTGGTGACAGAAATGTTCTGCAGCTCAACAGTGTCAATGTCAATACCCTGGTTGTGATGGAGCAGAATTTTGCCAAGATGTTTCCATTAGAGGAAACTGGGTAAAGGGTACATGAGATCTTTCTGTATTATTTCTTCTGACTGCATGTAAATCTACAGTTATCTCAAAATAAAAAGTTAAAAAAGAAAGGCCCATCGCACATTAATTAATTAGATTAAAAATGGATAACCACAACGCTTAACTTCAGAATCAGGGAAGCGACTGTGGAGAAAGCATTACCCGTAAGCTTAAAACAAAAATAGAAACAGAAACACATCGATTCTTACTCAGCTGGTGCTCAACTCCTCACCCTCTTTCCTGTTCTAGGGTTAGGGTTAGGTTCTGGGGATGATCTGGCAGATACAGAAATTGACAAGTGTGCCCTAAAATAAATGAACAAAGTGGAATGATACTTTAAGAGACTGATCTGGTCACAAAGCAAGACTCCAGAATGTCAAGTATCGTGTTTTCTACCAAGAGCTATATCCAAGCATGAGAGCCAGGAGAGCCATCCCTGCTTGCAGGAGTTTGAGTGTGAAGAGACCTGGACTGTAGTCTTGCTTGCAGGTGAAATCAGTGGCGTGGATCGGGAACTTAGTTCCCCAGTGTTTTCTGCGTATGTCAGAGAAGGCGAAAGCATGAAGATCAGGAAGGAGAGACAGGGACATTGCCAGGTGGCAAAGTAACCGGGATGACTAAGAAACATCGCTCTCATCTGATCTCCACCAGGATATAACTTTAGAAACTTGCCTTCAAGGCTGTTCTCTGAAAAGTGCCAGAACACTTCCCTTCCCATCTTACTAACTTGCCTTTCTCTACAAAAATTATAGTACCTGTATGTCATTCATTTACTTTCACACTAACCTGAGCTATTTGAGGTCTTGCTAACCACATTTTACACACGAGGAATCAGGCTTAGGGAAGTCAGGTAGCTTGCCCAAGATTATAGAATCCCTAAGAACAAGAACTAGGGTTTAAACTGGGGTTCATTTGATTTTTTGGAACACACTACGTACAAGTATGTCTGTTTAAAATTAATAGGGGATTTTTTATGGCTACTTTAAAGTGTATATACTTGTTATAAGAGGTTCATATATTATGGATACACAGTAGTGTCCACCTACCCCACCCATTTCCCCACACTCTGGCCAACACTGGGTATTATCACTTTTTAAAGAATCTTTGCCAATATCACTTTTTACCTTCTATGGGCTTAATGATGAACTGAAGTATATTTTTATGTCCTCTTGCTTCTCTTCATGAGCTTTGCCCATTTTCTATCAGGTTATTTGTTCTTTTTTCTTATCAATCTGTAAAACCCTTTGTATATAAAGAAAACGAGCCCTTTGTCACATATGTTGCTAATATTTTTATCTCTTTTGTTTTAGAGAGATTTTTGACATATAAAATTTTCATCAAATTTATCAATATTTTATAGGACGATGTCGAGCTTTGGGGTTTTTACATGAATGGATATATATCATCTCTTCGATTTAGCAAAATGTATGGCTCCCCCCTTGTTCCAAAACGGACTAACGTAAGTATCTTATTCAGATCATAAGAATAAAACTATGATAAAACTGCAAAATGTTTCTTTTTTAAAGAGGGTCTACTAGTTATTTTAGGATCTCAATTTAGGGGCATCTAGAATAGGAAATGAACTGAATGTGTCTTTCAAATACAGAAGGCAGAACACATGTCCAGAGTCTCTGAAAAGTGGAAAAACCAAATGAAAGGAGAAACAAAGAAAATGTGTCATATGTTCATATTTCACATGGGGGGAAAATCCCATACAGATCAATTTTTAAAAATCTTCTTTACTCTAGAGACCAAAAAGCCTTTCTCAGTGGGAAAAAGAAAAACAACCCCCTAGATTCTCACATATATGAATGGACCTGAGAAAACGGGGTAAGAGGGTAGAGGGAGGAGAGGGTACCGGGCTTGGAGCATCTCAGGGAGCTCCGGCCCCACCCCCATCCAGCTGACAGTACCGCCCTTTCCCCAATCTTCTTTCCTTATCACGGCCCCCTTCATAATCGCTCCCATGAGGCTTTACTTGCACCATGCTGCGTAGGCTGAGGATGCAGCATCTTCATGGGCTGGCTCTGCTCCAGGCTACCCCCGCTTCGAGGAAATGGACATCTGCTCTTTCCACCCCCATCGACTGCTCACCCAACCACATAGCTCCTGCCCGCCAGCACTGAAATGGCCCTGCACTACCCACCAAAGTCACTGATGGCCTCTTGCTCCCCAGCCCCATGGAAGAGTAGCTTATTCGACTTCTCTGCGGCGTTTAATACCCTTCTTCCTGCTCCATAAATATTCGGGCCCTGCTTCCAGGCCACCGCACTTTGGTTTTCGTCTCACCTCTGGCTATTCTATTTTAATCCCCATCAAGATTCCTCTTTTGCTCCTCTGCCTCTGGTCCACAGCCCACTTCTCACTCTGCAGACTCTCTGTGGTGATCTGGTCCACTCCCACTTGGCTGCCCCAAAGGAACCTTAAATTCAGTCCAGGCAAAACAACTCAGATCCCAAAGGGACAATAAAAGCGATCGACACAAACCTGTTCCATCTGTACCCCCAGCTCAGTGCATGGCTCCATCATCTACCCCTCGACCAAGCCAGGAACCCCGACTCCCCTTTCAGGCCTCTACCTCTCACTCCCCATATGCCACCCATGTGCCACCAATTTAAACTCTTTATCCCACCCCACGCCTTAACTCTACCTCCCTACTCATCTCCCCATTTTCAGCTCTAGCCTCTCCAACCTATCCGTATGGAACAGCTGGAACCACCTCTTCAAGGGCAAATCTGATGTTACCATCCTGCTGAAAATCCTCCTCTTGTTTCCCCACCGCCTTCAGGATGAAACCCAGATTCCTCAACATGGCTTACAGGTGACCTCACCGCTGCATTCCATGCTCTAGTGCTAAGCTAAACTATTGGTTTCCAGACTTCTGGGCTGCCAAGACCTACTAAAAACAAACGGAGCAAACTTGAAACTGGGGGTCCAACAGAGTGTGCTCGCTCTTTATTTTGAAAGAAAAGACAAAATATTTACATACCTGCTAGGAATGGAGGGCTTTTCAACATAAAAAGGTAGACAGGACATAATGTCAGAATATACTTCTAGAGGAAGGACAGTGGCACTATATTCAACATATGGAAAAAAATTTTTTTCTAATGCAAAAAAAATTACAACATAAAGTTTTACTTTATGACATTAAGTTGTGCCTAATTGTTTTCTTGATACAAGACTGTCCGTTTGGTGGTCTTTACCAAGTGATCAACAAGTGTCCCAATTGTTCTGAAGTCCAAGCATGATCACAAATCCAGTTTTATCTGAGTATGTTGCCGATAAGGAAGACAGAATGATGTATTTCACTCACTTGGGAAATTCTGGGTGAACTGGGATAAACTGCAGTTTTCTTTGCCCAGAAAAGGTCCTGAATGCCCAGGCCATTCTTGGGCTCCTAACAGAACATAACACTCACTGCTCAGGGGCCTCCCTCTCAAAGCTGAGCAGCTCAGCAACCTGATTTCTACTCACACGGTCAGGAGACGGGGCCTGTTTGAACTGGGCCTTGGAACTTCTGTGCAGGACCTTTGAACGTGCCACTTGCAGAGGGACCACCACTGACCGCCTGCCCCTCCCCCCCAGCTCTACTGGTCCTTTGCAAAATTTCCCTGACCTTCAAGACTGGAGGGTCTTCTTACCTCCAGAGCCTCTGTGCACCTGCCTGATGCTTCTGGAAAGCCAGCATTGAGTGCTACTTATCATTTATTACTTTATCCCATGTGCCTAAGCATACTGTCTGAGGTTCAATAGTTGTTAAATAAATTAAAAACTACATGTTTAGAGAAGAGAACAGTGTTGAGTTCCAATCATCAGTTGGCCCCTGACTAGTTGGGTGATTTGGGGGTAAAAGTTCAGTTTCTGTTTTTCCTAGATTAACCCCCAAATTCTCATCAATTTAATGCGTGCGATATTTTGGAAGAATTTTTCAGTTTTAAAATGTCACCTCATGTTTCTTCATGCTAATAATTATGTTCTTAATAGTGCTTCATAGTTTATAATAACCCTTCACACACATCATTTAATCCTGGTCAGTACCACGGTGTACTGTCTTCTTACTATTTATTTCATTATTAATTATAATAACAACCACAGCATTAATAATAAATGACCACTTATGTGTCAAGGATTAACTGGCCTCCTTCCAGAAGAAATTTAGACTTAGGGAAGTTAAGTAACTTGCCCACATGCAGAGCTATTAGCTCTTAAGAAGCAGATCTGGGAAGTGGTCATGCACATGAGGAGAGCTTTCTAAGGTGCCGGGGACAGTGGACACAAGTATGAAGAATACACAGAGTTCAAGGGTATAATCAAGTAAGTACACAGACTTCCAACAGCCAACTCTGATAAGAACGGTCAAAGAAAAATATAAGGAACCATGAGGTCATAAAACTAGGGTCTAATTTGGGGATTGTGGGTCAGGGAAGGTGTTTGTGAAGAAATACAAGTTAAGCAGATATTTAAAGAACGAGAAGAGTTAACTGGGCAAAGGTAGAGTATTCCAGGCCGAGGGATCGGCATTTGCAAAGGCCTTACGACAGCAGGGAGCAAGATGCAACCGAGGAACTAAAAGAAGGTCAATGTGGCTGAAGGGCAAAGAGCCAGAGAAGAATGAGGTAGGTGAAGCTGAAGACTCAGGTTTTGTTAAGGATTCTGGTCCATATCTTAAGAGCAGGTTTCGTTAAGGATTCTGGTCCATATCTTAAGAGCAAATCCCAAAGGGGATTTGAAGAAAGGTGACATGACCAGATGTGTACGATATAGATATCATTCTGAGCTGATCTACATGATCAGATGGCTGCAGCTGAAGGGCTAACCAAATAGGGGATGGTGGCAAGGAGGTAGGCAAGGGGAGGGCTGTTAGAAGTGGTTGAGGCGGGAGGTCTTCCAGTGGTCTAGAAGAGAGACGACAGATCGGGTGGTGGCGATGAAGATGGGAGGAAGATGGACAGAATTTGAAAAACAGAAGATAAAAAAATCAGCAGAACTGGTTGTTGGTGGATTCAATGGAGGAGGGTGGGGGAGATCAAGGTGTCCTAGGTAACCCCCAGATTTCTAACTTGTGTAACTGGGTAGAGCATGGGGCTCCCCCCAGTGGAGGGAGCACAGGCAAAAACCCAGTTTTGTGGGGGAAGATCATGAGGTTAGGTCCAGACATGTTGGGATTGAGATGCTTTTGAGACATGCCAGGTAGGGATGTAGGGTACTTGTCGGTAAGTAATGTTGGTCTGGAGCTCCGAAGTCTTGTCTGTAATTTATGTCAGAGAGTCTTTGGAGAAGCCAGGTGTGTCTGACTCTAGAAGTCACATCCTTAAATCATTACATGATAGTTCAAAGAGGTTAAAACTGTAAACTAACAGGAGTCCATTGAACCCTGGTCTTCTGGGTGTAAATTTCACGCTCCTTCCACGACACTACCTTGCTCTGTAGGTCATTCCTAAAAGTTCTTACCAGTGGTAGTCACAGAGGGCCGACAAACTGACATAAAACTGAAGACCTATGTAAAGCCCCCACCCATTCAACACTATAAATGGAACGTAAAAAAAAAAAAATCATTTGTCTTTCCTAAATCAGAACAGTGAGCAGAGAGGAACTGAAGACAAGTAGAGATAAAGAGGGGAGTCAATTCTTAAAAGTGAGATTTCACAGAATGCCTTTTTATGTATGTATAGGTGTACAAAGTGGCTTTTTTCTTAAGTAAATTCAGAGACTGTAAGACATAATATGTTGAAATAAATTAAAAACACTTTCCAAAGCCAAATACAAATGATCATTTATATTATTTAATGCTTTGGGTTTTGTCTTCACCACTGTATCACTCTGCAAATGGGATACTACCTAGATGTCGCGTGCTTTCAGCTGCCATCACATAGCACACGGTGGGCTGATCCTTAAGTAAATTACTCATCTTTTGGAGGAACAGCTGAATGGGATGAATGTAATCACATTATATTTTGACAACCCAAGTTCCTCCTTCACTTTTGGTATAAGAACAGGAGACCAAAACAGCTTTTGGGAATTGATGATTCACTTTTTAAAGATAATAGCCCTTCTAAGATACTAAATACCACTTAGATTACCCATTTCAAGGGCACTAAAAGGGTCCCCTGGAGTCCTTGATTTTATTTAAGTGAAGCATAAATGAATACTGTAATGCACAGGACACCTCAGTAATAGAAAAAGCACTACCCACAAGTAAGATTGATTCTTTCAAGTAGTTTAGACCACTTACCAGGAGGAAAAAACTCCTTTTTCAATTAGTATTATTAATAATTAATATTTGAGGGCCTATAAAGTAAACTTGAATGAGGCTGGTTGTTTGAATTTTAATATATTTTAAAACCGTATTTCGAGGCTAGGAAATGTATTTAGCTGTGATGATAGGTTGACATATTTTTCTTAACATTTCTCTAGTCAATCCTCCCCATAGTAATTAGGAAAAGGAGGGACATACACTTACCAGTGGCACTTATTCTGACTTTGGAAAGCATTGCATTTGTAAAAGATTTCTTTTTAATTGTATTTTGCTTAAGTTAACATTAAAATTAGTTTTAAATTTCTGAGTATAAGTTGAGGTCAGAAGGAGGCAGTTCAGGGATAGTTCAGATGTCAAGGAGAAGCAGGTCAGAGATTTATGGCTAAAAAGAGTTGATAGTAAAGTGATAATTTGAAAGGCATTATGCTACAACCAACTTTAAGGAAACTTAGATGTGGATGTGACCACACAGCAAAATTTAAAACCTAATCTAATTTGCTTCTAATAACCCTCCAAAGTAGAGACTGCCTTCCTTTTTCATATGTTGTACGATGATTAGTAAAATTAATCTGAAGAAAACATAATCACCTATAGGTGTAGCTCCACGTATGCCAGAGAGGAGCTCCAAATATATTTTAACTCAAAGTCTTAACTGACTAATTCACTTCAATATTTTATTTCAGGGGTTCTCAAACTTTTTGGTATTAGGACCCCTTCACACTCTTTTACAATTACTGATGATATCAAGAGCTTTTGTTTATATGGAATATAACTATTGATATTTATATTAGAAATTAAAACTGAGAAATTTAAAAACATTTATTAGTTCAATTAGACATAGCAATAATAAGCCCACTGCATGTTAATATAAATAACACATTTTTGTGAAAAAAAATTATATCTTCCAAAATAACAAAAAAATAGTGAAGTGGCATCTTTTTATATTTTTACAAATCTCTTTGATAGAAGACAACTGGATTCTGCATTCACCCTGCTTCTCCATTTACTCTGCTGTGATGTCTGTTTTGGTTGAGTATTAAAGAAAATCTAGTCTCATCCACATACGCAGTTAAAAGAAAGCATTTAAATAGCCTTTTCAGGTAATTGTAGATATTCTTCTTTGATATTACACCAAAACTTGACAAGTGGTAGTTTCTTAAAGGTTAGTTGTGCGATCTAAAAGTTTTATACATCAATGAATGAAATTTACCTGCTCTATTACAGTAAAATTCATTGCTGTCTCTTACACTTTGAATGGATCGTTTACCCATTCATGACTTTTAACACTGTCCATTGGTTATTTGGAAAATGTTAGCTCATTAAGTTATGCAGATCTCCCCAATGTTGTCACATTTGGTCAACAGTGAAAAAGACCAGTAACATTATGAAAATAGCTTTGACCTTATGGAACCCTGAAAGGGTCCTGGGGATTCACAAGGGACCGTAGACCACACTTAGACAATCCCTGTTCAGAATCACTCTGGGGACATGGAGAATCTAAATGACTAGGTGGGGCATAGAAGAACATGTGTACGCTTTGAAATTGTTCTTACATTATTTTGAAGTTCACCCTTGCTTCATGCAGAACTTAGGGGTGCACAATATTTAAAGAAACTGTACACGAAAGCCTCTCGTAAAGTAAAAGATTTGTTTGATAAGTACTTAACCAGATAAAGTGTTTTACAAATTCCTATCTTTGCACACGGAGCTTTCTTGATGTGAGAATGTCACATGATGCCAACCTCATGCATGTGAGCTGGGGATTCTGCATTTGAGCATAAATAACAGCCTCAAACTTGGCCTTTGTACCAAAAAAAAAAAAAAAAAAAAAAAAGTCTTCACCGTCTTGGCCAGCCAACTCCTTGTAGTGTTCTTTCTGTGGCTACTGACTGCATCAAGGGCATATCAGTACTGTAAAACACAACCTTATTCACTATGGATTCAAAGTAATATTTAATTATTTAAGTTTAATTTGCTAATAAAAATTATAACCTACTTGAGCATAAAACAGGTTAAGAAGTGTTCTTGACCTAATGCTTAGAATGTTAAATTTTTTTTTCTTCAGGGGAAAAAAAAAATTCTCAATTCCCTTTTTGGTTTTCAGGGTCATGCTTTGTGACCCAAAGATCATAAGGAAGTAGGAAAAGTGACAAATGCCCTTTTGTCAGGTGTATTTAGAAATTTATGGTAAAGTCTCCAGCTGACCAGCAGTTCCTCCCTTACTGTGATGGCCTGGCGCTACACTACTTGCCCAAAGTCTCAAAGTTACTTCATAGAAAGGTGAGTGGGTCTAGGGATGAAGCAACAAGCCACAGGTAAGAAGGGGTCGGAGAGTCTCCCAACTCCAAAGAAGCTGATCCCAAGCCAACGCCATAGGTCAGCCTTAGACATCTCCTTCACTTACCACCTCTATGTTGGTAATTCTCAAGCTGAGGAAAAAGCATATCCCCTTACACAGGGACATGTATCTTCTTGGAGGAACTGGGGTAAACGCAATTTTATATAATTTAATAAAATTTTTATACCACAGAAGTGCAGATTTTGGAGGATAGCGCAAAGTTCATATTAACCATTAAGATAAAAAAGAAACTGTCATAGCTTTCATTCTATGACCTAATACATCTAGTGTTTATTCTCTGCTGCTGGAGTATTCCACTGGAAGAGTTGGCGGAGCACCGTTTATTTACGTCCTCTCTGAAGAGAAGCTTTGAAACTGGCAAGTAAGCAGCTGGACTGTACAGCAAAGCTTTAGGGGTGGTTTATCTGCCATCCTGTAACAGGGCTCCTCCACTGTTGACTACCTGTGGCACTGATACCACTGGTATGCCACTTCTTGTACTTTGAGATCTGGTGATGGTTTCAACACAGGTCAAGTCTTTGGCTAGAAGATAAACTTATACAAACCACACATTTATTAAGTGAGAAACGCCCAGTTTACAGGAATGTATTATTGTTCGTAAACTTCCTTCTTCAAAATTACTTTTAACAGTTTGAAAATGCCCTGGACACACACCAAGATCACTTAGAATGCAAAATAAAAATTTCCTTTAACAATTAATTTTGGCTTGTAATAAATCAGAGAAATGAGGGTTTAAAATGTCTTAATTCTGATTTCCTAATAAAATCTCAGGCCCCTCAAACTAAAATGCTCGTGATACTTACACCCTGCTCCAGTGACCCATTAGGGGTCAACATAGAGGGTCGGTCCTAGGAAGGACTGGGCAGCCTGTTTAAGGAAACCCAGAGCACCTTGTAATTCTGCTTGAGCCCGTGATTCCGATCTTTTTAATGCTTTATTTTACTAAAACAATAACCTATGAAAATGAATAGACCTGAGACTCACACGCCAAGGGGGCCCATTGTATGATGAAGAGCTAAGGAACACCGCAAACTGGGGGCGGGGCAACGAGCCTGGGTTATTTCCCTACGGCATAATTAGGAGTTCAGCAGTTGAAGTTCTCGCAGTAAATGGCGTAGCAACAACTAACTATATTTTCACTCTGCCCAACCACTTTCTTGCCCGCTCTGCTACCCCTGCCTTCTTCTTTACTGCCCTCTTAATTCACTACCAGCTAAAAGGGACAAAAACCTCGCTTCCTAAGCATCTTTTGCATTACCACTTCTCTTTGCAGCCTTGTTTAAAAATGAATGGTTTGGGGGTTTCGCTACATCGAGAAAACGACTCCGGGCCCGGGAAGCAGCCTCCGCGCCCTAACCTCCCCTCCGCGGAGCCCTACCAGGGTGTGAGGGCCGCATCGGCCAGGAGCGCGACTCGGAAGCCGGCCCCAAGGCCCAAGGCCAAGCAACCAGCAACCACAGCGCAGCTCTGGGCTAGCCTCGGCCTACCGGAGGCGTAGGTCGCCCGTGGAGCAGAAGCTCGAGGCCGCCGCTCAGCGCGCCTACCCCCGCTGCACGAGCTGCAGCGGACGGCCCAGGCAGCGCCCGAGGGGTCCCGCGTTTTCCCTCCCCCCAACCCCTGCCAGAAAGCGCCTCAACGGCCGCCCACTCAGCCTAGTCCCACCAGCCTCGCCCCGCCCCGCCCCGAGGGGCGGGCGCCGGGCCGGGGGCGGGGCAGGCGCCGCGCACCCCGGCCCCGCCCCCATCCCCGAGGGGCTGAGGGGAGAGGAGGAGCGACGCACTCGGGCCGCGCTGCACGCTCTCCGTTTCCCTCAGTCCCGCGTACGCGCGCGCGCTCGCCCAAGTCCCGCGGAGTTTAACACAATGCCGACGCCTACGCCGTGCGCAACGCCCCGGCCAGCGCAACAGCTCCGGCGCCGGGGGCGGGGGGGG